>NC_090321.1:201445568-202052899 GCF_040869045.1 Eurosta solidaginis | reverse complement strand
TTGAATATCTTTGGCTCTCGTTATCAGAGCGGCTTACGAAATCAGATTGCTACAACAAAAACGAAATAAAAATAGCCCATAAACCAGTAAACACACTAAAACACATTTTTAATAGAACAAAGTCAAAAATACCAACCGCGGAAAAAAGCAATATTAAATATAAAAAATACCTTGCAAAGGTAATGCCAACGAATCCTGTAACAAGTTTTATGTAGGAACTACAAAATCAAAATTAAAAAGCAGATTAGCACAACATAAATCTGATTTTAAATATTGTAAACAAACACAGAACCATAAAACGGCCCTAATGGCCCACTGTGCAAGCAATGAACACTCACCAAACTTTTATGAAGCTTCTGTGCTCCAACAAAAAAAACAATACAAGAAGAGATTCACATTAGAAATGCTGCACATAATCAACACACCGACAGACAAGAGAATAAATTACAAATCTGATGTAGAGAACGTAGCACAGGCGTACAGATTTTTGTTATCAAAAAAGAGTTAGTATGATACCCCACGTTAAGCAGTACAAACGTGTAAATAAATGTATGTACATATATGAATAAATTTGTTGTAGGGATAATTATTTATTATATTAATGCTTTATATTGTTATTAATTTGTCCTGAAGACGATTACCGACGGTAATTCGAAATATATTGGCAGAACGAAAAACTTGTGTTTTATTAGTTTTTGCAAGAAAAACATAGACCTCGAGCCAGCAAACTGGAAAGTTAAGAAGAAAAGGTCGATAAATCAGTATTTTTTAAAATAAAAAAAATAAAATATAAAAATATAGGTATGCCTGTCGTAAGAGGCGACTAAAATACCAGATTCAAGGGGCTGTGTAGCGCAACCCTTCAGGTTGCCAGCGCAATATATAGCTTCTCCAAACCCAATTGTCAACCTCACCTATCCGCGGCGAATCCTATTTTACTAACAGACGAGGCTTCGGCGACCCCAAGCTCCTCATGGAACTTGGCGGTGGGGAGGGAGGGATGGCTTGAAGGTTTAATGTGGCCATATAAATCGTTCCCGAGATGATCGGGCTAGCACCTTAATGGTGCTGTGTTACCGGAGCGTACCGGATCTGTATCCGGCAAAGGACCATCACATCGATAATCGCTACAACAACAACCGCCAGCGTAGCAAAGCAAGTCTGCAGCTTTCTAGCATACTCATTCAAAGCGAATTCCTTATGGCGACTGAGGGAAATCTTATTTGGTTGGAGGACTCTTTTAAATTGAATTGAATAATAAACTTGTGTCTATTTATTTCAACACATGAAATTTGGTAAAATTTTTATTGCTAAAAATTTGTGGTATATCTCGAATTTACATATATGTATTTTTTTTAAACGCATTCTTTTAAAGGCTTACAAAATACAATTAAAAATGAAATATATAGCTGTAAATATGTATGTATATGCATCATCATATGAAGATAATATTATACTATAGAACATTTGCAGGACATTTTTAACAACGTTATAAAACTACAAAATTTCAACAACAATGACGACAAAAAATATGATTTATTTGTAAGTATGTATACGTTTCTAAAAATATGTATGTGTATGTAAAAATTTCATTTAAAACTTATTTTTGTTAACTAACGCTTCTTAACAGCTCGCAAATTCATACCAGTCGCCAATTTATTCACTGGTGTATGAACACGTGTCGGCCGCGCCAGCTCCATAGGCACCGGATTGCCTTTACTGCGTTGCGCCAAATTGATGCGGGTCATTTTAGTAGTAAGCGCACGTCTGCGAAACACAGCTGCGCCTAATGTTTTCATGGTCTCTTCGGAGCTTGAGCTACCACTACCGCTGGCGGTGCTTGAAATGGATTTGATCGCTTTCGGGCCTAATGTCATTGATGAGGAAACAGGTAGGGCAACATTACGCGGTTTCATAACTGTAGCCAAATTGATATTTGATGCGCGTACGGGTATTCTGCTTGGCCGTGAGCGCAAGCCAGATTTTTTTTCGTTTGACACATCATTTGTAACGGTTTTATCATGCCGGCGTTGTGTAACGTTCCTGAATTCACTATCATCACAGTTTGTGGCAGTGCCATCGCTTTCGGCGTTACCACCCGCGGACAAACGGCGACGTGTAATCTTACTACCTGCTGCGTGCGTAACTACTTCAAGCGATTCTTTGTTTTTTTTGGGGTTTCCCGACGCGCTGTTATCATTAGCAGCTCTTGTTAGATCAATTGGAGTGCGCACAGAAGCGCGCAAGCGCCTGGCTGGCACGTTTGTAATTTCCGACGTCTTGTTGGAAGAGTCATTGACAGCAGCCGTACTAATGAAATTAGTACGCGAAACCAATTTTGGTGTAGATCTAGATCGTGTAGCAGCAGAACTACCTGAGCGCGTAACGCCAGTATTTGTAGCCGCATCCGCGCGAATTTCTGATCTTGTACGTGAAACTGTTGATGTCATAGAGGCGGTACGCGTCACAGATGGAGTACGGCTTGTAAGATCTGGAATGCACGCATTTAAAGAAGTACGAGTGGCGGTTAGAGTACGCATAGGAGTCGAAAATGTGACACGTATTGCAGATCGACTGCGTGTGGGAGACGCAGTGCGTCTAGCAGGCCGACCCCGTTTTGACGCATCTGCGCGCGTTGACGATTGAGTGGAAGTAGGCAAAGAAGTGCGCACTGATGAACGGACTCGCATAGCAGACGTAAGCCTAGTTTTGGATCGAGTACGCGTAGGCGATGATACGCGCATTTTGGATCGGGTGCGCGTAGGAGATGATACATGCGGGTTTGTTGCCCTAGTCCGTGTAGACGATGTTGCGCGCGTTATTGATGGATTGGGACTTGGTGAGCTGGAGCGTATAGCGGGTTGAGTGAGCACGTCTAACTCCGGCGCATGTATAGCAGTTTGGCAACGGAAGGGTGATTCAGTTTGTTCACTGAAAGAAACGTGAGTAGCTAATTTTGAAATTTTTGATTCATTTAAATTTGGTCCAGCGGATGCTCTCGATGTTTTACTTGCTTCCTTTTCTGATGCAATAGGTTCTAATGAACGAGTTCGTGGGCGTCCTCGCTTACGCTTTTCATCGGAATTTGTTGTACTACTTTTGACTGTTGCCATTGATTGAGTACCGCGGAGCGTCTTTTGTTGCGTCTGCTGCTTGGATGATGTTTTATCAGTACGCATTCGCTTTTGATCCGGTGATTGTGATTGTGGTGAAAGTATTTTGGGATCAGTTGCTGCTTTTCCGTCGGGATTCGGCGTTGAGTTGTGCGCTCGCTTTAGTGTCACGCGCGCTGGTGTTGATGGCTTGGTAGTTCGCTTTTCGGATGCGCCGTCACTTGATGAATCAGAGTCCTACAAATTTGTAAGCAATAATTAAGTTACCTATTGAATTTTATATTGTAAATAAATAAATACGAAACATGTTGGTGTTTAGAGCAAGTTATCAATCGATACGGTTAAGCAATTTAATGCGTAAAATGATTTGAGTTGGAGATATTCTGGATAGAATGGTTTGAATCGTTAAACGATTGATTGAGTTCACTAGTTAGCGGAATTGATTTGAAGGGAGTGAAACGGTTTCAATTAAGTAAAGGGACGAATTGCAATTTTTTGTTCAATTTTTTGTGCAATTTTTATTGCATTTCGCTGATAAATTCTCTCAGTTCCAGCAACAAATACAAAATAAGAAAGTTTCATATTCACAAGCAGCAACCCACCATCCTCTCTCTCCCACCACCACCCTTCCGCAGACACACGCATACTCATATACCAATACAAAATAGTAGTAGCACATTTTTTTGTCATTAAAGTAGACATATATGTATATATTTTTTTAATTAATATAGTTTATACAAAGAAACGAAAAACTAAAGAAAAATAAATTTACATAAGTGCAAATAGTTGGGGCAACAGTATGAGTCACATGTGATTAAATTGGTGGCAGAAATTTTGTGGGTGGTGGTGTTTTGGGTATCGTGATGGCACTGGTGAAGTCGGTAGATGATATATATTAGTAAATGTGCTCGAATATATCTACAGTTGTAATCCACGTCGCCTGGTACTCACTTTATTGCTTGCTGGCTGTGCGGATTGACTTCGTGTTGCACGACGTTGCGACTCAGTAAGATTGACAACGGAAATATCACCACCACCGGCACGACGTTGCCGTCGTACTATTGTGCGTGGTGACATTGCAACCGGTGGTGAAGGCGGTATAACATCGGATGTGTTGAGCTTAAAAAAAGAGAAAAAAAAAGAAATTTAATAAGCAAAAAGTCAGATATATCTGATGATCAATTTTTTTAAATACCTTATCTGCATCAAAAGCTTTCACAGCTTTCCTAGCTGACGAGCGCATTGTAACTTTATTTGCAGGTGTTACTTTTGCTTGCTGTAAGTCTCGTGCTCGTGTTGATATTTGTGATTGCGCCTTTGGCAGCTCGTTCGGTTTATCTTTCTGTTGATCTTCCAATTGCGCTTTTGGCTGCCCTTCCGTTTCTTCAGTTGGCTGTGCATTTCGTTTCGAAACTTTTGTTTTCTCAGCTGGCTCCTCCTCCTCACTCGCCTTATCTTTGTTGGTTGTTGTATCATTCATTCGTCGCTTAGTCGGACTTGCGGTGTTATTGTGCAGCAAACTTGTTGGTACTGTATTTGATATCTCTTTGGGTGTTCTATTTACTTCAGGCTCAACCGTAGTCACAGCAACTGTTGCTTGAGTTGCACCACGCCGTTTATTTCTACGTCTACTTTCCGGTGCGTCTTCATAATCTGATACAACGCCGAATTCCTGGAGTTCATTATGTCTTAAGCCATAGCGTAAATTTCGTCTTGCGCGTGTATTGCGCACTTGGCGTTTTTCTTCACCTGGTGGTTGTTCAGCTTTCTTATCCGAGTCTATGCGCGCTTCAATCCTTATTTTCGGTGAGCGTTGTGGTCCATCTCCAACTTCTGTATCGGATTGTCCACGTGTGGAATTAAGCGATTTCCGTAGATAACGATGTCCTACACGATTTTCACGACCATATGTCGTGGGTACACGCGCCGATGGTGAAATATCTTTAGTTATTATAGTGCTATCCCCCGTATTTGGAGCGGACACAGCTTCATGGGAGGGCGGCGTAACGATAGCAGGCGTTACTTCAACAGTTGCAGAAATTCCTTCTTCTGTCGGTCGATCTGTAGCGTTTATGGAGATAACATTAGGTGGTGGTGGTTCTGAGGGTTGTAATGGCTGTGATGATTCTGGTGGTTGTGTTTTCTCTGGTGGCACCAGTTGCTGCGACGCTTCCTCAATCATTTCACTTACTGGTGTTTTACTACGCGCGGTCGTTACTGTGGCAACATCATCATCATCCTTCGCAGCCTCGTTCTCAGTCTCATCGTTGCTATCCTAATTATTATGGAAACAAAAAAGTATATGTTATAACTTGTTACCTATGTACGTTAACGTAAAATAGATTTGTATATACCTCCTCGCCCTCTGAATCATTCGTAACAGTCTTTCGTGTTGGATTGTAATTACCATCAACAATATCTTTGAAATCTATAATATGCTTAACAGCCTTCGGGTCAAGATCAGCCTGTATCAACTTATCAGCAGTCTCTTTCATTTCTCTTTTCAGCTGTTGGTTGTGTATTACATTCAAGTCCAACGTAATCAGCTCTTTTGCCAATAATTTACACAATTCCTTGTTGGTTAAATTATTGAGCATCTCTTGTAGAAACGTTTGTGCAATTTTATTGTGTATATTACCATCAGTTATTGATGAGCTCTCTTGACGTGTCGAATCTATTATAAAGCGTGTTATCGTTTCGGGGCGTATATCATGTAACGGATTTTCATAGGGTGCGCTCAACACTGTCGACACCATGGGTAATAAACACGGCTGTAATAGACCATGCTTTTTACGCTGAATCAAGTTTTCAAGAAAGACGCCCAAAATTTGATTGATGTTCGAATCTGCAATAAGAAAACAATAATTGATACAGACACACAGCATAGTGATATTTTGTTTTTTTGAGTTAGACAATTTTTATTTTATTTATTTTAGGTTATAATATTTTTTTAATGTTTTCACGATTTGATTTTTAATTTTTTTATTTTATTTATCAGAGAATAAAATAATTTTTAAAAAAATTTTTAAGTTAGACGATTTTATTGAAAACAATGCTTACATGAAGTAATAATAATACTAAAAGCTAGAAAATAATTAGGTAGGTCCTAGGCATAGGAAAATTCTATTGGTAATCTTAAGTAAGACGAACTGAACCTTAATAAGGTTATGCTACGCCTTACATTTTTAGAAATTCCACGCGCCCAATGCTTTTATTTAATTGTCCGATTAAGGCCCTAGATTGATGAGGAGTGTAATGCCTAGTACCTAGCTAATTATTTTCTAGCTTTTAGTATTATTATTACTTCATGTAGGCATTGTTTTCAATAAAACCGTTTAACTTAAAAATTGTGTTTAATTATTTTATTTTAAAGTTTTCAATCTTTATTTAATTGTCTATTATTCCTCATTCTGTTTACTTCATTTAGTGAGTCATTATTACACGGACACCTTCCTGACAATTTGTTACAATCTAAGTCCTCAATATATAATCCTTCCAAAGACTTTACTCGACTCTGCGCTACGTATGCTTGTCCCTCCTCGAACTCCAAAATATTTTGATGTCACTTCTACCGGACTGTATGTAATATTTGTTCCAAATATGAGCCAAATCGGATATCATAGGTCGCTTTCTATTCGTGTATGTATTATGTGTTCCAAAAATACGATTTTTTTGAATATCTCGATCCTTGCGCCACCTAGCGGCGATTTTTTCACAAGCCGTTTTCCATTCTTGTATGTATTATGTGTTCAACTAATACGATTTTTGAATATCTCGATCCTTACGCCACCTAGCGGCGATTTTTTTCATAGGTCGCTTTCTTTTCATGTATATACATATTATGTGTTCCAAATATGAGCCAAATCGGACCCCAAATACGATTTTTTTGAATATCTCGATCCTTGCGCAACCTAGCGGCGATTTTTTTCTTATTATTGCATTGTCATCGGGTTCTGAACTATATTCCAACTTTCAAGCTTGTAGCTTATCGGGAAGTTACTTAAATACCAATTACAAAATTCGTGCCAGCCAGCCTGTCAAGTTAAGCTAAATAAAACCGTTTAAAAAATAAAAAATCTGAAAACAGCGATGGTTATTTGGGCATCTTTCTAAATTCCACTTCTTCATGAGCTAGCTTTTCAACATCTGAGTATTGAAATCGAAATCTCCTGCATTCATACTGTGGCAAAGGCAGATGCTTCCGTCCACTTAGTCATATGAATGTCCCACAGTACGGTTTGTAATTTGTCTCCATTGTAATGCCTTTGTTATTGTTATTCCTTTTAAACACAACAAGGTGTGTGTTTTTAATCCAAATTGTGTGGAATGTTCTCAGTCGCGCTCAACAGAACTTGAATTTTTTTCTTTTACTGTGAGTTTTTTTATTTAATTTAGTTTTGGTTACCTTTACTGCCATTTGTTATTTGCTATTTTTTTTACTTTATTCTTTTGCGTCGTGCTCCTCTTGATTTTCCCTACAAATTGGCCGGACTGGACCTACATGTTTTATGCCGACTCCGAACGGCATCTGCAAGGCAGATGAGTTTTCTCTGAGAGCTTTTCATGACAGAAATACACCCAGAGCGCTTGGCAAACACTGCCGAGGGGCGACCACGCTTAGAAAAATTTTCTTCTAATTGAAAAACCTTATTTCTAAAATTTTGATGTTGCTTTGCCCGGGGTGCGAACACAGGGCATACGGTGTGATAGGCGGAGCATGCTACCATCACACCACGGTGGCCGTTCTTTAGTTTTATTCTTATTTTTTTATAATTTTTTTTTTTTGGTTTTACAAAAGAAAAAGTTTTGTAATTTTTTTTATTTCATTGATATTTTTTCATTTTCTTGTTTTAATATATCTTTTTTTTTTTTTTTTTGCCTGTTATAATTTTATTCTTTACAATTTTTTATTTTGTTTTCGTCCTACTTTTTATTATGTAAATTTTTGTTTGCACCTGCATATGAATCCGACCCCTTTAGAATTGGCTGAAAGTTTTTCTTCTTTTTCTAGCTTACGAAAGACGTTTTTTTAGAATTTTTTCAAATTTTTTCATCCAACTCAAAAAAAGTTATGAATTTAAAAAAAAAACATCGTTTTTGTTTTCAAAATGCTATAACTTTTTCAAAAATTGACCGTTTGGGACCTTTTTTTTTTTAAATTTGTTTTTAAATGTACTTTTCGGAAAAAATACAAAAAAAATGTTTAAAGTTTTTTTTTCATTTTTCAGTTTTTCGAGATTCTTCGAATTTCGCCATTTTTCTCTTTTATTCTCATAAAAAACTTCAATCAATTCTGCAATCATCCCCACTAATCCCGGAATGGGCCTATTTTTTTTTTTTTAATTGAAACAAAAAACTTTAAACATTTTTTTGTATTTTTTCCGAAAAGTACATTTAAAAACAAATTTAAAAAAAAAGATCCCAAACGGTCAATTTTTGAAAAAGTTATAGCATTTTGAAAAAAACACCGTTTTTTTTTTTTAATTGATAACTTATTTTGAGTTGGACACCGTTAAAAATTTGTTTGTATTTTTTTCGAAAAGTAAATTTAAAAACAAATTTAAAAAAAAAAGATCCCAAACGGTCAATTTTTGAAAAAGTTATAGCATTTTGAAAACAAAAACGGTGTTTTTTTTTTAAATTCATAACTTTTTTTGAGTTGGATGAAAAAATTTGAAAAAATTCTGAAATACGTCTTTCGTAAGCTAGAAAAAGAAGAAAAACTTTCAGCCAATTCTAAAGGGGTCGGGTTCAAAATTGGTCGAAATGGGATGGAATACCCCATATATACATATATGTTCTCTGTTTTGTTGTTACATTATTTTTCCTTTCATTATTTTTAATTTTATTTCATTTTATTTATTTTTTTAGATTAGTTTCGAATTGTATTTGTGTGTTTATTTAAATATATAAATTAAGGCAATTCACAAGGTATTTGTCTTATGGAGTATATTTTTAAATAGTACCCTACTACCCAATGAGTTGTATGTTGTATTCAAATACGTCCGTATGTCATCAGCAAACAGCATTACAAACCCTAAATATATGCAACTGATATATTTACTGCTACCTATCCTGGTTTTCGTTGTTTTTTTTTACTTTTGTTACGAATTTTCTATGAAATTTTAAAAATTAACTAATAATTTTTTTTAAATAACTTAGCACGCCCGATGTGAATAGTCTGATGAATTCTTAATAATTTTATATGAGAAACAACAACAAAGAACACATGACAGATTTAAAATCGTAGCACAAACATTGCATACGAGAACTTGTGAATTGCCTATATTTTTTGTTTTTAGCGAGTCGAATCTGATTCATTCCTCTTTTAGAAAATTGTATTCAAATTGTTTCAGTTTTAAATAATCGAAAAAATAACGGCCCACCTGTGCTTGGATTGAAATAACGCAAAAGTAATTTTTCAATAATATCGCTTGATTTTATATAGCCGCGTAATATGAGACGACAAAACCCAACAATTATTGCACTAACGATGCACGTATCATCGCATGTATCCAAAAAATGTGACATCATATATATCACATCAACGCCTTGACCAGCGCTTAGAACATTTGAATCATCTTCACTATCCAAAAACTCTAAGGTATTATAAAGCTGACGACCGCTCTTCTTAGTTTTATTTTGCTCTTCTTGTTTTGCAAAATTATCCAAACCATATCTGTGTGCAAATTGTAAAAATACATTAGATGTTTCATAAAAAAATTCTATAGCCGCCGCCCACCTGTCCAGCAGTTCAAATATACATGTTATTGATGTCTCCCAAATGCGTATATTGTGATTTTTAAAAAACTGCGCATACAATTCTTCAAAAACGTCTTTAGCTAACGCCTCATATAGCATACTACAGGCAGTGCCACATTTCAAAGCCCAATCGCGTATAGCAATTTGATTTGAAGCTAGATGGCGACATATAAAATCCTGTAAAAGTAAATGAAAATATAATTCATGTAATTTAATATGCATTTTCTATAAAATACAATATCATATGGTTATACTTACATTGTATAATTTTAATATACTCGGATTTAATGAACGCACTTTCGGCGAAACAACCATATAGAAGGAAATTTGTAAACTCTTTAAAATATTTTCTGGCTTTAATGTTTTGGGCAGTTGTAGTGGACCTTTCAACTAAATTAAAGCAGAATTAGTAAATTTGAATTATCTGCATTATCAATTGTAAAAAGGCTAACCATTCCTGCTTTAGGATGCTTATCTAAAAGTGGTTGCAACAGATTTGTGTATTCCTCAGTTGTTGCATGCTTCTCCTCTGTTATTTGTTGCGCACGCATGTAATCTTTACGTTGTACAAAATTCATTTCTTGTTCTTCTAAATCCAGGATTTTAACTTTTAAGGACGATAGTTTTAAATTTAAATCTGCATTAGATGAACTTGCTAAAAGTTCGGCAATTAACGTGCGATCATGCAGTAAATCATTTGGTTTGCTATTCAAATCACATATGTCTTGTATGATTTCTACAAACATCTAGAAGCCGAAATATGTTTGTTTATAACATTGATTTAAATTATATATACAAGCATTTCACTACTGACCTGTATACGTGCATTTTGATCTGTAATCAAATTTTCTGCACAACGTACGACTACTTCGATAACTTTCTCATCAAGACGGAACGTTTTTAAAAGGTATGCGAGTAATTTTTGCAAATTCCCACGACCAATCTCATCGCCCAGATCAAACGTATAAAGTATTTCCATAAGTGAGAGTAATTTATATTGGAACTCCATTATTTCGAATTTGTCCATATCCGGCTTCTGTAGATGGCAGAAGCTATTATACAAAAAGTAAGGTTTTTTGAATAATTAGGTTCTAGGAAAAACTACAAATTAAAAATGTTATTTACTTTTCTACATATGTACAAAATGTGCTCAATTCTGGCACTACCAAATCAAATTCTTCTGCCATTTCTGCTTGTAGAAATTCGGTTAAACATTGCCAGTACAAAGCTATTTCCATAGTCAGCTTTTCATAAGGCACGCAGCGATGTAGTTCACCATCTTCTTCCAATGGTAGGCAAGCGAGTAAGTCATCTTTGTTCTGGCGTCTATGTAAATATTAAAAATAATCTGATACATGCAGGTATATATTTTAAAATTCTTAACTAAAAATACATACTTGAATATCTCCCTAAGTGTTTGCTTTGCGACTTTACGAAACCGGTCGATTTCGCTCTCAGTCGAATCTAATTTTAGAGCCGAAATCAATGCAATTAAATCTTTCTGGTATGACTCAATCCATTGTTGTAGCATAATAGTTACAACTACTTTACGCACACCATCACAGCGATCGTTCAGCCCTTGTTGCAATAACGTCAACCTTTGCGCTACTTTATAAGAACGCACTGGATAGCTACTCATGTGCAAGTATGTATGACGACGCACTTTTTCATCAATATCCCATAAACGATCTAATATATACGGTATTGTATGATAATTACGTCCCATACATGTTATAACAGCTTGACGTACACGCGATGATGGATCGGCACATAGATGAAATTGATATGCACGCAAAACAGGATCATCTGGATTATCTGGTACTTGTAAACGTTGCATAGCTAATATTGCTTGTACGCGCACATTTGGTGAAATGTCGTGTAAACGATGCAACATATATTCCATTATACGATCGCAAATGGCATCATCCAGTGCTGCCTCTTGCCCAAGTGCTTTAAGTATCATATTTACAAATTGACAAATACGAAAACGTATATGTGGATTGCGCGATATTGTCTAAGAATAAAGGAATTTAGTTATTTCGCATTGAGTTTTAAGTGAACGGCTCAGTCAATTTTACCGTCAGAAGCCATTTGCATATATCAATCAAAACTGGGTGTGTATCTTCCCCATCATAGGAGCTGACAAACTTGGAACAAAATATCAATGTCGTTTCTGCATACTCGTTGCCTTCATCTGCCACCATTGCAGTTTTTATCATTTTGATTAGTGTAAACATGAATGCATCATGATCCATCTGAACCGACCGCAAACGTGACGAACGAAAAAATAAACAAACCAGTAATTAAATACAAATTGCTAAATTTACAATAATTTACCATACCTTTGCGTACAGTTGCTTCAGTTCCTTTATATATTTTTTGTGGTTTGTTTCATTTAGTTGCACATTGGACATAATTGTGTACATGGGGCCATGTAGCATCATCGTGCTGCTGGCAGATGCAGCAGCACCGACACCACCACCACCCCGCTGACGACTTTTACCAACAGCATTTTCTTTTTCCTCATCTGCGATTGGAATTTTTCGTTTGCGCCCCATATTTAACTATTCTGCTGTTTTGCGTTTTATATATACTTTTTTAAGCGTTTTTCTTTATAGAAAATTTTTTATGGCTGTTCTTTTTTCTAGCAATTCAGCTTGTCAAACCATCCGTTAAAAATTTTTATACGCAGCGTCGCTTTGTATATAGTTACCATATTTTGATCATATTATTTATAAGTTGAAGGGTTGCATTTCAAATTTATCGGAAATGTTCAGAAGGATCGGCATCACAAATCACACTGACAAGATTGCGCATTGCGTATGTAAACAAAAGAATTGCTGTTTTTTATGGGCAATTTTTACGTAATTTTCGATATTTCTTTCTTTCATTCGCTCAAGTAGTCAAGTCAGACGTAGATGCGCAGAACGAAGCAATTTTGAACTCGTGAATACGCAATCTTCTGTGTGTGATTTCTGATGATGCCTGATGCCAATCCACATGTGCATTCACGAGTTCAAAATTGCTTCGTTCTGCGCATCTCAGTCACACTTGACTGCTTGAGCTAATGAAAGAAAGAGAGAAAAAACAAGAGCTGAAGAAAAATGACGTAAAAAATGCCCATAAAAAACAGCTGATCTTTTGTTTACATGCGCAATCTTGTGTGTGTGATTTGTGAAGCATCATGATGCAATCCATAAGGGCTCCGGCGACACAACGAGATTGACTGAATTTTTGTATCTATGAGTGTCGGGTGGTTGACGGTTTCCCCGCGACTATCAAATTAAAAGCCATCAATCAACATTTGCATTGAGAAACCGTAGCGTTCGGGCGTGAATATGTCGTCATCGGATGATGATTGCTTTTACTTGCATCTACAGCAGTTTTATTAAATAAAAAAAAATTGTGGATGAAAAGCTTTTACGCAAAACCTAATAGGTTTACACATATACATCTTTAAACGAATTAAAAATGTCATGTAAAGAGGAATTTTAATATGAATTGCTATTCTTCCGCGCACTTGTTCATTTTGAATGTCGACACAATCTAAATACAACACTGCTGTTTCGTCAATCACACTCCCTACGATCAAATAAGCAAGCGTCAAATGAATCAACGTGTAGCCGACAACATATACGTTTGTCACGAAGCTACCCGACTGCGCTAACACACAGAATTCCGTCAATCTCTTCACTTTCATTCTTACTTACTTACTTTCAGCTTAATGTAATTACGTGGACTCTATTTTTGACAAGGCAACCTTCGTAGCGTTTATTTTGCAGCGGCAGACCATTGTGTTTACAACAATATTGTTTTTTTTTTTTCTTATGTGACAAGAAAGGTTGGTATTGTCAAAAATAATTAATGACTGGTTAATCCAAATTGACCTGGTTTGTTAGACCTAGTTTACACATTACGAGATTAGCTCCATTTTCGTACATTATTCCTAATCGCTGATTATAATACCAGATTTCCCATATAAGTTTTTCCCCTCGATAGTCGTTAATTATGAATGCATTTCAGTGATGCTGATTTTTATTATTTTTTTTTTTTTTTCAAATAAAAAGTTCCAGCTCTAGAATGTAATCTCCAATTGGAACCACAAAATAACAGAGAACCGTAAAAATTTTACGGAAAATAATCTAGTTCACAGAGATTTAACGCGTTAAGCGGGAGTCATTGGTGCCGTATGTCGTATCGCTGTAGTCGTATCCCTAACGTAAGCCGGAGTCATTGGTGCCGTATGTCGTATCGCTGTATCCGTATCCCTAACGTAATCAGCTGTTTATCGTTACGACGGTAAACCAAAACCCAATTGGTAGGCTACGATACGGTTACGACCTTAGCGGCACCAATAATCGATTGCATTGATTCTCATAAGGTTGGTCGAATCAGCTGTAAAAAGGTTACCGATACGGTTACCGATAAAGCACCAATGTCTCCAGCTGTAAACCAAAAACCAATTGGTTGGCTACGATATGGTTACGACCTTAGCGGCACCAATAATCGATTGCATTGATTCCCATAAGGTTGGTCGAATCAGCTGTTATAAGGTTACCGATACGGTTACCAATAAAGCTGGAGACATTGGTGCTTTATCGGTAACCGTATCGGTAACCTTTTAAGAGCTGATTCGACCAATCTTATGAGAATCAATGCAATCGATTATTGGTGCCGCTAAAGCGCCAAATACACGACACGAACATTTCCGCAATCTTGTTCGCAGTTTTTGCTATACACCATAGGAACTTTTGGCCGAACATTAGTTCTCTTTCAGACAGCGATGAATACGGACAACAATTGTGCTGCAGCAATATTGCTCGCTGTGGCAATTAAGCGTAAAAAAAAGAGAGAAGATTCAATAAATTCACTCAGAAATTTTTTATTGTCCATTTTACTTTTCCGCGCACGTCTGTTCCGTTCAGAAATTACTACGATTATGAGCTATTTCGCCATACACGCACGAACAGTTCGCGCAAATGTTCGCCAAAAATTAAAATATTTTGATTTTTGGCAAACATTTGCGCGAACTGGCAAACACCACCATACACAACAGAAAAGGTCGCAGAAACATGACATAACGGGAATGTTCGCGGAAATGTTCGTGTCGTGTATTTGGTGCTTAAGGTCGTAACCGTTTCGTAGCCAACCATGGTACAATTACCAGGTAGAAGCATTGGCGAAAATGCAACCCTCCCGTGTATTTTGTTGTTGCCGATTGCACATAAACTGTCAATCGTTCTTTCAGTTTCTTCTGTCAAAAGTGATGGAAGAAGAAACATGTCACATGTAATTTTCGTCAACAAAGCCAAAATAAAAAAAGAAAAAAAAGTTGGTTTGCTGATGAAGCTGGAGGAAAAAGGCATTTTTAATGGAAAATAAAGGTAATTAATTAGCTGATTTTTAAATGATATATATTTATTTTATTGTTATTACTTATTTACATATAGCAGCTGAATTTCTTCAACGTTTCCAGCGCATCAACTCTTGGTAATTCTATACGACAGCGTGACACTGATAATATGCGTCCATAAATATCGTGAGAGGTGTTAAAAGACGCGCATTGACCTCGACAACAATAATCAGAAGGCGAAGGTAAAATATTTTGTGTTGGACAAGAGATATTTGCAAAAGAAGTTGAAAATTTTCAATTGAAAATTTTCATGTGCGCGTTGTAATGTTGATGAAATTGTACCCACAAAAAAAAATTGTGGACATAAGTGTTTTGCGCAGATATAGTTTTGGTCTCCAAACCGGTGTTGGACCCACCCAGATTAATTTTTTATAAGCGTGGCCGAAGGCCGCCAGCGCAAAAATACTATGGATCCCACCCCGGTCTCGAAGCACTCCGGGGTCATTTTTCGGTTTTTTGGGAATATCTTTTGAACGAGCTAAAATTTTTCTTTTCCGCCTTCGGATTATTGTTATTGGATTTGGTGCTGCATGTTATCTTGCACTCAAAGAAATGGAATATGATAAGAAAATTATAGATTTTTTGTCGAAACATTTATATGATCGCATCACTTCAAGATTATCACATGGTATATGTAATGGTGATCCAGAGCAAAGGTATAGTGGTTTATTAAATTTATCATTACTTATGGCCTTAAAAGATGTGGCGTCTTCTAGTACCTCAGCATGTACTTCTGCATCACTGGAACCTACGTGCGATTGGAGCTGATGAGGATTTGGCACATAGTTCAATAAGGTATACGAGTTTACCGTACTGAATTGTTCAGTTAATTTGAAAATAATTTATTGTTAAATTTTTATAGATTTGGTTTTGGTTGTTTCACCACCATTGAACAGGTTGATTATATTACCGATACCTGCATCAAACATGTCCAACGTTTACGTGAAATGTCCCAATTATGGGAGATGGTGCTAGAACCAATTGATTTGAAAAATGTCCAATGGTCGCAACATTAATTTTGTTTATGATATATAAATAAGGGACCGTTTTGTATTGTATGCATCTTTTAGTGTATGTATTTATATTTCAAAGCAGTTTAATATAAAGTGAGATACAACTTTTTAGGAATTATATTGTTCCTACTTTATCTGCCTAAGGTCGTTATTTTGTAGTATTAAAATTATATTGGGAAATGCTATTGCTAAATGTTTTTTGTAGTGGACCTTATTTTCAATACATGTATGTATGAGTGCTAACGTTACTGTCTTCAAGAGATGTTGAAAATTTGGGACGAGATTGTATATAAAATGCTGAGTTAATAGTATGTTCATGAATAAGTACTGATTTATTTTAAAATTTCATGTATTTTGTAAAGTAAAAATTAAGTAATTTAGTAACCTAATAAATATCGAAGATACATATAAACATAATAACGTTTAACGTTGGAAACTCGTCGTGTCGTTATTTGAGGTGCAGATTTCTTTGAACGATATGTACTCCATGTCTTTAGATGTAATCTTTTTTAATTAAAAAAAGCACGGGTGTGTTGAAAATTTCAAATGAGTCGCTATGCCACAGAACTTTCGGGTTCAGCGCCATTGCATGGTTGTTTTGATCCAATTTTTCTTTTGGCTCCTCTGTTCGGAACCGATTTTGCTTTCGGTTTAATTTTCGGATACTAGTTCGGTTGTACTACTGACTTCAATTACGGCTCCGGGTTTTCCTTCTGGCTCTAGCCAGGAGGCTTTTGTAGCAATTTCAGCTTTAGGTTGGATCTGGTATCGGTACCTGCTACGGTAAAAGTTCGGCTTGGAATATTTCCGTTTTCAACTCCAGTATCGGTTATACTCCAGTTTTTTTCTTGTCATCATATGGATGATATAAATAATCCAAAAGTAAATCTATAGCATGTAAAACATAATTGTCTAGCAATATTTTCTCTTCGCAAACTGTTTGTGGCCCTGATAAGGGCCGCTTTTCGTAAGTATAATTGTTTAGCATTTTTTTCTCTTTGTTGACTAGTGGTGGCCCTGATAAGGGCCGTTTTGCGTATACTTGTATAGCATATTTTCGCTCTTTATAAACTAATGGTGGCCCTGAAACTAGGGGAGGTTACTGCGTCTGGGTTTCACGGCTTATTCGTGGTATATCAGGCATATCCGTTTATCTGCTGCAGCTGTTCCGTGCGAAGTATTGACCTTTCGCTCCAACGGTGTCACTTAAAAAAAAGCGAGCATGTAGAAGGGACTTTATTATTTATCCTTCGTCCTTCCTTCACGTTGTAGCGGCGAAAGTATTGTCCGATATTTTGGTAGATATCTATAGGAATGACCGTTGGGGACGATGAGACAACTTCCGTTTTTTACAAACTCTTGATTAGCACTGCTAAGTCATACATAAACTTATATTATATTTTTATCTTGCAACATTCGGGAAACAATATTAACATCAAAGACGGTAAATATAGCGATGGAGTGGAGTTGGGCATCAAATTTACTCTCTGAGCTCCCACAATAACAGGCATGCTTAACCAACGAACCGATATCATTTCGTTACGATAATCAACGTTAATAAACGAAACGAAGTCATTAACGTTAATTTGACATTCTTAACGTTAATAAACGAAACGAAGTAATTTCGTAACGAAATGATATCGGTTCGTTGGTTAAGCATGCCTGCACAATAAGGTCAGAGGCCTGAAAATGGAGCGAAAAAATTAAGCCATTTTAGGGAAGCTAACGCCACAAGCTTTTTCCCAATTTTTCCTCTTCCTTGATCTTGCGGGGTAATTCTTTACTTTAGCTCACAACTGCAAAAACTCGTGCAAAAATATCGGGAGAGGTGTCAAAAAAATCTTTTTGAACTCAGGACGACGAATCCGAAAGCGAAAATTAAAAATTTTATTTCGGTCAAAAAATATTCCCAAAAAACTGAAAAATGGCACCGGAGTGCTCCGAAACCGGGGGTGGAATCCATAGTATTTTTGCGCAGGTAATAGTCTAGTTGAGGGGTCGACTGCTAATACGCTACCAAAAATATCGAGAGAGGTGTCAAACGACGCGTCTTGACATCAGTATTAATAATCCGAGGGCGGAAAGTAAAAATTTTAATTCGCTCAAAAGATATTAACGAAAAACCGAAAAAAGACCCGCGGGTACCTCCGAAACCGGGGGTGGGATCCATAGTAATTTTGCACAGAACACCTTTCTGGGTTAGCGGCCTTGGCCGCGCTTATAAAAAATTACCATGGGAGACCAAATCTATATCCGCGCAAAACACTTTTACCCACTGTTTTTTTGTGGGTACGAACCATCAAAATTACAACAGCCACATGAAAATTTTCAACTTTGTAAATATATCTGGAAAGAAATAAAATTTTCAATTTCCGTTTTCGGATTCGTGGTCCTGGGTCCAAAGCGCGTCTTTTGACACCTCTCGCGATATTTTTGGACGAGTTTTAGAAGTTGTGAGCTAAAGTAAAGAATTACCTTATAAATTTTCACATCAAAAGTAAATAAACAAAAAATGTAAACATAAACAAAGTTTGACATTTTATGATCACCTTCGAATGAAAAAACATGTAAAATGCAACTCTGATGCTTTTACCTGGTTATTGTACCATGTAGCCAACCAATTGAGTTTTGGTTTAAGCGCCAAATACACGACACGAACATTTCCGCGAACATTCCCGTTATGTCATGTTTCTGCGACCTTTTCTGTTGTTGTTGTTGTTGTAGCAATGCTCGCCCCACCTAATAGCCGCGACCGATCACAAATTGTCATCAATATCCTCTAACGGGAGTCCAAGGAAACTTGCCGTTTCAACAGGGGTGGACCATAAGGAAAAGGGTGTTAGAGGCGTTGGTTCCACATTACAGTTAAAGAGATGGTTGGTGTTATGTGGGGACACATTGCAAGCAGGGCATACATTTTGTATGTCGGGGTTGATTCTGGATAGGTAAGAGTTTAACCTGTTACAGTATCCAGAACGAAGTTGAGCAAGAGTGATACGCGTTTCCCTGGGGAGTATGCGTTCCTCTTCTGCGAGTTCTGGATATTTTTCTTCAAGTACTGGATTCACCGGGCAATTCCCGACATAAAGGTCCGACGCCTGTCTATGGAGTTCACCAAGGACCTGCTTGTGTTTTTCCGCTTCATACGGCTGGGTTCTCAGGTGCCGTATTTCCTCAAAATGCTTACGGAGATGACTCTTTGGCCCCTAGGCGGTGCTGGTTCGTCAATCAGATGTCTGTTGGGATGCCCAGGTTTCTGGGTATTCAACAGAAACTGTTTGGTCAGCATCTCATTTCTCTCCCTGATGGGGAGTATTCTCGCCTCATTATGCAGATGGTGTTCTGGGGACATAAGAAGACAGCCCGTGGCGATTCTGAGAGCAGTATTTTGGCAGGCCAGTAGTTTCTTCCAGTGGGTGGTTTTTAGGCTTGGCGACCATATGGGTGACGCGTAGCACGTAATCGCCTGGCTAATTGCTTTGTATGTGGTCAAGAGCGTTTCTTTATCTTTTCCCCAGGTACTGCCAGCAAGGGATTTGAGGATTTTATTACGGCTCTGAATTCTTGGAACAATTGCGGTTGCGTGCGCACCAAAATGTAGATCCTGATCAAACGTCACACCCAAGATTTTGGGGTGTAGGACAGTCGGTAGCGTAGTGCCATCGACGTGGATGTTCAATATGGTCGACATTTGGGGCGTCCGTGTCGTAAATAAGGTCGCGGAAGATTTAGTCGGTGACAATTCCAGGTTTCGCGAGGCGAAAAAACTTGAGAGATCAGGGAGATAGCCATTTATTTTATTGCATAGCTCATCGATCTTTAGGCCTGGGCCTGTGGCCATTATTGTGCAGTCATCGGCGTAGGAAACGAGTGTGACTCCTTCCGGTGGTGAAGGTAGCTTAGATATGTAGAAATTAAACAAAAGCGGGGATAGGACACCACCCTGTGGCACCCCTTGTTTGATTCTCCTTTGTTTTGATGTTTCGTTTCTGAATTGCACCGATGCCTGCCGACCACCCAGATAATTTGCGGTCCACCTTTTAAGACATGGGGGAAGGGTGGACCCTTCCAGGTCTTGCAGTAGCGAGCCATGGTTGACCGTATCAAAAGCTTTTGATAGGTCTAACGCTACGAGTACTGTTCTATGGTGGGGATATTGATTCAAACCGCAACGCGCGGAGGTAGTGCTATGGAGTTTTCTGAAGCCATGCTGATGAGGGGCTAGCTGCAAATGTGCTTGGAAATAAGGGAGCAAAATGGCTTCAAGCGTCTTTGCCACTGGCGATAGGAGAGATATCGGACGATATGACTCACCTACGTTAGCTGGTTTCCCAGGCTTTAGTAGCGGGACCACCTTGGCCATTTTCCATTTCTCGGGTATGACAAAGGTGGAAAGAGACAGGTTGAAGAAATGCGCTAAATATTTGAAACCCTCTTTCCCTAGGTTTTTAAGCATCGGCATGGCTATGCCGTCTGGGCCCACTGCTTTGGATGGTTTAGCGCGACCAATGGTGTCCTCAACCTCTCTAGCGGTGATGGTAATTGGTGACGCGCTGAGTTTGTGTTTATGTGCGTGTCTATTGGCTCTCCGTCTATCTTTGTCGACCGTAGGATGCATTATATATTGTCGGCAGAAAGCGCTCGCGCATTTTTTCGCATCCGACAGCACCTTATCGCCAAAGGCGATGGAAACTTTGTCTTTGTGCTTAGTCGGATTCGATAGGGACTTTACGGTGGACCAAAGTTTACCTACACCGGTAGAGAGGTTACAACCTCTTAGGTGCTCTTCCCATTTCGCCCGCTTGTGTTCGTCCACAAGCAATCTGATGCGTTGGTTTATATCCCTTATTTGGGGGTCGCCTGGATCAAGCTGTCTTATAAGGTCGCGTTCCCTCGCTAAGCTCGCGGCCTCCGCCGGGAAGTGGGGCCGGATTTCGGGAATTCTCCCGGCGGGAATGAAATGTGCCGAGGCGGATTCAATGACCTTACGGAAGGCACGCTCCCCTTGACGGGCATCAGTCGGGATAGGGAGGGCAGCAAAGCTGCTGTCTGTTGCAGATTTATATTCTTCCCACTTTCCTTTTTTGAAGTTTATGAAAGTGCGTTTTTCGGTGACAATGAAGTCGGCGGTACGCTCGAACGACCTTTTCTGTCGTGTATGGTGGTGTTTGCCAGTTCGCGCAAATGTTCGCCAAAAACCAAAATATTTTAATTTTTGGCGAACATTTGCGCGAACTGTTCGTGCGTGTATGGCGAAATAGCCCATAATCGTAGTAATTTCTGAACGGAACAGACGTGCGCGGAAAAGTAAAATGGACAATAAAAAATTTCTGAGTGAATTTATTGAAATGTATAAATCTTTGCCATCATTGTGGCAAGTAAAAAGCAAAGATTATTTATTTATTAATTAAAAAGAATAATGATTATGCGACTTTTTTAATGCGACAATTGTTGTCCGTATTCATCGCTGTCTGAAAGAGAACTAATGTTCGGCCAAAAGTTCGTATGGTGTATGGCCAAAGCAGCGAACAAGATTGCGGAATGTTCGCGGAAATGTTCGTGTCGTGTATTTGGCGCTTTACCGTCGTAACGATAAACAGCTGATTACGTTAGGGATACGGATACAGCGATACGACATACGGCACCAATGACTCCGGCTTAAAGCACCAATGTCTGCAGCTTTATCTATTGACGATTCATTGTAGATTAAGGCACATGTAAACGGGGCCTTAGAACGATAAAAAATAACATGCTTTCGATTACTTGGATGACGAGTGTTCTGTAGGACGTGAAAGGAACGTACATATTATTGTAGCAAAACGAAAGTCGATAAAACAGAAAAACTTAAGTCAGAGAAGGTAGAAAACAACAAACGTGTAAGCCAAGTTTTTCTATTAACTTAAGTCGAAACCTTGATCTTAGAAGATATGGCTAATGCTCTGAAATATAAAAATAATGGTGTATACACAATTTATGCAGCTGCTGCTTGCAATCCAACACCACATTGTGCAGATTGGGGTGACAATGAATTAATCCTGTTCGGAGCACAGAACACGATAGCAGTATTGGATCCAAATGTAAGTACAAAGACGATTTGCGATTTGCAAATAAATAATTACTCGATGCTTTTAAATCAAAGTTCAATGGTGCTGCCAAAATCATCAACACCTACACAGGTCATGAAGCGCGTGTAAACATAGTACGCTGGCTGCGCACGTCAAACGCTGCACCCGAGACTCACTTCATATCCGGCGCCGATGATAACAATGCATATATATGGCAGTGCCAAATTAGGGGTCAATGTAATGAAGTGTCCCGCTTCGAGGCACTCAATCATTTTGCACCAGTTACAGACATAGATTCTGTACATTTAAGCAATGCTAATAAGTGGCTTATTGCCACAGCTGCCGATCAAACGATTACCTCATGGGCATTCGATACAAAAAGTGTAGTAAAGTTACAAACGATAAGTAATTGCAATAGCTATACACTTGGGCTTAGACTATTTCGCTTGCCAAAAAGTGAACAACTTTTATTGGCTTCTGGTAATGAAAAAGGTAATATTAATTTATGGGCGCAAGATAAGCTATTGGAATCGAGTAGCAACGAAAACGAACCATTCTTCCGTTTTATATATCAAATGTGCGGACATGAAGATTGGGTGCGTGCATTGGATGTGGTGGATGATGAGAATGATTTATTATTAGCAAGTGCAGCGCAGGATAGCTTTATACGTTTATGGCGTATATCTAAGCGTAGCGAAGAAGAATCGAGCAAAAATTGTTTGGATATGTGTAACATGACTGATGATGATGCAGGTCATATACGTGTAGAAGAGAAAATATTGCATTTGAGCGGTACGAATTGGTGTGCCATTAGCTTGGAATCGGTGCTCTATGGACACGAAGGTTGGATTTATGGTGTTAATTGGCATAAAAGCGAAGAGCATGGTTGGTGTCCAGTTTTCTATGCTTGAGAACACAGTTTAAATCCTTTTTTGGATGGTTCTTTTTTATTAAAAAGGTTTGCGTCTGCTATCTGTTTCCATTGATAAATCCATTATTATTTGGGCACCCAGTGAAGATGGCATTTGGATGGAACAAGTACGTGTTGGTGATGTGGGCGGTAATTCGTTGGGCTTCTATGGTGGCAAATTCTCAAGCAATGGCAAATCAATATTTGGGCACAGTTATCAAGGTGGCTTTCATATATGGCACCAGGTGGGTGATAATGAACGGCACTGGGCACCTGGCGTTATAGTGGGTGGGCATTTTGACGAGGTGCGCGATTTGGCTTGGGCGCCGAATGGTGAATATCTTTTGACTGTCTCAGCTGATCAAACATCACGCATACATGCACCATGGAAACGCTACGTGAATGCAAACATTGAGAGCATAACATGGCACGAATTGGCACGTCCACAAGTACATGGCTATGATATGCAAACTTTAGCCATACTCACACGCTACAAATTTGCAAGTGGTGCAGAGGAGAAAATTGTACGCACATTCCAAGCATCAGCGAATTTTATTGAGAACTTTCGACGCATAACGATGACACAACAAGATGCAGAGGGTGATTATTTGTTGGAATGTAAGTAAAGTTACTAAGTATTTTATTTAGTTATTATTACGGCTTCTTATGCATAATAATATTAGTAATATATATTATTTATACATTTAAATATACTAATATATACGCTGTCGGAATGCATGGGAACCTGATCAGCACAGTAACTGGCAGTTTCAGAAAAATTGTACTTGAGTTCCTCATTTTTTGGCTGGAAAATATGTCTCCAGTCCTGCCCTACTTCAATACAATATCATATGAAAGTAACGGGGAAAACTTGGAAAAGAAAACTTAAATCCGGAAAATATGTGTATGTTACAAAACCAAAAGAAATATGTAACACTTCGCTTGCGCTCATACACTATCATCCCTCAGATCTTCTACAGACAAGGTCGATCGAGACATTTTGAGTCAATTTCAAAAGATAGTGTATGTAAATGGACTTAAACCAAAAAAGAACTTTCGAATATCGACGCAACAGGCACTAAATAAGCAATGAGCACCGCTCTGCAAAATTTAAGACCCGATCGGTTTGGGTCCCAATTTTTCGGTGGAAAATAAGACAAATGCTTGGTCATAAACTTATATGAAAATCACGTCTTTTGGATAATAAATTTATTTTCTGTTAATTTTACAAGAACCGTTCGAAAAAAAACCTATTTGCGTTTTATATGAGCCATTTTTGAAAATAATGAGTTATTTCAACTTGTCTTTACAGCTCTGCCAAAAGGCGCATCTGTACCTTCCCTCGGTCTATCCAACAAGGCTGTATATAATGTAGATATCCAATCCGCTACACATGAAAAACATGTCAAGGATGAATATCCTGAGAACTATTTTATACCAGTCACTCTATATGCGCCACCACAAGAGGAAATGTTAATGCAAAATACACTATGGCCGGAAATGCAAAAGCTGTATGGTCATGGCTTCGAAATTTATGCACTAGCTGCATCAACAGATGGCGAAGTGTTGGCGTCTGCCTGCCGCGCCACAAACGAAGAGCATGCGCAAATAATTCTTTGGTAAGTTAAGCAACCTTAATTCACGAGTTTCAATAAAAATTGCTTCCATTTTTATAGGGATGCTGCAACCTGGAAGCAAATTCAAAAACTGCCTGCTCATAAACTTACTGTAACACAAATGCGTTTCTCTCCTAATAATCAATATTTGCTCTCAGTTTCACGTGATCGCACATGGGCGCTCTACGAACGTGATGAAGTGCAGAAAACAACCAATCACAATAACATATTTTATCGTTTGAAACAGCATTCTACTGCTACGAAACTATCTGTGCATAATCGTATAATTTGGACATGCGATTGGTCACATGATGGCAAATATTTTATAACTGGCGGACGTGATGGTGTATTAGGTGTTTGGTCAAAATCTCAGAGTGAAGATGAATGGTCTATTAGTTGTAAAGAAATATTCACGAACTCCGTTACGGCTGTAGCTTTCTCACGAAATTCTGAAAACCCTGGTAATTATCAGCTTGCAATAGGGTTTTCAAATGGTGATATTTTACTGCAGCAGTTACAGGAAACAAATGCTGTTGCAGGCTTGCTTTTGGAAGTTATCGATGCAACGTAAGTGTGTGTGTACATAACATCAATTGAAAGTTATATTTTGAAATGTGTACATTTGCAGTAAAATTAATTTGGAGAAGGCGCATAATTCAACAGTAAAACGTCTACAATTTCGACCAGCTGTTAACTGTAGTGAAAATTATAGCGCCGGGTACACACTGCTTGCTAGCTGTGGTGAAGATCATTTTGTTAAAATTTTCAAGTGTCCAAAATAAGAGGGGAATAATTTAAGTATAATGTGCATACAATAAATTAAAGCGAATAGCTTTACTTGTTTTAAATACATGTGTTTATTGAGGAATTAAGCGCACCCGTATTACTTGTTTTATATTGTCTATACGTACAATATTTGAGTTGTAATAATTTTTAATAAAATAGTGAATTGAGTGAGGCCCACTTGCAAAGCTGCAATTTAACTGTTTTCTCCATAGTAAACTTCTGAGGGGATATTTATACACTTTTTACGAATTTCAAAATTAGTTCTGAAAAAAAAAGATAACTTTTATTTCTGCAAGTGGGCCTAGATATGTTACACATAACGCTCATTTACTTCAATAGGCATATTTCAAATTTTATAGCACGTGGTAAATTTTTAACTGATCACAAAGATTTTTTTATACAACATAGATCATAATATTGGGTATGTTTATATGTTATTAACTCAAAAGTCATGTTTTTTGAGTTATGACACTATTGAAGTAAATGAGCGATAAATTTTATGATTTGAGCTTTATTCGTCAGATAAGAATCGAACATGCTCGGTAGTTAGAATAATATAAGGTAAAACTGAAATGCAGATTTATATAGACGCTTTGTCCGCTTCAAACCGAAGAAAATAACAAGGACCTCCATTGTTCTTATAGCGCTAGCGCTGTCAAAGCGAATCAACGTATCCAAGGCGTTTATGTAAATCGGCTTTAAGTGTTTTAATAAATATTTGATATTATATTGGTTAAAAAATAGTGTAGTGTACATACCGATATGCTTCTAAAATAGGTTTTTTTTGTTAATATTACATATTTAATATGTTTTGTTGAGGATTAAAAATAGAAGTATTCAGAGCATTGCTTAATAAACATGAACAAATCTTTTTGTCGTGGCAATAGCTTCTTTGGCAAGCGACATTTCAGTTACTAATACAATTCGACCATCTCTTGTCAATGCTACATTACAAGTGCGATCGGTTTCATTAAAATGTGAGACATTTAAACAGTTTACCGATGGGCGTACGTCCAGCTGAAATTAAAATATGTATTGTTAATTGAAAAACAGCAAAGTCCAGATGAAGTAGGCATTCACTGAAGTGAACATATATATAAATGATATATCTTCGGCGCTAAAACATAGTAAAATAAGGTTGTTTGCGGATGACGCACTGTTCGAAGTAAGTGAACTTGATATCATGTTAACTAGGAGCAAAATGCAGGAAGACTTGAACACCCTATACAGGTGGCTTTGTAACAATAAGCTTAAACTTAATGTTAATAAAACCCATTTTATGGTCATATCTAGAGCGATGATTAAGGAATCTTGTAATATCGAGCTAAAAATAATGAACTCAAACATTAACGAAGTTAAAACTTTCAAGTACTTAGGGGTTCAGATTGATAATAAATTAAAATTTAATTATCATATTGATTATATAGTTGCCAAAATAGGCAAGAAAATTGGTTTTTGGAAAAGGTCATGCAAATTTATCAGTAGAAAATACAAACTGAAAGTGTATAAATCCATCATAGAGCCGCATTTCATATATTGTCCCACAATATTCTTTATGGCCAATGTAACTCAGGTATATAAGCTACAAGTTATGCAAAATAAAGCTATGAGATTTATATTAAACATGAGGTATGATACTCCCATTAATAACATGATAGAAGCACTAAACTGGTTGAGTATAAAACAGCTCATATTCTACCACAGTATGAAATTTGTATTTAATATTAAGCACGGTAAATTACCAACATACCTCAGCGAAAACTTAGATATGTAAATGATGCACATTCATACGTAATCAGAGAAAACAATAATTTTAGATTACCTCTTTTCAAAACAGAAGTGGACAAGCAAAATATATTTTATAAGGGCCTGAAATATTTCAATGAACTTCCTAATCACATAAAAAGTAGTAATAACTTCAATACCTTTAAAAAAAGTTTATTGGAGCATTGTAAAACCCTTCCAATAAGATACAGTTTTTTTTTTTTTCTTTTATTTTTTACATGACATACCGATACTGGAGCGCGAAAAGGGAATGGTTATACTGGTAGCAGCAAAATACAATGCACCCGGCCCTAAGGAAAAGAAAATCAGTCGCCACCTGTAACTCCAGACAGTTCCAACAACAAATTTCGCTGGAATTCGGTATTTTCAGCCTATATTTACTGTTGCTGATCGGGATCACTCGCATTCCGACAGCATTAATATAAGAATAAAATTATATGATGTGTAACCAAAATAAGGTCAAACAAAAGTTGGAGCAGGGGGGATTGGAAACACGTCCTTTTCAACCTCCCAATATATTTTGAGATGTGCTGATCGGAATCTTCATGCGTGTCGACAGCGTCTTTACTAAACAAAGTTGAGGGGTGATTGGGTACACTTCAATTTCCAACATCCAAAGACATGTTTAGCTGTGTTGATCGGAGACCAATACATTCCGACAGCTTAAAATACAAATATAATTGAAAAATATAAGTTCCAAATTTTGTTGCCTTAAGCTGGGAGCCCTGGAGGATTGGAAACGCGTCCTTTCCAACCTTCCTTAAATGACTGGCTCCCAGACTCGTCCGTTTCTTACGCCAGTAAATATGCTGATCGGAATCACATGGCATTCCAACAGCATATTCAATAGAAATAAATGATATAATAATGAATTGTACTTAGCATCTACATTATGTCGGACAGCGAGGCGGCACTGCGTGCTTTGCAATCCTACACAGTTACATCTAAGCTAGTGGATGAATGCACTGAAATCCTTAATGCCCTGGGAGCCAAAAACAAGGTTTTGTTAGGATTGGTTCCCGGACATCAGGGACATGAAGGTAATGAACATGCAGATTACCTAGCAAAGCAGGGTGCTACATCAGCATTATATGGTCCAGAGCTCTTTTGTGGACTTACAAAAGCACACACCAGGGAAACTATAAGTAACTGGGGAAACTAAACAATTCAGACGTCACTGGATTGATTGTCCAGGGCAAAGGCAGGCCAAACTGTTTATACTTCCGGCAACGAAAGTATCAGCCAAACTCATTAACCTAAGCAGGGAGGACCTAAGAACTCTTATTGAGTACTAACGGGACACTGCGGTCTACGATATCACCTAAGTAAATTAAATCTATCTAATACCCAAATTTTTCGTTTCTGTGAGCTGGATGACGAAACGCCGGTTCACATTCTCTGCGAATGCGTTGCTCTAGCTAGGCAGAGACTATCCCATCTAGGTGGTGGGACTCTTAATCCCTATGTGATATGGAGTAAAAATCCTGAAGAGCTACTTAAATACATCAAAAGCCTCCAGATACTATATTAGGCTGAAAGGTCTTGCACAATAGATCTGCACAAAGGTCGCAATGCTTCCAGACCTATCAATAATAATAATGCTCGTTTTTTCTTGAGATATTTTCTTCAGATGCGTAGCAGGGGCGGCTTCCCGTTATTCGATAGTCGACACTCGGCTGTTCGATATCGAACGCTCGCCGAGACCGTTTTGGTTTCTGGATCTTGATATGAGTACTCTAGTTTTCATATTTCCAAAAGAGTTCAGAAATTTTTTTGAAGATATAAAATATTTTCTATTGTGAACAGTGTATGTTTTTAAACACTTCATTAAAAAATATCATTTCATAAATAATCTCAAAAGGATAAATGTTCAACTTACGAATATTCAATTCGATAGCTAATTACGTATCGAACAGTTTCAATCGAAGGTTGGGTACGACCCGACGACATTTTGTGTTATGAAAAGCGAAAACGATCATTTCATAGGCGTTCTTGTATGATATCGAATTACGGAAAGCCACCAACATTGCTACAACAACAACAACAACGGAAAGCCACCCCTGGCTTTATGTTGAAAATCTTTCAAAAAGTTTCACTTTAAAAATGTACGGCATGTATTGTATATTTCCGCTAACTAAATACTTACACTCCATAAACAATCCAAAGTTGAGTTGAATACCTTGATGCGTTGATTGTGTGAATCAGCTACAATTATTGTTCCCTGATCATCGGAGCAAATACCAGAAGGACGATTGAATTGTAAATTGTCTACGCCCTGTGAACCTTTAGTTGATAGGATCTATGGAACAAGAAAATGAATAAAATATTGGAGTTCACTATATGTACGGGTGTGTTCTTTTTTTTTATGAGAGCATCACGTTTTGGGAAAATTGTAAGCGGTGGCGTTAGCGTCGCACGTTCGTTGAATGAAATGTTTACACTATTAATCATCACTCGAAAATCAAACAACAACAAAAATTCATTGCGCTATTGCAACTTATTATCAACTTGAGTATAAGCAATACTTCATCATTTAAGTAGCACTTTATCAATACTGCTGCTTTTAATTGGCAGCTCAAAAATACGCTACAATTAATAACAAAAATCAATACTCATCCAATTACCTTTCTGCTCCCAACGTCCACAAGATGCAAACAATGGTTTGCACAATCCGTTACAATAATCCTTCCTTTGGGTGTATAGCATATACCACGTGGGATAATTTCACAACCTGTAGCGTTATAAGTGCCCAAATAAATTTGCCTTATAAAGCGACCGTTGTGTTCAAATTGTTGTATACGATAGTTTGAACTATCCGCAACGGCTATTTGAAGATTTGTATTTACAGCAACATCAAAAGGAAGTTTCAATTCACCCGCCTTTGTACCCAAACCTCCAAAAGTTAACAAAAACTTTCCAGTCGAGGAAAATACTTGTATGCGATGATTATTCATATCAGCAACAATAAGACGACCACTTTTATCTGCGCATATGCCCATAGGTGCGTCAAATTCACCATCAGCAGTTCCCTTCCCACCAAATCTGTGTAAGAAACGTCCATCAGCAGCAAAGGCCTGCACATTGTTATTGCATCGATCTGTCACAAATATATGTCCCGATTTATTTACGCATACACCCCAAGGGCGATTAACTTGACCATCGTTTATGCCTTTAGTGGCAAACGCCAATGACGGCACATCGCAACGAAAAGTTTTCACCTTATCCATCCAACCTGGTACTGCTTGACCAATACCATCAACAATGGCACGTACTTCTATAGACGATTTTTTTAAATTACTTGGTATTATTGCAACATCGAAACTTATTTCATTTGCAACGGGTTTTCCAGCACCAGTAACACATACTTCCAAAGATCTTTTCAAATGACTTGGCATTTTAGCATAACCGAAACTACTTTCACTTGCGGTGATTTCACTAGCACCATTGGCACATACTTGAGATGAAATTTTTTTCAAATTACTTAGCGCTGTTGCAGCACCAGCACTTTTTTCATTTGCAATGGTTTTCCCAGCTAAAGTATATTTAGTAGACTTTTTTAGCATTGGACCACTTTTAGATGTTTTTATCTTACGCTTTGGCTCATCTAGTTTCTCGCGTAAATTCAAATTTGTTGTTATATTTACCGGTTGCTGAAATTTATTCACATTTGTTGCATATGATCCACCATTATCCAGCGCAACTAGCCCCTGCTGGTTTATGTTAAATAGTATGTTCTCAGGGATTTGTGGTGAATAAAATTTGTATAGTTCGTTTTGTGGTTGATTGCTATTAAATATTGCAGAGAACTTATTAATACTATTTTGTGCTTCTACAAGTCTCATAGCAATCGCCACATTGTCCATACCTGGAGCATTTTCACCTAAATTTTGTAACATTTCAGCTGTATCGACCAATCCGAAATAAGCTCCCTTGAGTGTTGTTATCTGTTCATAAAGCACATTCATTCGATGACTATGCAGGCGTTCGACAAAATCCAAAAGGAAACATTCACGGTCCTCTAAGGCCGTTATGAGTGGGCGAAATGAATTGCGTATATTTTGCATTATCTCTGTACAATTTTCCTCAATGAATCGTGTATAATTTAATTCCATGTTAATGCTATTTTGAAAAGATTGTGCTCCTACCCGACTACTTTCTAATAACAAGTGCAGAGTACTTTTGCCCTTACGTACAAAGCTATCAATTTTTATGTAAACGTGTTTTGCATGCTCTTTGATGCACTTCACACAGATTAGTATTGTACAAGTTTCACATACATACTGAAAGGATTTATTGTGCAACAAACAATTGTAAGACACCTTCTGCTGAGTGGACACATATCTATCCAATGCGCGGATCATAGTTTCAAGGAAATTATTGTGGTTCATTTTAGCAATTGTCCAAAACTAGGTGGCTATATTCGGTATGAAAAAAACGCTTGCTTATTGTGCGCAATGGACAGCTTTTGCTAAAAAAAAGTTTTCCAACAACTTTGCGAAGTATTTAATTATTTAAACGAAGTATTACCCAAAAGTACTATTTTGGGTTTATAATTTTTTGCGGCTTGAGCGGTCAACGTCAGACATTTAACGGGACTTTGCTTCTTTTTGCTGCATGTTGCGCGAATTTTCAAAAAGACGTCAGACTTCATAGTGTACCTATACCAAGTGTGTTCACTAAGCGATAAACGTCAAAACTACAAACAGCCTCGCTCACCTGATGGAAATCTCAGGTCTAGAGTCGCATTTTTAGTCTCAACGACAACATTTTTGACTACCAATCGTATGGACTTTTTCAATTTTTCAATCATTCGGAGCATTCGGTAATGGTATCTATTTTGAATTCGCTGTCATTCCGAATCCAGCGAGTGCCTGTCAGAATGCTTGACAGATAAGTCAACACACTTGTACTTGTACACTATGTCAGACTTAATAGTGTCAAAATTCTTTATCAAGTTCATCTCTGTCGTCTTCAATTGTGTGCACATCAAGCGACGCGACATGTAGCGGCAACGGCGGTACACTTTTTTGACGCAGTTTTTCATGCGTTTAAAGGCCCCATTACTGATACTTAGCATAGACTTGACTTGGCTTGAGAACTGTCACTTACAGTTCTGTTAAATAAACATTGCATGTTACTGATTACTCAAAACTTAGCAACACTTAACTTGACATAGAAGTCTGTTGAATTTTGATTTTCTATGTAAGTTCTAAGTGACGTTTACATTTTGAGATGCCATTTGTTTGTTTCCATTTCATTTTGACATTTTGTCATACAAATTGACATTTATTTAAAAATAAATTTCAACGCTGATTATGATGCCACATTGTATGCGCCAAGTGGAGTATAATCGTGGCTAAGTTGCCAAGTTTACGCCAAGTCAAGTCAAGTCTATGCTAAGTATCAGTAATGGAGGCTTAACGCAATCTTACACACGATTAGTATTTTAATGGAGAACGGTAGATCGAGCGACTCTGGCACCATCTGTCATGAAGAATCGGCTGCGTTGGCTAAGGGTGCTAAATGCAAGTGAAATTATTTTTTCCACTCCTTGATACTTTCTTTTTTTTTTTTTTATTCACGGCCTTGAAGACCGAGATTAAATTGAAAAGAAAAGTTCATTACAAATTTAATGATTTACAGTATAAAAATAGTTTTTCTTTAAACTTATTAATATTTTCACAGCCTTTTATCTCATTTGGTAATTCGTTATACATTTTATAATCTATATATTCTAAAGTCTTTTTAGTGAACTCAGTTCTTACCCTAGGCAGTCTTATATTTTTACTACTTCTAGTTTCATAGTTGTGAATTTCACGATTAAAATATATTTTCTTTCCCAGATACCCTGGAAGTATTCCTAATTTCACATGATGAATAAATTTCAATATAAAGTAACTTATGGATTGTTTTATGCTAAGCCAATTTAACGCATTTCACACTGTACTTCTCGGTGTTCTATTCGAACATTTTAAATTAATCCCATTGCCTCTTTTTCTGTATTTGAAGTTGTATTATCTATGTATTATTTGCTAATAGTAGAATTGTGGGACAGGTTCAATGATGGATCTGTATACTAATATTTTATGTTGGTTAATATATTTACAAGTTCGGTACAAAAAGCACATTTTCTTTGCAGTTTTAGCTTCTAAATTACTTATATGTTCTCCAAAGTTTAAATTCATATCAATCAAGATTCCTAATTTCTTTTCTAACTGTCTTTTTTTTACATCTATATACATATACACTTAAATTTGATATGTTCTGCTAAACTTTAAACTTTATCTACACTTCTGAAATTGCTGCGCAGAAAATTAGTATTCCTAAATTTTAATACGCATTATACTCAGATGCAACTTAAATATGTGTCTATGTTTCACCTCTACACTACCTCTGTGTATTTCCTCTACAAGTGGTGTGTGTCAAGGGCGTATTCAGACTTTCACAAAGAGGGGCTGGCCAATTTTTTTTAATTTCAGATTCATATACATATAGCGTATTTATAAGTATAAAGAGTAATGGCGTCTAGAAGCCTGCTTTATAGACCCAGCTGTGGGCTCTAGCAGTCCGTTCCGTTCAAATTTTTATTTATTAATCAAGAGTTCCCAAAAATATCTACCATATCTAGGATTTGGTAATTCAAAATTTTCTTTAATTAGATAGATTAATTTAATAGGCAGTACAAAGTGTAATTACTTTAGAAATGTGATCACCAATGTGAGTTTCAGATTCAACAAAATTGTATTTTTCCAAATACTTTATTTAGTTACAGAGATGTATTTTAAATTGCATTACTACATTCTTTGAATATTAGAAAGAAGCTGGTTTAATTATTCACGTGTAGATGCACAGTATGTGGTGCGTTTATGCACCTTATCAGTCTTATTGTTATTCAAAGTTATTTATCATTTTAGTTACTTTATTAGTAAGAATATGTGTGTATGTAGTTATTAAAAAATGTCTGTAAATAAGTATTATTAGGCTCATAATTAAAAAGTGAGGAACTAAAAACCTCTTATGTTGTTGATGTTTAACTTTCACTTTGTGTTCTTAGTTCGCGAAGGGGGCCGGCAAACGGTCCCCCTGCATACGCCCTTGTTGTGTGTCCACTATTCACCGCAACCGATTCAGCTATATGTTATACACTAGGGCCAACAGAAGTGTGTTTCTCCGCTTTTCGGTACAACATGTTGTTTAGCTAGTTGTTTAACCAATGCCGCTAGATGGGTCTCCTAAACATTATCTAAGTGAGGATAAGTGTTTTTTTTACCCGCAAACGTAATGTATATCCGTTGTTACGGTCTGCTGTTATGGTCTACGGTTACGGTCCACTTGGGAGCGTTTTCGTGCGAACACACCTAGTGACTGGTGATGGGGTGAAAGTTGCGATACAAAAGTATCGAAAACAAGAAAAAACAGACCGGCGATCACTAGCAAAAAAAAAGCCATGAGTTTCCGGCCGTGAAGGAGAAAAGAAGTGTGTGAAAAATTTAGAAACCACGACTAGCGAAAAATGCCATGAGTTTCCGGCCGTGAAGGAGAAAAGAAGTGTGTGAAAAATTTAGAAACCATGACTAGCAGGGAAATGGCCATGAGTTTCCGGCCGGAAAAAAACGAGGAAGATTTGTGAATTTGTTTGAGCCTAATTTGTTGGCGGCCCTGCGATTATACAAAAGGATCATATAACATCTATGGGCACAACTTCAACAGCAAGGGCGTAAAGCTCAGATAATATACTGCTTCATTAACACTATTGCTTACATCAACTGCACATCCCCGACTATATTCAACTCATCGCAAAACCACCATCGCCAGTGGTCACAACGACCACTTCGGCCGCGCAACCACAACCGCAATCCCATCGGCAGCGCCAACCAAGCGCGTAACATCCACCAGGCCGTTTCATATAGGCCCACCGACCTAAGCCCGGCATAACAAACGCCGGCCACCACAACCGCAATCCCATCGGCAGCGCCAACCAAGCGCGTAACATCCACCAGGCCGCTTCATATAGGCCCACCAACCTAAGCCCTGCATAAAAAACGCCGGCCACCACAACCGCAATCCCATCGGCAGCGCCAACCAAGCGTGTAACATCCACCAGGCCGCTTCATATAGGCCCACCGACCTAAGCCCGGCATAACAAACGCCGGCCACCACAACCATAACCATTTCGACGCACCAACCACGAGCGCAACTGCCACCAACTGCGCCAACCACCATCGCCAGTGGCCACAACGACCCCTTCGACCGCGCAACCACAACCGTACAACCCCATCGGCAGCGCCAACCAAACGCACAATAACCACCAGACTTACCACTTCCAGCACTAGTAGGTAACAACAACCAGCCGGGCCGCCGTATATAGGCCTGCTGCAACCACCCAGCTGTGACAACTTACCGGCAATGAATAGTACCAATTTACCAGCAACAAGTGGTGAGTTCGTTCCGTATTCGGAAACCAAATGTTTTTTTCCTTTAAACTTAATCAATGTATGAAATAACACACTTTAAATGTATACTTACAATCATGTATATACATAAGCTGTAAGGAAGCTTTTAAATTTAATCAGCTTAGGTTAGAGTCGTGAAATAATACACTTTAAATATATACTTACAATCATGTATATACATAAGCTGTAAGGAAGCTTTTAAATTTAATCAGTTTAGGTTAGAGTTATGAAATAATCCAGTATAAAATACGCTTAAAAATATGCGTATACATAAGTGTAAACGGGGCTTTTAAATTTACTCAATTTATGTTAAATTCATGACATATTACCATTTGAAATATGCTTAAAAATATGTATATACATAAGCTGTAAATAGGGCCTTTAAATTTAATCAGTTTGGGTTAGATTCATGAAATAATCTAATTTAACATATGCTTAAAATTATGCATTTACATAAGCTGTAAAGGGGGCTTTAAATTTAATTAATTTATGTTAGATTCATGAAATATGAGACAATCTAATTTAAAAGACGCTTAAAAATATGCATATACCTGAGTGGAAAAAAAGGGGGGGAGGGGGGGGGGAGGGAATTACTTTATATCTATATTAGAGTTTGGTCGTTTCATTCTGAACTTGTTCAATTGACCGGATTTCTCAACTGAACAAGTAGGCTAGATCTTCGATCGCGATTCTAATTGTTCTTTTGGTTCATTTGTTCCCTTTAGTTCGTTTTATCTTAGGTTATCCTTTCTCCCTTCTCGTTCGCGAGCATTGTTTTTTATGCGGGTGCAAGCAGCAGCGGACATATTTGCTTGAAAAGGAAAGAGAACCGATGAACAAAAGGAATAACTTGTTCGTTCATCAGAAAGAACTAAGGAATCGAATCTCTGAAATGAACGAAAAAACACAACTCTAATCCATATGAATGCAAATTGCAATCTTTTTTTCAGGCCTGAAATGTATTTTTTTTATGCTATGCACATATATTACGCCTAGGGCGTATTCGTTCGAATATAATTAGATTGTATGGAAGAACACTTTTGAAGGGTGTGAAATAGTGCCGCTGACGGCCAATAAGCGTTGAACCTTTTTCGCTAGGTTCATGATTATCGAGCGCTAATATGTACGGCATACCAAAGTTGTAAATTTCGAATCATTAAATTTAAAATGAATAACAATTAAATATTTGATATCACATGCGTAGGTATGAAAAATGCATTAACTATAGGTGCTTAATTAGCTTTAGAGACTGGACATGCAAATTTGTATATTGCATAACCCTAATTGAAATCAGGTGCGTCGGTGGCCATGGATTTGAGGGTGGGTAAATGCACCGGGCGTCGCAACAACACCCGCGGCGCCCCTCTATATATTCGGCCCATTTCTTTTTTTGTTTGTTTTCTTTTAAATTTTCAGCGGTTTTTTATTTTTATTTTGATTTTCAGCGTTAGTAACCGGCCATGTCCGGTTCGGTAATTCTTTTTGCGTTTAGTTTTTTTTTTGAATTTTTAAGTTCCGGTTCGGCCGGATGCCGTTTCTTTTGAATTTATAAGCGTTTTGATTCTGTCTCTGCGCTTCTGTCGGTTTTTTTTTGAATTTGACAGGTTTTAGTTTTGATAGGCATGATATGACATTTTTTTCTGATTATGGCGCAGGAACAGTAAGGTTGGCAAGACCCGCCCCAGCCGACAATGGCTAGCCAATGTACACCACCACATCATGCCGACCGCCTTCCTTACTGCTTCCACTGTAAATGCGTGTCCATAACAGATGGCGCCCAACGTGGCAACCGAGGCGCTGGTCTCGGTGGTCAGTTCGGGCAACGTGTGAAGTTGACCATTCCACCAGTCCGAGATGAGCAGCCGCAGGAGCAGCCACCTGCGTTGCGGTGGAATGGTTGATGGATCGGGTTGTTCGGACTGATCATCGGGGGCAGTGACCGAAGGAGCCACGGGAGTTAACGTCAGTCTCCGGATTTTTGCATTCACCCGATGAGGCAGTGCTGCACGCACTTAAATTTTTTTTTTTGTAATTGGGGTTTTTTGTTACCGGAAGTTGTCCGTTAATCGGCTAGGAATAATTTTGTCCGCTAAATTGGGTTTTTTTTGTCAAATTTTTATAGTTTTTTTTTCTTTAGCCGAATTTGTTTTGTTTTGTGATGTTAGTGTGAGTGCGTGGGTGTATGTGGTGAAAGAACCCCAGCTCATCCCACGTCCCAGGTGGTAGCTTAGAATACCACCTGGACTGTGACGGGGTGAGCTGGGATTCAAAGTGACACCCCTTTCCTGTCCGACCAGACTGGGGGAGCGGCTCCGAAACCGCTCCACCCATTGCGGCGGAGGCAGGAGGGGTGTCCAGAGAGAATGAACGGGAGGCCTCAACACCCCCAACCAGTCCCAGGGGCGAGCCCCTGGAGACTGCCCCTGCGTTGCGGCTGGGCGTGTTGAGACCAACCCGTGTGTGCCTGGTACCGACCCTAGTGGACCCAACCATTCTCGGAGGGGGGCCTTAAGACCCCCTCGCATTGCGGTTGGGAGCACTAGGGACATGTATGAATGTATCTGTGTGTTTTTTTATTCTGTAGCCCTGCTGCTTTCTAGTGATGGGATGTCAGCATTCAGTAATCTTAATGCGCCCCTATTAAACGCGCATGATATCTCGGGGCTAATGACCAATGTGTCGACTTATGCACCGGATGGAGCTGGTACCTTACCATTACACCAAGGAGTTGGAAACTTTAGAGAAGCTGCAGGGGACCGGGCGAATACCCCAGGAATGCAGAACGAAGCTACTCGTGGAGGCTCGTGGGTGGACGTGCTACACCAGCTGTTCCAGGCTTCGCAGGAGGAAATGCGGAGAGAGATGGGGTCAATCAGAAACAATATGGACCAGCTCAACGCCGCTCTCGAATCTGCGCAGCAATCAGCGAATCAGAACCGAAACGCGAATAGGATGGAGCGTAACCCACTGCCAACAGTAATACCACCAATGTACCCTGCTCCGAGCAGCATAGTAGTGAAACCGCAGGAGTGGAAAATCGCGTTCGACGGCACTGGAAGCGTAGCGGATTTCCTTTTTAAGCTGGACACCTTGTGTGATCGCACACAATGCACGGACGAACAAATAATGGCTAGTTTCCACCTGCTTCTTTCCCGGCGGGCCGAAGAATGGTACTGGCTGTTCACGAAACAAAATCCAAATGCGACTTATACCTTTTTGTGCTACTCATTGAAAAGAGAGTTTGGCACTTTGAAAACTGACCACGAGATCATGATGGAGATCTCCATGCGGAAGCAAAAAGCAAGTAAGTGCTATGACGTGTTCCACACGGACATAATCTCCTTGAACGCGCGCTTAAGAGAGCCAATGTCGGAGGTTCTACTGATTGACATTATAAAAAGGAACGTCAACAGTAGCCTTAAGCTGATGCTTTTCAACGCAGATGTAAGGACCCTCCATGATCTACGCGATGTAGCACGCAGAGGTGAACAAGTGCTGAAAGAAAGCAAGCTGTTGGGAGCTACTTACCCAGGACGGAATGTAAACGAAGCACGCGTGACAACCCAGGACATGAGGCTGGAAGGCGAGGATTGCGAATTGGATCTGCAGATAGAGGCGCTGGAATATCGACGCAACAGGAGACCGGACTACTCGGGAATCCAATGCTGGAATTGCCAGGCAATGGGCAACTCATACATATACTGCGAGGAACCCATTAGGAATCCTTTTTGTTTCAAATGCGGCCATAGGGGAGTATTAACTCCAAAATGCCCTAGGGACCATCGCAGGCAGGGAAACCAGTACCCGAGCGAGAAGGCGGGGGAACCTCGTTCGGCTTCATAGCTCCCACACCAGCCGGTGCTCGAGATGTCGTCCCGTGCACCGAACCAGAGGGTGAATCTCTGCATGGAGGTGGTAAGCTTCCGAGGTGCAGTAGTACCCTGGCAGAAGAACCCTCAAACGTGATAATAACTTACCCTGACAGTACGGACAATTCGAATAGTTCTGAATCCGAGAATCAAACGTCCTCATCCGCGATGGGCGAACCGACCAGAATTCCACAACGCCAGCATAGGGATGTCGCTTGCCAAACGCAATTTCCACCAAAGCTAGAAGAAAGGGAACATAGGTATGAACAAATAAGACATGCCATTTTCGAACAATACCCGGTATCGGAAAATATTTTGAAGTGTAGGAAGAGATACCACAGGAGAGTACAGGAGCGTAGACTGCTGCAAGCCACCACGTTAACGCTTACAGAGGATGAAAGGCCTCTCGTAAAGGCTAAAATTAAAGATAGTTTTCTTGTAGGGCTGTTGGACTCGGGAGCCAACGTCTCCATCTTAGAAAAAAATGGATTAGAATTCCTAGAGGATAACGGCTTCGAATATCATCCCTTACATGCGTTCGTATATACCGCGGGCGGCAACAAGCAACAAATTTTAGGCTCAGTATCTCTACCGGTCACCTTTAAAAATATCACAAAGGTTATTCGTTTTTACCTTGTTCCATCACTGCTCCAAGAAGCGTACTTCGGGGTAGATTTTTGGAGAGCATTTGTGTTAGCTCCCGAAATATCCCAAGCGTAGAAGGCATAGAGATTAGACTTGAAAAGGAAGAGGAACTTAACCTCCATGAATTGTCACCCGACCGGAAATTAGAATTGCAAAAGGTCATCGAGACGTTTCCTTCGTACGAGAAGTTAGGACTAGGGCAAACTAAATTAGTGGAGCATCACATTGACACCGGTGATGCAGTTCCCATAAAAAGCAAACATTTCCCTCTTTCGCCACCGAGGCAAGCCGAAGCTTTTAGCGAACTAGACAGGTTACTTGAATTAGGAGTCATAGAAGAATCAAACTCCCCGTGGTGTAGTCCTGTAGTACTGGTCCGGAAACCAGGTAAAGTTAGTCTGTGCATAGATTCCAGGAAGGTCAACGCGGTGACTAAGAAAGACTCGTACCCCCTGCCTCATATCAACGGGTTATTGAGCAGACTGAAAGATACGCATTTTATTAGTGGCATTGATCTGAAGGACGCGTTCTTCCAGATCAAATTGACAGAGTCCTCCAAGGAAAAAACAGCATTCGCAGTTCCGGGGAGGCCTCTGTACCACTTCAAAGTAATGACATTTGGTCTATGCAATGGACCGCAGACTATGAGTAGGCTGATGGACAAGGCAATCCCTTCGCGTCTGCGAGAGAACGTCTTTGTCTACCTGGACGACCTAATGGTATGCAGCACTAATTTTGAAGACCACCTGAAATTGCTAGCGGAAGTGGCCCAATGTTTGAGAGACGCAGGACTGACAATAAACGTGAAAAAAAGTAAATTTTGTCAGAAGGAAATACGCTACTTAGGGTACCTGATAGGCAGCGGGCGTTTGAAAGTGGATCCGGGAAAAATAGAAGCAATGCAAAACTTTCCGATCCCTAAATCACCTCGCCAAGTGCGTAGGTTTGTGGGCATGGCGAATTGGTACAGGGCGTTTATTACCAATTTTGCTGACTTGGCAGGTCCCTTGACCGACTGTCTCCGTAAGTCATCAGGCCCGTTCAAGCTTACCTCTAAAGCTATAGATGCCTTCGAAAAACTAAAAGTAGCTTTGAGTTCCGCTCCTGTCTTGGCCCAACCTGACTTCCCGAGAATTCGTAATCCAATTCGATGCGTCTAAAATAGGTGTTGGCGGAGTGTTGTTCCAGGTCGATGACGAGGGCGCTGAGCATCCAATCGTATTTGGGTCGAAAAAGCTGAATAATGCTCAGCGCAATTATACGGTAACAGAGCTGGAATGTCTTGCCGCCATAATCAGCGTGAAGCGCTTCCGACCCTATGTTGAGGGATTGCCGTTTCGTATTATCACGGCCCACTCTAGTCTCAAGTGGTTAGTGACTCAAAAGGACTTGAGCGGGAAGTTGGCGAGGTGGTCGCTCTTACTGCAAAGATACGATTTTAAAATGGAACATCGTAAGGGCACCCTGAATGTAGTACCCGATGCGCTTTCGTGGTTTGATGCGGATGAGTTAACTTTCACTACCACACCCGGGGAAATAGATTTAGTCTCTCCCGAATTCAGCAGTAACGAATATTTAGACTTGATTCGGACCGTCACCGAAAATGAGGAATCGCTTCCGGATTTACGAGTGGTGGACGGGGTAATTTTCAAACGGGTTAAATTTCGTAAGGGATTGGAAGGGGAAGAAGACTCGCTGTGGCGATTATGGTTGCCGAAAGGGTTGACTGAAGAAGCAGTGAGACTAGCACATGACGCTAACCGGAGTTACCATGGCGGGTGGCAGAAAACTTTAGAACATGTTAGGTAGAAGTACTTCTGGCCGCAGCAGGCTAAGGACGTCAGGGACTACGTCCAGCGTTGTGATACCTGCAAATCAGTAAAACCTACTAATCAGCAGTCGAGACCGCCTATAGAAAATACCTTTGCATCCGAGAGGCGATTTCAGCGATTATATTCCGATTTCCTAGGGCCGTATCCGAGATCTAAGCGGCGAAATCAATTTCTTTTTATAGTACTAGACCATTTTTGAAAATACGTTTGGCTAAAGCCCATGCAGAGAGCCACCACTGTTAACGTCATAAATTACTTCGCTCCAGAAATTTTTCCGGCTGTAAGGGTCCCTGAGTTTATTCACAGTGATAACGGTAAGCAGTTTATATCGAAGGAAATGAACCAATTTTTTACAAATTACGGGGTGACGCACGTGAGGACGGGGTTATATTCTCCCCAAGCAAACGGATCCGAGCGCGTTAATAGAGAAATTGTTTCAAAGATTAGGATTTTCCTGAAAGATAAACCTGACCATACCGATTGGGATAAGCATATACCCGAGATTTTATCTATTTTGAGAAGTGATTTCCATACGGCGATTCAGTGCTCTCCATACTTTGCATTATATGGCCAAAATATGGTTCAACATGCCTTAACGTACAAAATTTTACAGAAACTAGGCAGCCTTGGGGAAGACCAGGTTACGATAGTAAGCAGAACTGACAAATTGACTAATATTCGTGAGCAGATCCATAGAAATTTAGATCAGGCCAAGGATAGGGGAGTAACCACCTATAACAAGCGCTCTAGGCAAGCCAACTATAAAGAAGGTCAGGAAGTTTTTCGGAAAAACTTTGCCTTAAGTAACTTCAAACAGGGTATTAACGCCAAATTCCTGCCGAAATACCTTAAGTGTCGCGTGCTCCGAAAAATAGGCAATGCACTGTATGATCTCGAAGACCTATACGGGAAATTGAGAGGTCGCTTCCACGCTTCGGATATTCGTCCACAATGAACAACAACAACATTTTTTTTTTTTGCCAAATTACCAAATGATTTTTTTTTTACCTACCAATCGGACTTTTTTTGTGTGGGCGTTTTAGCGGTCGGGAACATCTCGCCCAGTATTCTCCCCGAGCACTGACCTCATAGGATGCCACACGCGTACTCACCGAGGACCGTGAACACCCTGGCAGTCCACGCTTAGGTCGGACTAGCCTTTCAGAGTTTGGACGAGTTCTCCATATCAAAATGTCTACACCTTTTTTTGTTTTGCCTTTCTGTGGGGGCGATAACCACTAGAAATCATCTTTCGGAGTTTGGACGAGTTCTCCATAACAAATGTCTAATTGCCGCAAAGCCCTTTTAAACTAGGAAACAGAAGTAATTCCCAACTTGACTTAACCTTTTTTTCGATGGACCTATGTTGCCCGGCTAGCTTCGTAGTAGGACTTTGAGACTCTTATCTCAGGGGTGAGTCGTGCCCCACGTTGATGGCATCGGAGGCCCCTGGCAATGGCTTCCCACAGAGGATCCGGTTTCCTGTTCGCTTCATCGTCAGGTCTTCGAAGCGAAACAGGTTTGTTACGGTCTGCTGTTATGGTCTACGGTTACGGTCCACTTGGGAGCGTTTTCGTGCGAACACACCTAGTGACTGGTGATGGGGCGAAAGTTGCGATACAAAAGTATCGAAAACAAGAAAAAAACAGACCGGCGATCACTAGCAAAAAAAAAAGCCATGAGTTTCCGGCCGTGAAGGAGAAAAGAAGTGTGTGAAAAATTCAGAAACCACGACTAGCGAAAAATGCCATGAGTTTCCGGCCGTGAAGGAGAAAAGAAGTGTGTGAAAAATTTAGAAACCACGACTAGCAGGGAAATGGCCATGAGTTTCCGGCCGGAAAAAAACGAGGAAGATTTGTGATTTTGTTTGAGCCTAATTTGTTGGCGGCCCTGCGATTATACAAAAGGATCATATAACATCTATGGACAAAATCATCAGCAAAGGCGTCAAGCTCAGATAATATACTGCTTCATTAACACTATTGCTTACATCAACTGCACATCCCCGACTATATTCAACTCATCGCAAAACCACCATCGCCAGTGGTCACAACGACCACTTCGGCCGCGCAACCACAACCGCAATCCCATCGGCAGCGCCAACCAAGCGCGTAAAATCCACCAGGCCGCTTAATATAGGCCCACCGACCTAAGCCCGGCATAACAAACGCCGGTCACCACAACCGCAATCCCATCGGCAGCGCCAACCAAGCGCGTAACATCCACCAGGCCGCTTCATATAGGCCCACCGACCTAAGCCCGGCATAACAAACGCCGGCCACCACAACCGCAATCCCATCGGCAGCGCCAACCAAGCGCGTAACATCCACCAGGACGCTTCATATAGGCCCACCGACCTAAGCCCGGCATAACAAACGCCGGTCACCACAACCGCAATCCCATCGGCAGCGCCAACCAAGCGCGTAACATCCACCAGGCCGCTTCATATAGGCCCACCGACCTAAGCCCTGCATAAAAAACGCCGGCCACCACAACCGCAATCCCATCGGCAGCGCCAACCAAGCGTGTAACATCCACCAGGCCGCTTCATATAGGCCCACCGACCTAAGCCCGGCATAACAAACGCCGGCCACCACAACCATAACCATTTCGACGCACCAACCACGAGCGCAACTGCCACCAACTGCGCCAACCACCATCGCCAGTGGCCACAACGACCCCTTCGACCGCGCAACCACAACCGTACAACCCCATCGGCAGCGCCAACCAAACGCACAATAACCACCAGACTTACCACTTCCAGCACTAGTAGGTAACAACAACCAGCCGGGCCGCCGTATATAGGCCTGCTGCAACCACCCAGCTGTGACAACTTACCGGCAATGAATAGTACCAATTTACCAGCAACAAGTGGTGAGTTCGTTCCGTATTCGGAAACCAAATGTTTTTTTCCTTTAAACTTAATCAATGTATGAAATAACACACTTTAAATGTATACTTACAATCATGTATATACATAAGCTGTAAGGAAGCTTTTAAATTTAATCAGCTTAGGTTAGAGTCGTGAAATAATACACTTTAAATATATACTTACAATCATGTATATACATAAGCTGTAAGGAAGCTTTTAAATTTAATCAGTTTAGGTTAGAGTTATGAAATAATCCAGTATAAAATACGCTTAAAAATATGCGTATACATAAGTGTAAACGGGGCTTTTAAATTTACTCAATTTATGTTAAATTCATGACATACTACCATTTGAAATATGTTTAAAAATATGTATATACATAAGCTGTAAATAGGGCCTTTAAATTTAATCAGTTTAGGTTAGATTCATGAAATAATCTAATTTAACATATGCTTAAAATTATGCATTTACATAAGCTGTAAAGGGGGCTTTTAAATTTAATTAATTTATATTAGATTCATGAAATATGAAACAATCTAATTTCAAAGACGCTTAAAAATATGCATATACCTGAGTGGTTTTAGGGGGGGGGGGGGGGGGAATTACTTTATATCTATATTAGAGTTTGGTCGTTTCATTCTGAACTTGTTCAATTGACCGGATTTCTCAACTGAACAAGTAGGCTAGATCTTCGATCGCGATTCTAATTGTTCTTTTGGTTCATTTGTTCCCTTTGGTTCGTTTTATCTTAGTTTATCCTTGCTCCCTTCTCGTTTGCGAGCATTGTTTTTTTGCGGGTGCAAGCAGCAGCGGACATATTTGCTTGAAAAGAAAAGGGAACCGATGAACAAAAGGAATAACTTGTTCGTTCATCAGATAGAACTAAGGAATCGAATCTCTGAAATGAACGAAAAAACACAACTCTAATCCATATGAATGCAAATTGCAATCTTTTTTTTTCAGGCCTGAAATGTATTTTTTTGTATGCTATGCGCATATATTACGCCTAGGGCGTATTCGTTCGAATATAATTAGATTGTAAGGAAGAACACTTTTGAAGGGTGTGAAATAGTGCCGCTGACGGCCAATAAGAGTTGAACCTTTTTCGCTAGGTTCATGATTATCGAGCGCTAATATGTACGGCATACCAAAGTTGTAAATTTCGAATTATTAAATTTAAAATGAATAACAATTAAATGTTTGATATCACATGCGTAGGTATGAAAAATGCGTTAACTATAAGTGCTTAATTAGCTTTAGAGACTGGACATGCAAATTTGTATATTGCATAACCCTAATTAAAATGTAAAACGGAATATATTATTTAGACAGGTCCGGACTACTTTCATTTGCCCGTATTGAAAATAAGTACATTGATATGTACATAGATATATTTCAGTTTTTTTTAAATGAATTATAAATAAAATATTGTAATAATGGGAATGCTGGCGTCTACATTTATTTAGAAGGCACTAGGTAGGGTTTACAGGTAAGGGGCCACCGAAATTCAGGTGCGTCGGTGGCCATGGATTTGAGGGTGGGTAAATGCACCGGGCGTCGCAACAACACCCGCGGCGCCCCTTTATATATTCGGGCCATTTCTTTTTTTGTTTGTTTTCTTTTAAATTTTCAGCGGTTTTTTTTATTTTGATTTTCAGCGTTAGTAACCGGCCATGTCCGGTTCGGTAATTTTTTTTTGCGTTTAGTTTTTTTTGAATTTGACGGTCTGTCCGTGGCATCCGGTTCGACCGGATGTCGTTTCTTTTGAATTTATAAGCATTTTGAGTCGGTCTCTGCGCTTCTGTCGGTTTTTTTGAATTTGACAGCTTTTAGTTTTGATAGGCATGATATGACATTTTTTTCTGATTATGGCGCAGGAACAGTAAGGTTGGCAAGGACCCGCCCCAGCCGACAATGACTAGCCAATGTGCACCACCACATCATGCCGACCGCCTTCCTTACTGCTTCCACTGTAAATGCGTATCCATAACACCGTGTAAAAAAACACAGCTATTATTCACAGTTAAAAGCTGCAATTTAACAAATGAATAGAACATGAAAATGTTTATAACAGTGCTGCGCGAAATTTTGTATGTGAATGGGCAAGTCGAAATAAACTTCATTGCCAAGTCAGAAGTTTCTTTATATATAAACCCAACATCTAGCGTGATTGTAGCGATATTGCTGGCATGCATTAGATTGCGTTGATCGCATCTATATGAAAAACTTCATTGTGTCTTGGCTATGATGTAGACAACCTCCACAAATCACACACAGAAGATTGCGCATTCACGAGTTCAAAATTGCTTCGTTCTGCGTATATACGTCACGCTTGACTGCTTCAGCGAATGAAAGAAAGAGAGAAAAAACAAGAGCTAAAGGAAAATGACGTGAAAATTGCTCATAAAAAACAGCTGAACTAATGTTTACATGCGCAATGCGCCACCTTCTCCTATTCCATCATGGTTGTCACAAATCACACACACAAGATTGCGGCGCATTGCGCATGTAAACAAATGATCAGCTGTTTTTTTATGGGCAATTTTTACTTCATTTTCCTTTCGCTCTTCTTACAAATCACACACAGAAGATTGCGCATTCACGAGTTCAAAATTGCTTCGTTCTGCGAAATGAAAGAAAGAGAAAAAACAAGAGCTAAAGGAAAATGACGTAAAAATTGCCCATAAAAAACAGCTGATCTTCTGTTTACATGCGTAATCTTGTGTATGTGATTTGTGAGCTCTTGTCTTTTTCTCTCTTTCTTTCATTCGCTCAAGCAGAAAGTGTGACGTAGATGCGCAGAACAAAGCAATGTTGAACTCGTGAATGCGCAATCTTCACACTTGACTGCTTGAGCGAATGTTGAACTCGTGAATGCGCAATCTTCTTTGTGTGATTTGTGGTAGACAACTGTGTACGTGTGAGTTTTTGTCTCCCACGTAAACAACGAAATTGCTTAAGCTGCAGACATTGTTACGGTCTGCTGCTACGGTCTACGGTTACGGTCCACTTAGGAGCGTGTTCGCGCGAGCACACCTAGTGATGGGGCGAAAGTGGCGATATCAAAAGTATCGAAAGCAAGGAAAAACCAGATCTGCGATCACTAGCGAAAATTGCCATGAATGTCCGGCAAGATAAAAAAGTGGAAGGGTGGAAAAATTTGGTGATCACAAAACATCCTCGTCGGCTGTGCACATACGCAGGTAATTGTCCAGAAACTAGGAAAGAGTCGATAGCGCAAAGCACCGAAACCGTTCTTTCCGACAAATCTCGTTTCTACGCGTCTATTTTGGGTGGTAATAAACTCTGCACCGGTTGTGTTGTGTGGACACAAGGTCCAGTGGAAGTAGGTCGGCGTTCGCAGTCACACTTAGTGAGATAAACCTCTTCCTCTACGTTTACGAAGAACACTACCACCTGCGGAAAAGCGTCCGACACCACCTCCGCCTCCAGGGCCAGCAGTACGCTGCCACGTAATACAATCAACGTCAAAGAGCCAAGTCATCCGGCTCGTACAGGGTAGCGCGAAGCTTTATCGCCACCCGGTTACCTCGACCCAAAGCGCCCACCACCACCAATGGCGCCTACTATTATCACGGGCATCACCATCAGTAGTACCGCCCCCAACCCTTCCATTAGCGCCAACCACGAGCGCAACAACCACCAGACGTACCGCCACCACCAATTGCAACGCACACAGCGGGGCTGCGAACATAGGCATGCGGCCACTAATGTTAACACCTACAACAGGCGGTACCACCGACAACAATACTAGCCGCATCTTTATCAGCTACGGCCATACCGGCTATAACAATACTAGCGCAACCCTATCAGCTACGACCATAACGGCTACAACAATACTAGCCGCATCTTTATCAGCTACGTCCATACCGGCTATAACAATACTAGCGCAACCCTATCAGTTACGACCATAACGGCTACAACAATACTAGCCGCATCTTTATCAGCTACGACCATAACGGCTACAACAATACTAGCCGCATCTTTATCAGCTACGACCATACGGGCTACAATATACCAGCTACAATGACAACCACAGGGCAGCGAACATAGGCCTGCGGCCAGGCCAATTGCGACAACGAATATCAGCGGTTAAAGCGGTGAGTTCGTTCCAATACTGAACTAAATATACGTATGTGTAGCCTCAACCTTGTTCTTTAGCAAGCTGCATCCACTTGTAGTACAGTTAACTTATTATACCATGCAAAAAAAAAGTAGACGTAACGTAAAGTGAAGTAAGGAGGTTTAATTAACTTAGAAGCATAAAGAAAGAAAAAAACAAAACATATCTTAATGGTCATAGATAGGCAATTTGTACTGCCCGTGAAACAAAAAAAAAGTTTCAGGTATTAAAAGTTGCTTTGCGTTACAGTAAAATTTTACTATTACTTTTAATTAATGCAATTGTTGCGGATATGTTTTTGAAATGAGCAAAAGGTATTGATATTGTTTCTGCAAGGAATAAAGTTTTATTGGTAATTCAAGTTCAATTGCATTATCAGTTAAAACGCACTAAATTTATATTAAGGGATGCAATTAACGAGTAATGCAAATTAATTTGCATTATCAACAAAGAAAAAAAATATATACTATTTTCTATAATCTTTATCAATAAACTGTTAAATTTAGTGATAATGTAAGTTGCAGTACATGCAAATTTTTATTGCTTACTGCCATCTTACTAACTGCAGCATGCCCGTGTAAATTGTGAATAATCAATATGGCATCTACTTTATTGCTTTTTTTCATTATCAACCTCAACTCAAGAAGTGAATGCATTGTCGAGTTTAACTTACAAATCATAAAATTTGCAGTGGAACTTAAATTGCTTCATTCTACATGAATATATGTCAAAAATAAATTTATACATATTAAAGTAATATTATTATATACATACATGAAACCTTTCAAATCTGAATTATTTTCTTTTTTCTTTCATTTTATTATTTTAATTTTATTTTTTTGACTGAGTTGAACTAGACTCAAAACAATACCAGCACTGACTGGTACATGCAAAACAGTTTACGTTTCACCTGAACAAGTAAAACGATTTCATTAATTTCACTATAAATTTAAAAGTTCACTTTGTGCTTGAACATGTAAATGATTTCGTTAATTTTTCTATGAATTTAAAAGTTCACGTTTTACTTGAAAATGTAAATGATTTCGTTAATTTTCTGTGAATTTAAAAGTTCACGTTTTACTTGAACATGTGAAACAATTTCTTCGAGGAATATGATTTACCCCAAATTTAGTCTTAGTTGCGTTTATAACAATTTTCTTAGTACATAGTACATATTAGTGTCATTATACTATGTGTTATACCGAATTGATGTTTTGTTAAACTCAAAATAAGTCTACTACAACAACATATTAATTTTGTAAGGGGGCCCCAATTATCGGAAGTTGTATCCAAACAGTACAGCCCTAAGATAGGTTTGTGAATGAAAAGAGAAAGGACATTTAACCAAATTTCTACTTTGTATGTAATCTATCTACTATTCATAAGCACATTTACTTACAATTTTTTTTGCACCAAGCGCTTATAACCCTTGTCAAAAAAAAGGAGGTGACATAAATATAGGTATAGCTTTAAATATTTCTTTCATAGCATACATACTTTAGTAATAATGATATCTGAATAAACTTGTAATTCGAATGGGAATGCTGGCGTCTACATTCTTTTAGAAGGCACTTAGGTAAAACAGGTAAGGGGGCCACCGAAAAATAGGTGCGTCGGTGGCCATGGATTTGAGGGTGCGATAAGCACCGGGCGTCGCAACACCACCCGCGGCGCCCCCTATATATATTCGGCCCTCTTTGTTTATCTTTCTTCTTTTTCATTACTTTTCAGCAATTTTTTTTATTTCGATTTTCAGCGTTGGTAACCGGCCATGTCCGGTTCGGTAATTTTTTTTTGCGGTTTTTTTTTTTTTTATTTAAATTTTTGAATGTTAAGGGTTGTCCGTGGCATCCGGTTCGATCGGATGTCGTTTTAATTTGAATTATAAGCGTTTTGAGTCGGTCTCTGCGCTTCTGTCAGGGTTTTTGATTTTGACAGCTTTCAGTTTTGATAGGCATGATAGGAACTTTTTTCTGTTTATGGCGCAGGAACAGTAAGGTTGGCAAGGACCCGCCCCAACCGACAAGGATTAGCCACTGTGCACCAACACATCATGCCGACCGCCTTCCTTACTGCTTCCACCGAAAATGCGATATCCATAACAACATTGCTGCTTTATCGGTAACCGTATCGGTAACCTTATAACAGCTGATTCGACCAACCTTATGAGAATCAATGCAATCGATTATTGGTGCCGCTAAGGTCGTAACCGTATCGTAGCCAACCAACTGGTTTTGGGTTTACCGTCGTAACGATAAACAGCTGATTACGTTAGGGATACGACTACAGCGATACGACATACGGCACCAATGACTCCCGCTTTAGTAATTATACATAGAGCCACACGGCTCACTCCCAATAAAATTTTTGGATCAATGCTGACACTTAAGGGCCCATTACTGATACTTAGCATAGACTTGACATGACTTGGCGTAAACTTGGCAACCTAGCCACGATTATACTCCACTTAGCGCATACAATCTGACATCATAATCAGCTGTTTTTGAAATTTATTTTTAAATAAATGTCAATTTGTATGACAAAATGAAATGGAAACAAACATATGGCATCTCAAAATGTAAACGTCACTTAGAACTTACATAGAAAATCAAAATTCAACAGACTTCTAAGTCAAGTTAAGTGTTCCTAAGTTGTGAGTAATCAGTAACATGCAATGTTCATTTAACAGAAATGTAAGTGACAGTTCTCAAGTCAAGTCAAGTCTATGCTAAGTATCAGTAATGGGCCCTTTTGTTTTCTGCAACCTATGCGGCCTTTTAAACTCAAATGAACAAATTGACGAAACTCGGATAGACGCCATAGAAAGAACAAAATTGAGAGATGCTTCCAATCTTCTTGAGATAAAGTCTACCTTCTAAGTACTTGACATATTAAAAGTAAAAAAAAAAAATTTAGTAAAAAAAATAGATTTCAGAGTATGTCTTAACAGAGGTAGAAGGCAGTTTGCGCGTTTCAACCGCTAGAATTTATTTCATAATACGGTATCACAGATTGCAAGTGTCTATCGTGTATCGTATGAGTTCATAATAGAGGTGTTATTTTCGTGAAAATAGTGTAGCATTGTAATCTAACATTTGAATCCTGTGGGAGAACCACACATAAATACAATTTGGGAACTATATTTTTTTAAGTAATAGCATTTTTTTCTTTATAAAAAATTTCCTTTTTTGCTGAGAACGTTATGATTCTCAAGTTAAGTCCTGTTTCGAAACAACTCTTGCCTTGTTATCAACATGAGATATAGTGGTACATCCATAACCATCTCCAGTGTGATCGATTAATGGTGCCTTAACCTAAAAGTCGTGAAAGTTTCATAAAAATGAAGAAACCGTAAAAAATTACAAACATATTCCACAAAAAACAAGTCTCTTAAGGCTTGGTTTCTTCGGAAAGCGGTGCCGCTTTATTACGACCGCTAAAGAACGCCCGGTATACTCACCGTTTTCAGCGGCACCGCTTTGTTGGAAACTACGAACACTTACGGCAGAGGATCTACAACATTTATTTTACATTTTTTCTTTTTTTTAGTTTTTCCTCTTATTTTTTTAACTGCACATACAAAAATAAAACAGGTTTAAAAAAATTTAAATTCAAAAATGTTGTTTATTTTATAAATATTTGACAAAAGGTTCACCGCTTTGACAATAGCGGTGGCAAAAAACGGTGCTGAACGAGTTTTTACCGTCATGACGGTCGTAATATTTTATGCCCTGCCGCTATATTACTTTACGGTGAACTTCACCGTCTTCTTAGTTTACACATAATTACTTTTACACTGCAACATTTTTGACAACATACTCTACCGCTATGTATCGGCCGCTAAATAGCGGCACCGCTTTCGAGGAAACCAAGCCTTTAGTCATAACGTATCCAAAACAATGAATAAAATCTACAAAAGGTTATTAATTTCACCAACCCAAATATTTTTAGGTTATGGATATGGCGAGAAAACAAAAACCAATGGGTTGGCTATGGTATGGTTATGGCGTTAAGCGGGAGTCATTGGTGCCGTATGTCGTATCGCTGTAGTCGTATCCCTAACGTAATCAGCTGTTTATCGTTATGACGGTAAACCAAAACCCAATTGGTTGGCTACGATACGGTTACGACCTTAGCGGAACTAATAATCGATTGCATTGATTCTCATAAGGTTGGTCGAATCAGCTTTTAAAAGGTTAACGATAAAGCACCAATGTCTCCAGCTTAAGGCAGGTTCGACCTGGTTATGGTTTTATATGTATAAGACGCCATTAATTGGCCCTTTATTTGGCTCGAATCGTTGTTGTTGCATTTGCATGCAAAATTTTTTATTTGGCATATCTGAAAAACCGCTTATCTGACGGGGCTTTTACACACGACCATGAATACGTGAATTGTATGTGCTGGGATCATCATGCGGAGAGTATATGAATAATTTTCATACGGCAGCGCCAGAAAATGTTAAAAACTGGCAGCAGATAGCTGGTAACGGGCGGATTCTGAGCGTTACCGGTAAAATAGTACCCAGAACATTATGTACCCGAAAATCGTTACCAGTTCTTTTATTCGCGATTCTGGCCAAAGTGGAAACGCTGTCATCACCGAAGAACTCACCAATGTCTGTGGTGAAATTTAAAAGTTGGTTTTCTTCCCTTTATCCATGGCGGAACGATACAAAGTGGCAGCATGCGACAGCTGAATATAAACTTTTTTATTTGATTTGATACATCAACTTCCGGCGCAGTAAGATTTTGACATTCGTCCATCGAATTTACAAAAACAAAGTACATGCAATTTTTATTTATGTTTGTAGGTATTGTAGGCTGCCACCTTGTATGGTTCCGCCATGGCTTTACCGAAAATGTGTCAGCTTAACGAATAAACGAGACGATGTGTATATATGTACATGCATGCATAAGATTTTACATAGTTATATTGTAATTTATTCTGTAAAAGAACATAATGTAAACAAATATATAGCAAGAGGCAACACTTTTTTACTATTATCTTTACTTATTTGCGCTTACAAATCTATATTTTTCAGTTTTGCCTTTTTCTAAACAACAGCTGTTGGGTGGTTATTTCGATGTAACCACCTACTTTTGTGGGTAAAAAATTATCCGGCTACTTTCGCGGATAGAATACCAAAAGGGTGTAAAAGTTTCCACATGATTTCGTTACCGTGGTGAAGAATGTTGTTACCACACTAGAATCGGGGCGTAAATGTCAAAAACAACGAGACGCCAAATATAGACTATACACCAAACCTAGTTTTTTTAGTGCCGGTGATTTAGAAAAAAATATTTGCAAATACAACGTAGTTGGTGGGAAGAATGAGTGCTGGAAATATGCTATATGGTGGCGATGAAATAGGCGCACTTGTCTTTGATCCCGGACATCATTCATTGCGAGTGGGCTACGCACAAGAAGACACACCAAAAGCAGAGATTCCATCTGTTGTTGGTGTAGCACCTTCAGCGCCAGATACAAATATGGATATGGAAACAAAGTCCGACAACAACATAACACAAAATAGTATGCTATAGAACAATTGTAAAGTAACTTCTATTTATTTAAATAAATATTTGTCGTGCATTTCCCCAGATGCAGACAACAGAAAATACTATGTGGATACAACATATGTGAATGTGCCGCGTACACAAATGGAAATACAAACATATATGAAGGATGGTATGATCGACAATTGGGATCTATTCGAAAAAGTTATCGACTATACCTATGCTAAGGTAATTCAATCAGAACCCGAATATCATCCTGTGCTATTCTCTGAAGCCTCTTGGAATGTACGCAACAATCGCGAGAAGCTAACTGAATTAATGTTCGAAAAATATAATGTTCCCGCTTTTTATTTAGTAAAAAATGCTGTACTTGCTGCATTCTCCAGCGGACGTGCAACTGCATTAGTTGTTGATAGTGGTGCAACGCACACCTCCGCTGTACCCGTTCATGAAGGCTATGTGCTATCGCAAGCAGTAGTTAAATCACCACTTGGCGGCGATTATTTATCAATGCAATGTCGGCAACATCTGGAAAAGCAGGGTATTGATTTATCGCCTGTATATAAAATCGCTTCAAAAGATGTTGTCAAAGAACGTGATAATGCGCGTTTTACGCTACGTAAATTACCAGATAATCTTACACAATCATGGCAAAATTATATGCTGAAGTCTTTGTTACAAGATTTTCAAACCAATATTTTGCAAGTATTGGAAAACCCGTATGACGAACGTGTTGCAGCACAAATACCTAGCGTACATTATGAATTTCCTAATGGTTATCATCAAGAATTTGGTTCAGAACGTTTTAAATTGGCTGAAAGTTTATTTGATCATGCCATGTTGGGTGCGGGGCAATTGGCTTCGACCAGTGTAGGTATGTGTGATGCGGATGTGCGTTTATCGCTGTTTGGTTCGGTTGTAGTGACAGGTGGTAATACGTTGTTGCAAGGCTTCCCAGAACGTTTGAATCGTGACTTACAGCTACGTGCGCCATCGAATACACGTTTGAAAATGATTTCCGCTAATGGTAGTGTAGAGCGGCGTTTTGGCGCTTGGATAGGGGGCTCGATTTTGGCAAGTATTGGTACATTCCAACAAATGTGGATCTCATCGCAGGAGTACGAGGAGTCGGGCAAGGGTCAAGTGGAAAGAAAATGCCCATAAGCGTAAGCATGTGGCGAAGAAGGGTGTATTATAACTTATTACCAGAATACATAAAAGTATGATACAATAAAATAAAAAATATAAAAGAAATCAGTAAAAGCCTTTGCTGACATTAAGTTTTGGTCTTCCTATCAAAGGCAGAGAAAATAGTGACGTGCCGCAAGAACTAAGTCCTTATTAGTTAATAAAAATAAATTGGCGTGTTACACCTGTGAGATGTAAAAGAAACTAACTGGGCAATGTTTTCGGAGTATGTTGGGAAGCCGTTCGAATTTGCTGACATTATTTCTGTACCATTCCAAAACAATTTCGAAACTATCTTTTCATCGTTTAATGGTTATATTTGGTACATTTCCAGATGCATTATGTTTAAAACATGTAGTGTAATGTAATGTTCTTTCCGTATACTATCTCAAAGCTTGATTATTGTCCTTTACTAAATCTTTTGCTGCCTGTATCTCTTTAGTCCAATTTTGCTTGGCGATCATTTGTACAGCCTCTCTCATTATATTCTTAACCTTTTCAACATTTGCAGTAAATGTTTCCACCACCTGCTTGACATTCACTGCCTCCTGCCCCTCACGCCAACTATCGTAGTCAGTAGCTATTGCTATGCCAGCGTAAAGTAGACCGGCTTCTTTAGCCAATATCACCTCGGGTACTATAGTCATATTAATTAAATCACCACCCCATTCACGAAACATTTTACTTTCAGCTTTGGTTGAGTAACGTGGGCCCTCTATGCACACCACAGTCGCATGATTATGTGCAACATAACCCGATTTCTTAACGGCTGCGATAAGTATTTGTCGCGTGGCTTCATTGAATACGGGCGAGACGGGTAAATGGCAGACACCAGGTGGACTGCCCAGCTGACCATCAGCAAATGTTTCAATACGTTGCGTTGTACGATCAATAACATCATCGGGTATTACAAGATCACCACGCCTGAGCTCCTCACGCAACGACCCGCATGCTGAACTCACTAGCACATGTGTACAACCGACTTCTTTGAGTGCCCAAATATTTGCACGATATGGAACATTAGAAGGCATTATGTTGTGTTTACGTCCGTGACGCGCAAGTAAAACACATTTAACGCCATTAATTGTACCTTCAATAAGTACATCAGCTGGTGGTCCATAAGGTGTTGTGACTGTTTGTTCTTGTCGTCCTTCTAAAATGTCTGGATCATCTAAACCACTTCCACTAATTATGCCCACCTAAGAAGCATATAAGTTTTTTTTTATTGTCTTTTAAGGTTTTTGTTTTGTTGTTAAAAACTTACTTTGACCATGCAGCCACACAAACCTGATTCGGCTGCTGGCGTTAATAGTGCGGCTGTCTTGGGCACAAACCCGCATGATGCCATGAATATTCTTGATTAGTATTTGTTCACTTGAAATTTTCGGTAAAAAAGTGCGGATCGTGTTAGTTTTTTTTTTTCGCAAATTTAGAATTTTCCCAACAAATTTTTTGGGGAAATATTTGTAAATGAAACATGAACGAACGCCTACACGAGCTGCTTTTTTTTGTTAACTATACAACAGGTGGGCGAGAGTCACAAAAATGTAGCTTCCGCAACACATTTGTCAACCTTACCTCCGCGAGGAGAATGCTGTTTCAAATATGCATATTTAGTAGGCGAAGCTCTGGCGACCCAAGTTTTTAATCATGGAGCAACGTAGCCTTATGGTTCAATAAGGTCATATTAAATCGTTCCCGAGATGGTCGGCCAAGTAGCCTAATGTTTACCAGAACGTATCGGATTTATATCCGGCAAAGGATCATCAATATAGATAAGAATGATTTTGGCAGGGTGCTTATCGCTACGGCTACAAATTTCTTGGCAGATCTCGGTTCTCTTTCAGGCTGCCGCTTTTAAACGGGGTTTCGTATGAGAGTACACAACTGAAATCAACACGTCGGAGACCGAACTGGAAAGCTAAAATTGCCCTCTCTGCTTCTAAAGGAACGGTCTTCGAAAGAACTGTACATCTGTACATGGGGGTCTTAAGAACGATTTTCGTACAGCGCACTCTACAGCAGGAAGTTTATATCAGTTACACACTTCTCTTATCATGTACACAGGCTGTGGAGCTGATGCTGAATCTCCTCCTGTATGGTTAACTGCAAGCATATTTTAATGTAGTTAGACTAAATGTAGGCCTGCCCTGGAGCTACAACAGATTTGACCATGCCATCATTCCAGGGGCAGTTGCTAACGCGATGTTTTTGGACATTAGGTCTGCAGGCGGGTGTAGAATGGCATGCATTGCTGCTGTCGGGGTAGTTTTTAAGCTCCCGTTATGCTAATCATTGATACTCCGCATACCCTCTCCAGTTTTTTGGTATACGTGTTTTTTTTGTGTGGCTGTCCACCAAACAAAAACCCCATTGTAAAGTATGGGTTTGACAATTGCCGTAAATACCCAATGACGAGAGTTTGGGTGATAGATCCACGTGCATCCTAGCATCCTCTTTCATGCATACAGTGCCACGGAGGCTTTCCTCGCTCTCTCTACCGCATGGAGTTTCCACGACAACTTACTATCTAGTATAATTCCTAGATACTTTGTGCTATATTTTTTTGCAGGGCTACCCCTCTAAGCTTAGGATTAGTTCAATTAGGGACCTTATACTTCCTAGTAAATAATACTAGATCAGTTTTTTTCCAAAGTGCCTGATCCATCAGAGAGCTGATTGTTGTTAGGCATCTGCCGCATATGACTGAAACGTTAACTGCATATGCCGTAAATTTGACTGGTCCTCCGTCGAATCGTATAAGCAATTGGTTTATAACCAGCGTTCACAGCATTGGTGAAAAAAACCCCAACCTGCGGCGTTCCTCTGTTCACAGATTTCGTTAGCTCGCACAGGCCCCATTGCGATGTGACCATTCTGCAGCTTAACATGGAGCCGTTGCAATTTGTTAAAGCTGGATGAACTGCAATCGAGTTGAGGTCCATGATTGCTCTTTTCGAGACATTGTTGAAAGCTCCGGCAATGTCCAGAAAAACACCTAGGGCATATTCCTGGTGTTCCAAGGCCTTCTCTATATGCATAACCACCCTGTGCAACGCAGTATCGACTGATTTGCCTTTGGTGTAAGCATGCTGTGCTGAAGAGAATTGTTGTAGTGTAGTGTTACGGGATTTGGCTACCGGCTTGAGCGTAATTCCAAAGCTGGATCACTTCAGTGGAGTAGCTCCAGGTTCCTTCTTTAACAAAAATAATATGACTAATCAGTGCTTGTATTGCAATGATATATAAATATAAATCATATCAAACAGGACTATCGAAGAATAGTGGAATTAACATTAAATGCATCATATGCTAAGATATTTTAACTTAATTAGAAACTTAAAAAGAATGCAGGTCCAACGGTTCATTCTGATCCTCTTTAATATATTCTTGTGGTGATTGTTCTGTACTTTGTTGCTGATCTGAGTCTTCAGTAGTGGATTCTGTATGTTGTTCCCATGGACTTTGCTTTAGTTTTTTACAATTGGTTGCTTCTCCATTCGGTGGTGCTGGTTCTAAATCAAACATTATTGAGATGGAATGCACTTTGGGTATAAGTGTTATTCTATTTGTAGTTTCATTTTGTTGGACACTGGTTAGTAAACGTCGTCGTCTATGCTCAATCATGTTTGCAGTAACTTCATTACATAAAATTAAAAAGCGTCACATTGCACCGTTCATGGTATTTTTGCAAACACATTCCTATTAAAGAGAAGAAGATATTTGTCAAATCCAAACATATATTAATAAGCACTTTGTGTACACTAAGGCAAGCCACTCAAACATAAAAATGTCATCACTGGAGGTAGCGAATAAAGCAGTTTTACTCCTTATCGTCCTGCACCATGTACGTTGCATACTACTCCCGAGTTTACAAAACAAGCAAAGGTATTCTTATTCGTACTAAAGTCGAGAATCTATCTCGAGTAATATATTTGGTAATGCAGCAACAGATGGTACGTGCTTCACAGACAGTCCGCCCACAACATTGCTTTACTCGGATTAAAACATATGCTACTACTGCTAATCTTCGTACAGTGGGTTTCCCGTAATGCTAGCTTAGGGAATGTTATGGACAATACATGGCACTTTGTACATCCAACCTCATATTAATGCAGCATGGAGTATTGTTGAAGAATTACATCGACGCTAACCTCGTTTTCAGTGTCCAATACCTGAAACTCACAGTACAGTCAACCAGACTTCCCAAGAGGACGTGCGTCAAGGGGTTGTGTAGCGCAACCCTTTCAGGTTGCCAGCGCAATATATAGCTTCTCCAAACCCAGTTGTCAACCTCACCTATCCGCGGCGAATCCGGTTTCATTAACAGCCGAGGCTCTGGCGACCACGAACTCCTCATGGATCTAGGTGGTGGAAGGGCGGGATGGCCTAGAAGGTCGCATTTGGTCTTTTCAAATCGTTCCCGAGATGGTCGGGCTTGGTAACGGAACGTACCAAAGTCTTCGGGGAGTGTCCTTATCGTAACCCTATTTAATTTGTTGCGTCCCTCCCACAAATTGTAATCCTCCCAGCAGCTCCTTGCAGCGGGACTGCTCCGGGAAGGTATCGAAACCAATCCGGGTCCGTCTCCTGACCCCGGTCCTGAGAAATGGTTTTGCTGCATCTGCCGGAAAAGAATCTATTTAGGACGGTCATACTCTTGTCAGTGTGTCTCGTGTAAGGGATGGTTGCATCGGACAGGTTGTTCTGGGCTAGATCCCAAAACCAGACGTCCACGTAACTTCTATAAATCTTTTGTGGCTCCTTGCTGTTCACGCCCTAGGACGTCCCGTAGCCTGCGGCTTGGCGTCCTGGCCTTCCAAAACCCAGGCGTTGTCACCCGTCACTTACTCCCAGAGTGACGACGTCTCCCCCTATGCACTTCACAATTCTGCAGTTAAACTGTAATGGATTAACTAGGAAGATCACGGAGATAGTCGATTTCATGAAGCGGCACAACATCCGCATTGCTGCGATTCAAGAGACTAAACTCACAGCAAGATCTGCATTGCAGACCTGTTCTGGTTATAATGTCCACAGAACAGATCGCGAAAGCGGAAATGGAGGCGGCCTCGCGTTTATCATACACCACTGTGCAATATCATATATTTGATCCCGACATCGACCACTGGGACAGTGTCTTAGAACGTCAAGGCTTATCTGTCCGGTCAGGCGATGCAAACCTAGAAATCATCAACATCTACATCCCTCCTGCCACCTGTTGCCCCAGTGGATACCGCCCTAATATCAGCGCCTTACTCACTGGCAACAATCGCATAATCTTAGGCGATTTCAATGCCCATCACGATCTATGGCATTCAAACTTGCGGGTGGACCGTAGGGGTGAGATGTTGGCGGATCAAATTGAAGAAACGACGTTCTGCACAATAAACGGGGACGCCCCCACACGTATGGTAGGAAGCTGTCACAGTTCGCCAGATATTTCAATCGTAAGCGCAGAACTCGTAAACTGCGTCAACTAGCAGCCGATGGTAACATTGGCATCCGACCACCTGCCTATACTTATTCCGCTGTTGTTGTTGTTGTAGCAATGCTCGCCCCACCTAATAGCCGCGACCGATAACAAATTGTCATCAATATCCTCTAACGGGAGTCCAAGGAACCTTGCCGTTTCAACAGGGGTGGACCATAAGGAGAGGGGTGTTAGAGGCGTTGGTTCCACATTACAATTAAAGAGATGGTTGGTGTAATGTGGGGACACATTGCAAGCGGGGCATACATTTTGTATGTCGGGGTTGATTCTGGATAGGTAAGAGTTTAACCTGTTACAGTATACAGAACGAACTTGAGCAGCAGTGACACGCGTTTCCTTGGGGAGTATGCGTTCCTCTTCCGCGAGTTTTGGATACTTTTCTTTAAGTACTGGATTCACCGGGCAATTCCCGGCATAAAGGTCCGACGCCTGTTTATGGAGCTCACCAAGGACCTGCTTGTGTTTTTTCGCTTGTTGCTGTTGTTGTTGTAGCGATTAGGTTACTCCCCGAAGGCTTTGGGTAGTGTTATCGATGTGATGGTCCTTTGTCGGATACAGATCCGATACGCTCCGGTAACACAGCACCATTAATGTGCTAGCCCGACCATCTCGGGAACGTGTTTTTTCGCTTCATACGGCTGGGTTCTCAGGTGCCGTATTTCCTCAAAAATGCTTACGGAGATGACTCCTTAAGCCCGTAGGTGGTGCTGGTTCATCAATCAGATGTATGTTGGGATGCCCAGGTTTCTGGGTATTCAACAGGAACTGTTTGGTCAGCATCTCATTTCTCTCCCTGATGGGGAGTATTCTCACCTCATTATGCAGATGGTGTTCTGGGGACATGAGAAGACAGCCCGTGGCGATTCTGAGAGCAGTATTTTGGCAGGCCTGTAGTTTCTTCCAGTGGGTAATTTTTAGGCTTGGCGACCATATGGGTGACGCGTAGCACGTAATCGGCTGGGATTTGAGGTTTTTGTTACGGCTCTGAATTCTCGGAACAATTGCGGCTGCGTGCTCACCAAAATGTAGATCTTGATCAAACGTCACACCCAAGATTTTGGGGTGTAGGACAGTCGGTAGCATAGTGCCATCGACGTGGATGTTCAAAATGGTCGACATTTGGGACGTCCATGTTGTAAATAAGGTCGCGGAAGATTTAGTCGGTGATAATTCCAGGTTTCTCTAGGCGAAAAAACTGGAGAGATCAGGGAGGTAGCCGTTTATTTTACTGCATAGCGCATCGATCTTTGGGCCTTGGCCTGTGGCCATTATTGTGCAGTCATCGGCGTAGGAAACGATTGTGACTCCTTCCGGTGGTGAAGGTAGCTTAGATATGTAGAAATTAAACAAAAGTGGGGATAGGACACCACCCTGTGGCACCCCTTGTTTAATTCTCCTTGGTTTTGATGTTTCGTTTCTAAATTGCACCGATGCCTGCCGACCACCCAGATAATTTGCGGTCCACCTTTTAAGACATGGGGGAAGGGCAGACCCTTCTAGGTCTTGCAGTAACGAGCCATGGTTGACCGTATCAAAAGCTTTTGATAGGTCTAGCGCTACGAGTACTGTTCTATGGTAGGGGTATTGATTTAAACCGCAATTTATCTGGGTGCTAATGACATTTAGCGCGGTGGTCGTGCTATGGAGTTTTCTGAAGCCATGCTGATGAGGGGCTAGCTGCAAATTTGCTTGGAAATAAGGGAGCAAAATGGCTTCAAGCGTCTTTGCCACTGGCGATAGGAGAGATATCGGACGATACGACTCACCTATGTTAGCTGGTTTCCCAGGCTTTAGTAGCGGGACCACCTTGGCCATTTTCAATTTCTCGGGTATGACAAAGGTGGAAAGAGACAGGTGGAAGACATGCGCTAAATATTTGAAACCGTCTTTCCATAGGCTTTTAAGCATCGGCATGGCTATGCCGTCTGGGACCACTGCTTTGGATAGTTTAGCGCGTCCAATGGCGTCCTCAACCTCTTTAGCGGTGATGGTGATTGGTGACGCGCTGAATTTGGGTTTATGTGCGTGTATATTGGCTCTCCGTCTATCTTTGTCGACCGTAGGATGCATTATATATTGTCGGCAGAAAGCGCTCGTGCATTTTTTCGCATCCGACAGCACTTTGTCGCCGAATGCGATGGAAACTTTGTCCTTGTGCTTAGTCGGATTCGATAGGGACTTTACGGTGTACCAAAGTTTACCCACACCGGTAGAGAGGTTACAACCTCTTAGGTGCTCCTCCCATTTCGCCCGCTTGTGTTCGTCCACAAGCAATCTTATGCGTTGGTTTATATCCCTTATTTGGGGGTCGCCTGGATCAAGCTGTCTTATAAGGTCACGTTCTCTCGCTAAGTTTGCGGCTTCCGCCGGGAAGTGGGGCCGGATTTCGGGAATTCTGCCGGCGGGAATGAAGCGTGACGAGGCGGATTCAATGACCTTACGGAAGGCACGCTCCCCTTGGCGGGCATCAGTCGGGGTAGGGAGGGCAGCAAAGCGGTTGTCTGTAAAATATTTATATTCTTCCCACTTTCCTTTTTTGAAGTTTATGAAAGTGCGTTTGTCGGTGACGATGAAGTCGGCGGTACGCTCGAGCGAAATAAGTATGGGCAGGTGGTCGGATGCCCATGTTACCATCGGCTGCCAGTTGACGCAGTTTACGCGTTCTGCGCTCACGATTGAGACATCTAGCGAGCTGTGACAGCTTCCTGCCATACGTGTGGGGGCGTCTCCGTTCATTGTGCAGAACGTCGTTTCTTCTATTTGATCCGCCAACATCTCACCCCTACTGTCCGCCCAGAAGTTTGATTGCCATAGATCATGATGGGAATTGAAATCGCCTAAGATAATGCGATTGTGAGTGAGTAAGGCCCTGATATTAGGGCGGTACGATAAACGCGAGCCCGTCTCCATTTCCGCTCTCACGGTCTTTCCTGTGGACATTATACCCAGAGCAGGTCTGCAATGCAGATCTTGCTGTGAGTTTAGTCTCTTGAATCGCAGCAATGCGGATGTGGTGCCGCTTCATGAAATCGACTATCTCCGTAATCTTCCCAGTTAGCCCATTACAGTTTAACTGCAGAATTCTGAAGTGCATAAGGGGAGACGCCGCCACTCTGGGGGTAAGTGACGCGTGACTACGCCTGGGTTGTGGAAGGCCAGGACGCAATTGCTGTTGTGGCCCTGGGACTGGGCGTCCTTGGGCAAGCATTGGGGTACCCGGATGATTTGGGTTTGCGACCTGGCAACATGGCGCGATGAAACCCGTCGAGGGGTTGCCGTCGCGCAGACCAGAACATCTAGGAAAGTGGCACCACCCAAGGCAGGAGCTGCATTGGGCGGATGTCGCAAACCTATATATTCTGTGCTGGCAGACGGTGCAAACGGAGGTAGGGACTAAGAGTCTGTTTCCCTGACCTGCACGATTGCTGCCGGAAAAGAGGGGGGGGGGGGGGGGGAGAAGACGGGGGCAGGGGCTGACGCTCAGCATTGCTACCAACTCCACTACGAAGGTAGTAGTTATGAGTGGTATCAGCTGTTTGAGTTGTTGGCGCCGTGGGGCGCGAGCAGCAGCGGGTACTTGTTGTGGCTTGCTGAGCAGCGGGGCTGCTGGAAGGTAGTGGGGGGCGCTTAGGCGTAGACTACGGGACGCCCTTGGGCGTGAACAGCAAGGAGCCACAAAAGATTTATAAAAGTTACGTGGACATCGGGTTTTGGGATCAAGCCCAGAACAACCTGTCCGATGCAACCATCCCTTGCACGAGACACACTGAACAGAGTATGACCGTCCTAAAAAGATTCTTTTCCGGCAGAAGCAGCAAAACCATTTCTCAGGACCGGGGTCAGGAGACGGACCCGTATTGGATTCGATGCCTTCCCAGAGTAATGGAGTATGGAGCAATCCTGCTGCAAGGAGCTGCTGGGAGGATGACAATTTGTGGGAGGGACGCAACAAATTAAATGGGGTCACACTGAAATGACAGTCCTTGGTCGGGAAAAATCCCGAGTCGCTCCGGTACATAGAACCGACTGCCTTGGGAAGCGACTTATTTCGCTCGAGCGTTCCGCCCACTTCATCGTCACAGAAAAACACACTTTCATTAACTTTAAAAAAGGAAAGTGGGACGAATACAAATCCTTTACAGACAACCACATTGCCGCCCTCCCTATCTCGACTGATGCCCGCCAAGGGGAGCGTGCTTTTGAACATCCACGTCGATGGCACTACGCTACCGACTGTCCTACACCCCAAAATCTTGGGTGTGATGTTTGATCAGGATCTACATTTTGGTGAGCACGCAGCCGCAATTGTACCGAAAATCCAGAGCCGTAATAAAATCCTCAAATCCCTTGCTGGCAGTACTTGGGGAAAAGACAAAGAAACGCTCATTACCACATACAAAGCAATTGGCCAGCCGATTGCGTGCTACGCGTCCCCTATATAGTCGCCAAGCCTAAAAATTAACCACTGGAATAAGCTACAGGCCAGCCAAAATACTGCTCTCAGAACCGCCACGGGCTGTCTTCTTATGTCCCCAGAACACCATCTACATAATGAGGCGAGAATACTCCCCATCAGGGAGAGAAATGAGATGCTAACCAAACAGTTCCTGTTGAATACCCAGAAACCTGGGCATCCCAACAGACATCTGATTGATGAGCCAACACCGCCTAGGGACTTAAGGAGTCATCTCCGTAAGCATTTTGAGGATATACGGCACCTGAGAACTCAGCCGTATGAAGCAAAAAACACAAACAGCTCCTTGGTGAACTCCACAAACAGGCGTCGGATCTTTATGTCGGGAATTGCCCGGTGAATCCAGTACTCAAAGAGCAGTACCCAAAACTTGCGGAAAAGGAATGCACACTCCCCAGGGGAACGCGAGTCACTCTGGCTCAACTTCGTTCTGGATATACAAAATGTAGGCCCCGCTTGCAATGTGTCCCCACATGACACCAACCATCTCTTTAATTGTAATGTGGAGCCAACGCCTCTAAAACCCCTTTCATTATGGTCCACCCCTGTTGAAGCAGCAAGCTTCCTTGGACTCCAGTTAGAGGATATTGATGACAATTTCTGATCGGTCGCAGCTATTAGGTGGGGCGCAGCATTGCTGCAACAACAACAACAGTGTCCTTATCGCTACAACAACAACAACAACAACACCTTCGATCTGGATTCTGCAATAGATTTAACTCACCCAGAATCAACATCGACATACGTAATTTTTGTATTGCATGTAATGTTTCCCCACGGGACACTAACCATCTTTTCACACCCTTTACAAACCGCCTACGAAATTATACGAAACCTTTCCCATTTTTATGTTTAACAGTACAAATACCAGCATCTTACCTTTGCATCCAAAATATCATCGGACCAGTCCTCTTGTGCTATATTTTGCACTGCTTTCATTAGGATATGTTTAACTTTAATTACATTTGCAGCAAATGTTTTCAGGACATCTTGTACATTAACTGCCTCACATCCCTTTTGCCAACAGTCGTAATCGGTAGCAATTGCAATCGAACCATACAATAATCCAGCCTCTTTTGCCAGCACCACTTCCGGACAAGTGGTCATATTAATTAAATCACCACCCCACTGTCGAAACATAATACTTTCGGAACGAGATGAGAAACGTGGTCCTTCAATTGTTACAATTGTAGCCTTTTCGTGAACACTTAAATCCAATTCTTTGGCTGTGGTTATGAGTATAGAACGTACGCGTTCATTGAACGCTGGATGCATACTCAAATGGCAAACGCCCCTCGGGCTATTGGGACCGCCATCGTAAAATGTTTGCAAACGTTTAGTAGTGCGATCGATGAAATCATTTGGTACCACCAAATCGCCCGGATGTATCTCTTCACGCAATGAGCCACATGCAGTGGAAACTATTAAATGCGTGCAGCCCATTTGACGCATAGCCCAAATGTTGGCTCGATAATTTACATTGCTTGGCATAATGTTGTGTGTACGTCCATGACGTGCCAATAACACGCATTTTACACCACCAATTTCGCCTTCTATCAAAGCATCGGAGGGGCTGCCAAAAGGCGTGCTGATTTCTGTCTCTTTGCGATTTTCCAAAATATCGGGATCATCTAGACCGCTCCCGCCAATAATACCAATCTATTAAATACATTTTTATTACCAGAAGGTTTGGGTACTTGTGAAATTTTCTTCGTACTCACTTTAACACACAATGGTTCCAAGTTGGTGTCTTTGCAATTAATCTTTATCATTCTTCCGTGCTCCAAAATTCAAGTAACATCAACTATTTTATGTATGCTAAATTGTTCAAATATCTTAAATTCTTACATTTGTCCCCTTAACGGAAGTGGTGGCCAAGGTTAATTGCAAAAATTGATAAGATTGCAGATAGCAAAAAAGACAACCGTGTTTTTGTTAAGGGTTGTGCGAAGCAGCTGTCAGAGAAGTGACAGTTTTTTTGGGCCAAAACAAAGGCACCGTAAGAACTGAAATTGCGGAGGGATTGACTATGCCCTAGTTCATGTTGTTGTTGTAGCGATAAGGTTGCTCCCCGAAGGATTTGGAGATTGTTATCGATGTGATGGTCCTTTGCCGGATACAGATCCGGTACGCTCCGGTAGCCCGACCATCTCGGGAACGATTTATGTGGCCACATTAAACCTTCAGGCCATCCCTCCATCCCCACCCCCAAGTTCTATGAGGAGCTTGGGGTCGCCAGAGCCTCATCTGTTAGTGAAACAGGATTTGCCGCGGATAGGTGAGGTTGAAAATTGGGTTTGGAGAAGCTGTATGTTGCGCTGGCAACCTGAAGGATTGCGCTACACAGCCCCTTCAATCTGGTATTTTAGTCGCCTCTTACGACAGGGCAACGCTTGCCAAGGCAGTCGGTTCTATGTACCGGAGCGACTCGGGATTTTTCCCGACCAAGGACTGTCATTTCAGTGTAACCCCATTTAATTTGTTGCGTCCCTCCCACAAATTGTCATCCTCCCAGCAGCTCCTTGCAGCGGGACTGCTCCATATTCTCTTGCTCCGGGAAGGTATTGAATCCAATCCGGGTCCGTCTCCTGACCCCGGTCCTGAGAAATGGTTTTGCTGCATCTGCCGGAAAAGAATCTTTTTAGGACGGAATGACTGTTCAGTGTGTCTCGTGTAAGGGATGGTTGATTCGGACAGGTTGTTCTGGGCTTGACCCCAAAACCCGACGTCCACGTAACTTTTATAAATGTTTTGTGGCTCCTTGCTGTTCACGCCCAAGAGCGTCCCGTAGTCTACGGCTTAGCCCGCCCCCACTACCTGCTAGCAGCCCCGCTGCTCAGCAAGCCACAACAAGTACCCGCTGCTGCTCGCGCCCCACGGCGACAACAACTCAAACAGCTGCTACCACTCATAACTACTATCTTCGTAGTAGAGTCGGTAGCAATGCTGAGCATCAGCCCCTGCCCCCGTCTTCTCCCCCCCCCCCCCCCCCGCTACCCCTCTTTTCCGGCAGCCATCGTGTAGGTCAGGGAAACATACTCTTAGTCCCTACCTTCGTTTGCACTGTTTGCCAGCACAGAATATATATGTTTGCGACATCCGCCCAATGCAGCTCCTGCCTTGGGTGGTGCCACTTTCCTAGATGTTCTGGTCTCCGCGATGGCAACCCCCCGACGGGTTTCATCGCGCCATGTTGCCAGGTTGCAAACCCAAATCATCCGGGTACCCCAATGCTTGCCCAAGGACGCTCAGTCCCAGGGCCACAACAGCAATTGCGTATTAGCCTTCCTCAACCCCGTCACTTACCCCCAAAGTGGCGAAGTCCCCCCCTATGCACTTCAGAATTCTGCAGTTAAAATGTAATGGACTAACTGGGAAGATTACGGAGATAGTCGATTTCATGAAGCCGCATAACATCCGCATTGCTGAGATTCAAGAAACTAAACTCACAGCGAGATCTGCATTGCAGACCTGCTCTGGGTATAATGTCCACAGGAAAGATCGCGAGAGCGGAAATGGAGGCGGCCTCGCGTTTATCATACACCACACTGTGCAATATTATATATTTGATCCTGGCATCGACCGCAGGGACAATGTCTTAGAACGTCAAGGCCTATCTGTCCGGTCAGGCGATGCAAACCTAGAAATCATCAACATCTACATCCCTCCTGCCACCTTTTGCCCCAGTGGATACCCCCCTAATATCAGCGCCTTACTCACTGGCAACAATCGCATTAACTTAGGCGATTTCAATGCCCATCACGATCTATGGCATTCAAATTTGCGGGCGGACAGTAGGGGTGAGATTTTAGCGGATCAAATAGAAGAAACGACGTTCTGCACAATAAACGGAGACGCCCCCACACGTATGGTAGGAACAGTTCGCCAGAACTCGTAAACTGCGTCAACTGGCAGCCGATGGTAACATTGGCATCCGACCACCTGCCTATACTTATTTCGCTCGAGCGTACCGCCGACTTCATCGTCACAGAAAAACGCACTTTCATAAACTTCAAAAAAGGAAAGTGGGACGAATATAAATCTTTTACAGACAACCTCTTTGCTGCCCTCCCTATCCCGACTGATGCCCGCCAAGGGGAGCGTGCCTTCCGCAAGGTCATTGAATCCGCTTCGGCACGTTTCATTCATTTCATTTCATTTCAATGGGAGGAGCACCTAAGAGGTTGTAACCTCTCTACCGGTGTGGGTAAACTTTGGTCCACCGTAAAGTCCCTATCGAATCCGTCTAAGCACAAAGACAAAGTTTCCATCGCCTTTGGCGATAAAGTGCTGTCGGATGCGAAAAAATGCGCGAGCGCTTTTGCCGACAATATATAATGCATTCTACGGTCCACAAAGATAGACGGAGGGCCAACAGACACGCACATAAACACAAATTCAGCGCGTCACCAATCACCATCACCGCTAAAGAGGTTGAGGACGCCATTGGTCACGCTAAACCATGCAAAGCAGTCGGCCCAGACGGCACAGCCATGCCGATGCTTAAAAGCCTAGGGAAAGAGGGTTTCAAATATTTAGCGCATGTCTTCAACCTGTCTCTTTCCACCTTTGTCATACCCGAAAAATGGAAAATGGCCAAGGTGGTCCCGCTACTAAAGCCTAGGAAACCAGCTAACATAGGAGAGTCGTATCGTCCGATATCTCTCCTATCGCTAGTAGCAAAGACGCTTGAAGCCATTTTGCTCCCCTATTTCCAAGCAAATTTGCAGCTAGGCTGTCATCAGCATGGCTTCAGAAAACTCCATAGCACTACCACCGCGCTTAATGCCATTAGCACCCAGATAAATTGCGGTTTAAATCAAAACCCCCACCATAGAACAGTACTCGTAGCGCTAGACCTATCAAAAGCTTTTGATACGGTCAACCATGGCTCGTTACTGCAAGACCTGGAAGGGTCTACCCTTCCCCCATGTCTTAAAAGGTGGACCGCAAATTATCTGGGTGGTCGGCAGGCATCGGTGCAATTTAGAAACGAAACATCTAAACCAAGAAGAATTAAACAAGGGGTGCCACAGGGTGGTATCCTGTCCCCACTTTTGTTTAATTTCTACATATCTAAGCTACCTTCACCACCGGAAGGAGTCACAATCGTTTCCTACGCCGATGACTGCACATTAATGGCCACAGGCCCAGGCCCACAGATCGATGAGCTATGCAACAGAATAAACGGCTACCTCCCTGATCTCTCCAGTTTTTTCGCCTAGCGAAACCTGGCATTATCACCGACTAAATCTTCCGCGACCTTATTTACAACAAGGACGTCCCAAATGTCGACCATTTTGAACATCCACGTCGATGGCACTACGTTACCGACTGTCATACACCCCAAAATCTTGGGTGTGACGTTTGATCAGGATCTACATTTTGGTGAGCACGCAGCCGCAATTGTTCCGAGAATTCAGAGCCGTAACAAAATCCTCAAATCCCTCGCTGGCAGTACTTGGGGAAAAGATAAAGAAACGCTCATGACTACATACAAAGCAATTAGCCAGCCGATTACGTGCTACGCGTCACCCATATGGTCGCCAAGCCTAAAAATTACCCACTGGAAGAAGCTACAGGCCTGCCCAAATACTGCTCTCAGAATCGCCACGGGATGTCTTCTAATGTCCCCAGAACACCATCTGCATAATGAGGCGAGAATACTCCCCATCAGGGAGAGAAATGAGATGCTGACCAAACAGTTCCTGTTGAATACCTAGAAACCTGAGAATCCCAACAGACATCTGATTGATGAGCCAGCACCGCCTAGGGGCTTAAAGAGTCATCTCCGTTAGTATTTTGAGGAAATACGGCACCTGAGAACCCAGCCGTATGAAGCGAAAAAACACAAGCAGGTCCTTGGTGAACTCCACAAACAGGCGTCGGAACTTTATGCTGGGAATTGCCCGGTGAATCGAGTACTCAAAGAAAAGTATCCAAAACTCGCGGAAGAGGAACGCATACTCCCCAGGGAAAAGCGTGTCACTCTTGCTGAACTTCGTTCTGGATACTGTAACAGGTTAAACTCTTACCTATCCAGAATCAACCCCGACATACAAAATGTATGCCCCGCTTGCAATGTGTCCCCCCCCCACATGACACAAACCATCTCTTTAATTGTAATGTGTAACCAACGCCTCTAAGACCCCTTTCATTATGGTCCACCCCTCTTGAAACAGCAAGTTTCCTTGGACTCCCGTTAGAGGATATTGATGACAATTTGAGATCGGTCGCGGCTGTTAGGTGGGGCGAAGCACTGCTACAACAACAACAGGCATACCTAGCGCGGGTAATTCTTGCAGCGTTAAGTAGACTTCCAAAAGGGAGCTTTATCGGGTAAAAGCCTAGAAAACCGGTCGACTGCTGATTCGGTGATCGTACCGGATCTGCATCCGGCAAAGGAACGGCAACACCGATACCACTCCCCAAGGCCTCCGGGGAGTGTTCTTATGGCTACAACAACAACAAAAATTGCTAATTCGATCCAAAAATATAGGGAGAGATGACAATCGAAACGTTTTGACCTAAGTATCATTAATAATAAGGCGGAAGGAAAAAATGTTGCGTCTGTCAAAATATACTTACGGAAAAACTCCCCAGACAGCTGCGAAACCGGGGTGGGATCTATATATTTTTTTTTGAACAGAGCACCTGCATTGGCGGACTTCAGCCGCGCTTCTAATAAAGGTAAAAGTCTAGTTGAGGGGTCGACTGCTAATACGCTACCAAAAATATCGAGAGAGGTGTCAAAAGACGCGTATTGACCTCGACAACAATAATCCGAAGGCGGAAAAGAAATTATCTCTGTCCGGAGATATTTGCAGTTGAAGTTGGCGATTTTCATGTGGTTGTTGTAATGTTGTTGTACCCACAAAAAAAAATTGTGAACATAAGTGTTCTGCGCGGATATAGTTTTGGTCTCCAAACCGGTGTTGGATCCACCCAGGATAATTTTTTATAAGCGCGGCCGAAGGCCTCCAATGCACAAAGGTGTTCTGCGCAAAAGTACTAAAAATTTTATTTTCCCCCTTCGGATTGTTAGTACTGATGTCAAGACGCGTCGTTTGACACCTCTCTCACCTCTATTTTTGGGCGCGTATTAGCAGTCGACCCCTCAACTAGACTATTACCTTAAAAAATTACCCTAGCTGGTTCACCAATGGTTTGGGATCAAAATTAAATTCGTGCAAAATTCCATTGTACACATTTGTTTCCTGCACAAGAAAATTACTACAACCGCATGAAAACTTTCAGCGGCAACTGTAAGTATCTGCTGACGGATTATTGTTGTCGAGGTCAAGACATGCCGCAAAGCCTTGTCTGCTAAATAAACAATGTTCGCCACTGGTAAATAAGGTTGAAAATTAGGCATAAGTGATCATAAGCAGTCATCTCAGTAAGCACTATGAAAAAATCCGGCATGTAAGAACTCAGCCGTTTGAACCTTATTAGCATAAGCAGATCCTCAGTCTCATCCTCTATGCTGATAAATGCCCCGTGAACCCCGTTCTGAGATTTCAATACCTGAAACTCGCCAGGAAAGCAGACGTCCCAGAGAGACGAGCGTCACTGTCACAACTTCGATGTGTCTCCACATGACCCCAATCATCTTTTCAATGGCAATGTGGAACCAACGAGGCGGTTTTCGGTCTAAACTTATTGAAATTGAAACTTTCATTGGAGGATATCGATGACAATTTGTGTGTGATCGTCATATGGGAATGGGGCAAATATTTTTTTGGGAGGTCAATAACGTTTATTGCTTTGTGTGTAGCAGTGATGTTGCCTGCCTCAAACCGGAGCTTTTGAACCAGTGCTCTTCTATGGGATACAATTCTTTCTCCTTAAGTTTTTGTGTTCTTGTTATATTATGGCGACGTCAAGACGTAGTAGGTAGCTCAGCCTCTTCCCGCATTCGCGGACTATTGAGAACCAATCTCAGCAGTTTCCCCATAAAAACTCATTTCCATAGCTTTCTATCTTTAGAGTGTGTGGACCTGGCTCCACTTATGCTAATATGCTATAAAGAAATCTTAAAATAATGCAAATAATGAGTATAATGAGTAGATTTGTGCAAAGTTTACTTTCAAATATGCCACTGATCCAATTTTCTTTCAATTGCGAGCTGTATTGTCAAAGACATCTGCTCGATCCAAAAATTCGAATATCCGCACTCGAGCGCCAGTGGAAATAGGCAAGCTTCACTCTACCAGTAGCCTCCCCGTTCTTTTCTTAGTGTAATCTGCTCATGTTGCACCTTATTTTGCTGTGATTAGTTTGCTTAAAAATTTCCAGTTTTCTCCCTGGTTGCAGCTAAAGCTATACCTAAATTCTCTAATTTCCTCCTGCTGATCCCCTACGTGCAAACTCATAACCCATCTCATTTCTCCTATGAGCCGGAACCCAGATAATAGATATTTGGTGTTGGTTAGCGCAGCTAAAACTTGCATGCTTGCACCTACTAAATTTTAGCAGGTGTGGGGTGCACATAGAATAAATGATGCTGCCTGGCTATCGGGGAAGATACTAGTTGCTTACTTCACGTTTTGGTTAACAGACCTTAAAAGCCTCAGTGAGCTCTAAAGTTGGAGTGCCAGAATGGGCCATGGGCTTGCTGTCATTCTGTTTGGTATAACAGGAATTATTACGTACTCCTCGAATTCCAATGACACATGAACCATATGGATCACATTGTTGTTGCATTTGCATGTTAAATCTCTATCCGTATCTGATTCATGTGTCATTGGAACACGAGGACTGTGACGAATATTAACATCACTAAGTAATACTAGCATCCCTAAGCCGACACTAAGCAGCCACTCGTACTTACGTAAACAAATCAATCATCATTTACACATGTACATACAAGGCAACAGAGAGATACTCACTCACCATCAGCCGAAGTAGTACTCACAAATACACACGCATATGGTTACAAACTACAAATATACATGTATATGGCTGGTAACCAAGCATGAAGTTCACGAAATTACTAGACCTTGGAGAAGTGGGTGAACGATGAAGCCGAGAGTATAAAAGCAGCGCAAGCTGATGCATGACTAAGCAGTTTGATTTAAATACGCAATTAGTTGTGAAGTAAGAGTTCTTGTGAAGTACTCTCAAAGTAGTATAATAAAGACCATTTTGCATTATTGAATATTGGGGTTATTTATTCAACAGTTTAGCGATTCGAACGCTAGCAGACGGTTTGGAATAAGCGGAATTTCATAAAATTCATTACATTTCTCGCCTGGACCCCTCACGGTGCGCAGTGGGTATGAATGAAGCGAGAAAATCGGCAACACTTGGTCATAGTTGTGGACAATGCGTATAAAAAGCACACCTTTTTTTCATAAACCGCGATCCCATTTTATAACTTATTTTATGTTCAATTGACTTTTATGGTGAGACAGCACCAAAAAAAATCTGAGAGAATTTTTTATATAGTGGCTGCATTGAGTTTGCCTAATGTCTGAAAAAAACGGAAACGCCAAATATAACTGTTTTATTTGGTTTTTATTAGAATTACTTTGCTATTATTTTATAAAATATACATATATAGACAATTTACAAGATCTTTTTTTCAGTGATAAAAAGCCAAGCTTTAATAAAATTTTATATCGAAAACCATGGAAACCATGGAATACGACGCTCTGGTAGAATTGCTTAAGAGATTGTTTCGTGTAATGATTTTTTATTTGTATAATTTAGTCGTCGATAGTGATACTGTCCACTTGTTCGGCAATGGATACGATTTGATCATTCAAGTAATGATAAATCACAAAGATTGATATAATTATGCCTAATATAACATGCATCTAAAAAAGAAGTTTGTGCATTCAAAAATAACGTTACGGATAAATTAAAATTAAAATATTACCATAATCAAGTTCGCAGAGTTTATGTCAACAATATTGAACAGCCTTAGCCGTAGCGCAAAAGTTAACAAATACCGAACATCCTTCAAATTAGCATAACAAGTACTTGCTAAGTATTTTTTGGATCTTAAAGCTCGCTCAATACGCTCCAAAATCTGCCATTTCTGAAAAAATTGATAAAAGTAGTATACAAAGTAGAGATATACGCCGCTGCCGCCGATTTTCGTCGTTCTTCGCACGCTGCTGCGTAATGTCAAAAATATCGTCGCGGCGGCGGCGGCAGCGGCGTACGGCGCGGTACTATATTGTTACGAATATTAGCAAAACTGAGGAGTGCTGCCATCTCCAGGCCGATGCTAAGCAGTGACGTGAATTCACATCAATAATTCAATCATTATGTATCTACATAAACGAATCAATAATTGCGTCTACACATATGTACACATTCCGACGAGCAACATTTACATACAAGGCAGCGAGAGATGAGATGTCACACACCGATGAATTTACTTATACGCTTATGTGTGTGCGGGAGACTGTAAACTACAAACACATGCATATATCTTATCTGAGTTGTCACAAGAGAGAGCAATAATTTGTGCACGTAGTTGTGGCTGGCGATTTTGTAGCCGAAACAACTAGTAAGTTCTGGAAATCGAAGAGCCTAGAAGTATGCAGCGTAAACTATAAAAGCGGGGCAAGCGAGTAAGAAGTAATTCAGTTTGATTTGAGATTTGAATTAAGCGCTATCTAGCGAGCTATAGCAGTATTATTTTGAATAGTAGAGTTTCATTTGAGCTGTCAATCAGTTTGGTTATTAAGCAAGCTATTCGTTGCAAAGTATAAGTGTTATTGTGAAGTACTTGAATAAAGGCCATTTTGCATTATTACATATTGGAGTTATTTATTCAACAGTTTAGCGATACGAACTTAGCAGAGGGTTGCAAATAAGAGGATTTGCAGCAAATTCGTTACAATATTTTCTACTCATTTATGACTGTCTAGGCCATATTGTTCATTGATACGCATCCGCATCTGCCAGATATAAGATTCCAATTGCGAAATTTAACTCTATCTACCCGTTGAAAAGTTTAAAAAAAAATAGGCGCATTCAATGCCAGCTTAACACGGATTTTGCATCACCCAATTCACCAAGTTTTTAAAACAAAAGACTAAAAGAAAAGTTATATAAAAAATTTAAATGCTCACTTTGCATAATTTAAAAAAAAAATAATAAGGAACAATGAATTCTAATAAAATGACCCAAGAAGTCGAACATGTTTTCAAATTGTCCTTAAGTTCTTAAAAAAGCAAGTTACCCGAAAAAAGTGCCGATTTTTTCAAATATTCTATATTACGACTGGTTCAAATAATAAGCGAAATCAGTGATCCAAAATCCTTTAGTAGGTTCCAGGGGTTTAAACACTCCTTTGAAATGATTCTCATCTGATATAGATAGGTATATGTACGTATGAGAATGGTTTAAAAAATCACTTGGCCTTATATTCAAACATCTGTTGTTTATTTGCGAAACTTTAAAATAGCATCTGAAATGTTAATTTTGATTTTCAAACTTCATCTTTCAACATCCAAGTCTCCCGTTTTGACATTTCTAAAGTATTTCTAAAGTTGGCAGCCATATCCCAACTAGACCATTGGAGTGAATCACATTGATTCTAGCCTATCAACCAAGTTTAAATATCCTCTACACGTTACGGCTCCTGTTAAATATGTGAATACGTAGGCATACATATATATTTACCAGGTGAGGCCGCAAGAACACTCAAAGTAAAGAAGCAAAATCTTTCCCAAGACAGTCGGACAAACCCGGTATGCTTCTACTCTAACGTAGTGGACAGTCGGACTAGTCTCAAAACTGAAGCTATGCGGCTATTCATAACGAATTCTTGTATCAAAAAGCCGGAAAACAACAGTTTGGACTGAGCATATAACCTTAACATCTTTCAACTTAAAATCGGTCGACTTTCATTCTAAAATATCGTTTTGGTTTAACGAAGACTATTGAAATCAATGTTTCGAACACAACCGTCTGTAAATTTTAGTCTACATTTAAAAAAATGTATCCAGGGTCTGTAAAAATTAAAATATGTAGGATTATACTATTTTCACCCATAAGTTACGCAATAATATCCACTTGGACTGCTTATGATTTCGAGGTCGGCATCCTTGGCCGCATAGTTACTCCCTAACGTTTCAAGGTATTTCTCTGAGAAAGACTTCGGAGCTACATCTAGAGCTTCTACAAAAGTGACATTGACGAAGGTATGAAGTTCGGAGTCGCAGTCCTATAGCTTCTGTGCTGGCATGTGGTGTGAGGGCAAGGAGGTGTGATAGCGACAGGGTTGCTACTGTTCGCACATCGGGAATTATATCCCTTAAAACAGCCGAAAACACTAGGGGCGTCTTTAGATCTATCAACAATAGGCCAGCGTTGGTGATAATCGGTAAAACTGTGCGACGAGAGTCACCAGTATTAAAAGACCATTAATAGCAACCGTAAGTCGCCTTTGTGCGTGACCAGCTTGGACCCACAAATGATTTAAAGAAATCGTGTCGACAACGAGTATTAGGAGTTATCCCAGAACATCTCCTTCGGTGAAACTACCCTTTGTACGAGAAATCCAGACAAAAGTTTCACCATTTTAAGTACTTAAATTTTTTCGGCGGACGCAGCAGTACCAGTCCTTAAACCGGGGTTAGGTTCGAAGCCTCCCTGGAGTAAGTGAACGAATAGCAGTCCGTCCACAAGGAGCTACTCCTGAAATTTTTTTAACGATCCGCGAGGCTTTGGGGCAAAAACCCTGGATCTTTCCGAAATGGCCAAAACGTTTATTTTCTTAAATATATATAAACGAAACCTTTTCTAAATATTTTTGTTAAATAGAAAAATCAAGCTTTTTAAAGTAAGGACGCCGGCCACGCCGCCGGTTTATAATAGTGCCTGCGTCGCCTACGCCGCCGCCGCCGATAAAGTGATCGGCGTATACCTCTAATACAAAGAGATGAGTGCAATTAGTTTACGCTGTTTTGTTTTAAATTTGTGTTTCCTGTGGTTGCATAGTTTTGGTTGTGTAATGAGTAAAGTATTTTATGTCGCAGCCGAAGTGAAGTCGAACATTGTAAATGGATCAAGTAATAACAATCAATATCCAAAAAGTAGGCGTTTTCTTTTCTGGAAAGAATGTTACCCTCATGTTACACTCTTAATTTGTATCAATCAAAAAGAAATATTTTGTCAAAGGAACACGCAAACTTACAAGAGAGCAAAGAAAAACCAACAGTGTGACATTATTTACAGAAAAGAAAACGTAATTAGTCAACAGCTAAGGTCGGGTGTAACAGCACATTACATTTGTATATGTATATCAAGCTGTAAGGTTGGTTGGATGGTTGATGTAGCTAATACCCCTTCACTAAGACGAATGATTATGCGCTGTCTTGGTATCAGAGTTTCCAAAATTTTGTAACTAAGCTGACGAATGGCCAAAAGGCCTTGTGGGAATACCGTACGCGTCTGTGACATCAAGAGTCGGTCCCCGCCAAGCTCATTCCTCTTGCCCTGAATGTTACGATGCCACAGCACCTAAAGCAAATAAACAATGTGTCGATTCGATATATTATTTGCCTACACTGACCAACCTGGGTTGGTGTTATCATCGCTGATCTGAACGCCCGAAGAGCCACCTGATTATTTGGGGGAAGTGGCTTATTTGCCTTATATGCATCCTGCATAGCGAAAGCATCATTTTGAAACACAAGGCAAGGAAAGCGCTTAGATATGGATGTGATCAAGAATGTTGCAAAAACTCAAACTCCGCAAGCCATTTTACATTCTTGAAAACTGAGATGTCTAATGTCCGTGTGATCTTCACATCTTGCCAAACACCTCCTTATTAGAATGACGATCGAATAGTTTACAGCGAAGGCTGTCATAGGACGTATGCAGTCCGTTCTTATTGCAGTATTGGAGTTATTAATTATGAGCAGGCCTTGCTCGAGGCTAAACTCCCGAAGTCGTTGGATACCCTAGGATGTATTGCATATCACGTTTAGAGCAATGCATATAGCGTCAGAAGCACTTCTAGACATTTTGCATCATCAGAAAGGTTTAGCTCGGCAAGATAAAGTGGGTTAAAATTAGGGTTTTACTTCTAGAGTATTAGTATTGTCTTTTAGGGGTTAACGCTTAGTCTTGCGGTCTCCACTGGCTTCTATTACTGCCAGCTTAAAATTATTTAATGCTTCATCTATGTTAAAGAATGCAGCCATGATTGTTCTCGAGGGACGACTTCATGTTGGTACGTTTTCTTTCTTTTCTTATTATTTGAAAATCTTTACACTCCGGGAGGTAAACCAAGAACCGATATTTTCCAACAAATCCAATTTTTGTGCAGTTTGCTTAAAATTCGGTACAGGGGAACCTCTTTGGCCAAATTAATATTTGAGAAACTTTTAAACCCTAGAAGTGGACTACGGGCCAACTAAAAAATCGTATTTATGGTGCGCTTAGCTCAAAATTTGGCACAGGAGCATCTCCTTGGCTGGCGTATCATTTGAGATGAGGTAGAATGGGATAAAGAGTTTCCCTCACTTTTGAAATGGAGGCAAACCAATTTGTTGGCAGAACAAAGTCTGCCGGATAATCTAGTGGGATATAAAAACAAGAATGCATATGACAGCGATGCACAAAGGATTTGAAAAAAATATATATATAATTCCGTATTTCAATATTTATTTTTGTATAGGTCAAACTTTCACTTCGAGAAAAAAGACACCTTCAAAATGCATACAATAAGGTCGCAAGCGCTTAGTAACAGTTTTTATTTGATAAAAATATATTTTTGTTAAGAAGCGCTGCAAGTCTTCTATCGATGTCTGACCCTTGAATTTACAAAGTGAAAGTTCTTCAAAAACGTGAGCACACTTTATAGAATTATTATCTACCGGTTGTTCCAATAAAATAGCTATTTCGACCACTGGCGCACAGTGGGGTATTTGATCAATCTAGCTGGCCAAAACTAAAACAGCAGTTATTTCTGTTCAAAACGTGGTTGTCTCACTTCATTGTTATGAAAGTTACTTTGACAGTAAATTCACGGTGTTCCGCGCAGAATTTCTATGGATCGGGCCCCCGGTTTCGGATGGACCCGGGCCACATTTTGGCATATCTCAATATGGGTGTGAAACGAAAAGTATTTTACTCCGCATTTCTATTCACATTTTTAAGAAGGGTTGCCACCTCACCTTCTTTTTTATATTTCTTTGTATATCCACTACCATCTCGCAAACGGCTCAACCGATTTGAATCAAATTTGGTACATCGATATAGCATTACATTTTAAGACTTTTCACATAGGTGCTGCCACTGAGAATGTTTTCACAAGGTTGCCACCTTTTGCCAATACGGGTACCAGTCTCTTACAATATTGATCACCACTCAAAAAATCGCGGGTATGCGCAGCCGTTTTTGTTATTAAACTTTGAAACAAACACAAGTTTATGTATTGCCAAAAAATTACTGACAAGATATGCCATGAAAAAAAATATTATATATATATTATTTGCTAGTATCTACTCACCAGTTTGTTGAAAAATCCAACGCTGATACAGAGGCACAGATAATCCCAACTAATCAATACATAAACGGCTACATTCTCAGCATAAAAGATGCGTTTCCAAGATGGCGAGAGAAATAAATACCAACTTGTTTGGAAATAGACAAGCGTATGAACTGCAGCTAATAAGCAAATGCTATTCATCACCAACAGCAAAAGCAGGTCCTTTTCCAAAGTGACATTTAAAAGTTGCAGTTCTGAAGCCAACTGAAGTAATCGATTATAGTGTTGCTCCAACAGCTTTTGCACATTAATTTCCGTTATTTTTACGACGTCATTTCTTGTGCTCACTTCATTATATATTTCGATCGGAAACTGATAGCTAAGAACATCCGCTAGTTCCAATTTGACTTGACTCAACTCGTCCTGCATTAACCAACAATTGAGCGTATATAATTTTAAAGCACCCGCCAAAGTAAAATGTGGTATAAAAAGTCCCAAACTTATAAAAATATTATCCCAAGGTGGCATTTTAAATTTCATTTCATACGCAATATATACAGCAAAACAAAGCGAAATAAAGAATGTTGAGAAGAATAAGAAGTAGGCAAATGCTTTTGCAATGGCACATTTACGAGGGCGAGTTCTCGTGGTCCAACTCGAAATACTATTACACGATCTCCCAATTCCAGGCATTTGGAAAATACGAAAGATATACACTGTCACTCCTAATAACAAGTGCAGCCGTATTAACTTCCAAAAGAACGGCGACAAATCATTAAAAATCTTTAAAAGCGGTGATTGTGTGAAATGTTGATTAACGCAGATAGTATAAAAGAGTGTTAACACTATAAAGTTCATAAGAGCCCACAGTGAAAAAAGAAAACGCCCAGTGCTGGACTCAAAGGTATGCAACTGAAAGCCAGTTATCACCAGGAAACAGTTGGTTATGCGCAAAATGCGGTTATAGTCCATTATTATTTGCAGAAGTGGTAAATAAAAAAAATACAGTAAGTTTTTGAAATCAGCAATGCACTAAAGTTATTGAAAGTACTAATAATAATAACACTTCATCATTTAAATTTGGCCATAACATTGGTATGAAGTTAGTTATTACATTGAACATTTGGTTGAACTCTTTTTATACTCAGCTGAGCAGAGCTCACAGAGTATATTATTTCTGTACGTTACTGGCACTCATCTCAGATCGCTATTTAAAATGAACGAAATCGGACTATTACCACGCCCACTTTTTCGATATCGAAAATTTCGAGAACCTGCGATAATTCATTACCAAGAACGGATAAAGCGATGAAACTTGGTAGGTGGGTTGACCTTATGACGCAGAATAGAAAATTAGGACAATTTTGGACAACGGGCGTGGCAGCGCCCACTTTTAAAAGAAGGTAAATTAAAAGTTTTGCAAGCTGTAATTTGGCAGTCGTTGAAGATATCTTGATGAAATTTGTCAGAAACGTTACTCCTATCACTATATGTGTGCTAAATAAAAATTAGCAAAATCGGATAATGAACACAACATGCCCACTTTAAAAAAAATAATTTTTAAAGTCAAATTTTAACAAAAAATTGAATATCTTTATAGTATATAAGTAAATTATGTCAACATTCAACTCCAGTAATGATACGGTACAACAAAATACAAAAATAAAAGAAAATTTTAAAATGGGCGTCGCTCCGCCCTTTTTCATTTAATTTGTCTAGAATACTTTTAATGCCATAAGTCGAACAATAATTTACCAATCCTTGTGAAATTTAGTAAGGGCATAGCTTCTATGACTATAACAATTTTCTGTGAAAATGGGCGAAATCGGTTGAATCCACGCCCTGTTTTTATACACAGTCGACCGTCTGTCCTTCCGCTCGGCCGTTAGCACGATAACTTGAGCAAAAATCGATATATCTTTACTAAACTTAGTTCACGTACTTATCTGAACTCACTTTATCTTAGCATCAAAAATGAGCGAAATCTGACTATGTCTACGCCCACTTTTTCGATATCGAAAATATCGAAAAATTAAAAAATGCCATAATTCTATACCAAATACGAAAAGAGGGATGAAACATGGTGATTGGATTGGTTTTTTGACGCAAAGTATACATAACTTTAGAAAAAACTTTGTAAAAGGGGTGTGACACATACCATATTAAGTAGAAGAAAATGAAAAAGTTATGCAGGGCGAAATCCAAAGCCCTTGGAATCATGACAGGAATAATGTTCGTGGTATTACATATATAAATTAGCGGTACCCGACAGATGATGTTCTGGGTCACCCTGGTCCGATGTCTCGAAAACGCCTTCACATATACAACTAAGGTTCACTCCCTTTTAAAACCCTCATTAATACATTTAATTTGATACCCATACACATTATAGAGTCACCCCTGGTCCACCTTTATGGCGATATCTCGAAAAGGCGTCCACCTATAGAACTATGGCCTACTCCCTTTTAAAATACTCATTAACACCTTCGATTTGATACCAATGTCATACAAACACATTCCAGGGTTAACCTTGTTTCATTTTCCTACATGGTGATTTTCTCTTATTTTGTCTCCAAAGCTCTCAGCTGAGTATGTAATGTTCAGTTACACCCGAACTTAGCCTTCCTTACTTGTTTAATGATGATACTTTTTAAAAATAATCTGCGCATTGACCATAAAATCAGTGCGAGCTATTAAAATATATATCGCGTTAGAGCATTATTCAGAAGTGGAATGAAAAAAGTTATACACTAAGGTGTGCCATAATTAATTATTATTTCTACTAGAAAGTCGGCGTAGTAAGCTAAAGCTCAATGCCAATATTTGACGTTATATAGGAACGTGAGAAAAGTAGAGCATAAAGGAGTAGCAAAATTACTGCTGTGAAAATGCGAATGGCTCAATGCCGGAGAATAAGCAATATTCTGTCCAATTATGACAACAAAGACCAATAGAACTTCCTTTAAATCCTCATGAACACGCAATGCTGAGATAGAAAACCATATCTTGAAATATTTTGTTTTGTTTTGACAGTTGTTAATTTGCTATTCAAAATTGAAAAATAAACTACGGTTTTTGAGGTTGCATATTTGCTATGACGTAGCAAATGCAAAGCCGTACATAATTTTTTTTGGAGAATGCAATGCTAAATATTTATTGCTTTTGGAATGCAATCACACAAAGCATGTTTTTTGATCGAAATTGTGTGGTATATTTACAGGTGCGCATCAACAGAGCCTAGTTACATTGGATTTTTAGCAGCGCTTTATTTAACAATGCCTCCTGTTCACTACTACTTAATTACTTACTTAATAGGCGCTTAATCAAAAAAAGCATAAATTATATTAATCATCTTTGCTAAGTCAAATGAAAATGCGTTTTGCTGATCACTGATCCCTTATAATCTATTGTTAACATTTCAGACCTTATCAGATCAGCACGCCATAGGTTATATATATTTTTAACATTAGCATTGTATACATAGTAGAGATATACGCCGCCGCCGCCGCCGATTAGGGTCGTTTTTCGTACGCCGCCGCCGAATGTCAAAAATATCGGCGCGGCGGCGGCGTCCGGCGCGGTACTATATTTTCTACTCGTTTAAGACTGTTTAGGCCATTTATTGCTCAAGTCGAAAATTGGTTGGATATGGTCGAAAGTGGTATCGAAGGATGCGCATCACTGTCAGTTATAAGAAACTAATTGCGAAAATTAACTCTTTCTAACTGCTCAAAAGTTATTTAAAAAAACAGGCGTTTTCGATGTCAGCATAACACGGACTTTGCATCACACAATTCACCAAGTTATTAAAACAAAACACTAAAAGAAACGTTATATAATAAATTTATATAATCATTTTTCATATTTTTTCCAAAAAAAAAAAATACCCAAGGCATTTCAAATTGTATTGCGATTGGCTGAAAGAATAAGCGAAATCAGTGATGCAAAATCCTTTAGTAGGTTCTAGAGGCATAAACACTCCTTTGAAATGTTTTTTACCTCATACTTAAGTTGAGAATATATGTGAAGGGTTTGAAAAATCACTTTGGCTTACATTCAAATGTTATTTGCGAAACTATACAATAGCGTCTGAAATGTTAATTTTAATTTTAGCACTTCATCCTTCAACACCCAAGTCTCCCGGTTTGACATAAAGTTGGCGGCCCTATTCAAAAATATTCCCTTGAAGTTAATTACATTGATTATAGCCTATCAACCAAGTTTAAATATCACCTACACGTTACGGCTCCTTTTACAAATGTGAATACGTAGGCACATATATGTATTTACCAGGTGAGGCTTTGTCCTTCGAGTCGGCCCTAGAGGTAAAGAATTTAAAACATAAATTGCGTGCAAACGAATGTGCCACGGATAGAAGTGCATCACCCCCAGGAAAGCGACCGAGGAATAATTCGTACTCGACCAAGGAGAACAACGTGGTAAAACCCACTACTACACTAAAAGACGTCTTGCCAGGGCACGTGGGTGGTCGCAAACGACGGCAATAACGCAAGAGAAGACGGAGCGGAAAGAGGAAACTGCAGCCCAAAAGACGGGAGAGTGGCAGTTAGCAAGAGCAAGAAAAAAGCACTTAAGGCTAGGTCGGATGCAATCATCATTTCCAAGGCGGGGGATGCGACGTACGCCGACATATTGCGTAAAGTGAGAAGATGCGACGAATTAAAATCCTTGGGTGATGACGTCAAAGCGATTAGAAGAACGGCGAAAGGAGAGCTGTTACTAGAGCTGAAAAAATCGCAAGATGGGAAAACAAGCGCGTACCAAGCATAGATTGAAGCGGTACTAAAGGACTCGGCTAAAGTTATAACAAAGTCCCAAATGGTCACACTACAGTGCAGAGATATCGATGAGATTACTACGCCCGAGGAGATTTGCAACGCCCTCCACCAGCAATGCAACATTAAACTTCCAGATGTGGCTGCCATAAAAAGCATACGCACAGGGTACAGTGGCACGAAGTCGGCACTTATAAGCCTTACAGCGGATGATGCCAAGACGGTTCTTAATACGCAAAGAATCCGGGTAGGATGGGTTTCCTGCCGAATTAGAGAGCTCAAGCAAGAGAAACGCTGTTATTGGTGCTGGGGCTACGGGCATATAGCTCAGAAAGAGAAGGAGACTGTAGATAGGTCTAGCCTATGCAGGAAATGCGGCCAGGAAGGTCATAAGGCTGCAAGTTGCGAAAACGCACCGAAATGCGCGCTATGTGCGGGACAACATTCAGCAGGCAGTTTTAAATGCCCACAACGAGAGGGCAGCAAAATGACTGTCTCATGAGGGTATTGCAGCTCAATTTAAACCATTGCGAGGCAACCCAAGAGCTAGTATCCCAAACAGTCTATGAAGGAGGATATGACATAGTGGTACTCTGTCAACAATACAAAAATCGCTAGGAGCAGGGTTGGCACTCAGATTCAGCAGGGAAAGCCTCAATTTGGGCACCAGGGAAATTTCTCCCACAGGAAAATATGACGCCAACGGTAGCAGGATTCACGTGGGCAAAAATCAACGGTATATGCGTCTTCAGTTGCTATGCCCCTCCGAGCATGACCATAGCCGAGTTCGAAGATATGATATACAGGATCGTCATTGAAGCACGAGGTAAACACCCGCTTTTAGTGTGTGGTGACTTCAATGCATGGTCATCTGTGTGGGGAAGTAGACGAACCAACGAAAGAGGGAGAGTTCTTCTCGAAAGCCTTACTTCTTTGAGGCTAGAACTCCTAACTGAACCAGGGATATATACCTTCGATACAGGTACCAGACGATCCATCATAGATCTCACCTTCGCTAGCAACGAAATAGCAAGACGAGCAAAATGGTCCATAAGCAACGTCTACACACACATCGACCATAAAGCTATTAGCGTAGAGCTGCTCCACGGACGGTAGCAGCAAGACATCGACAAAGTAGTAAATGGAAACAGCACCTTTTCGACCCACAAATATTTGACATTATCTGGAAGGACGCCATAGTACGAGAATCGCTTGCGGAAGACCAGTCGGTTCAAATCACTAAGTTGCTATGTATGGCATGTGATGCTGCCATGCCCAGAAGTCGCGGAAAAGCACAGCGCGCTCCGGTATATTGGTGGAATGACGAAAATGCGGAACAGCGTAGAAAATGTCACAAAGCACGAAGAATAGCGCAGAGAGCACGCTCATCACCACGATATGCGGAGTTACATAGCACCTATGTCGCACAAAGAAAGGCACTTAAAAATGCCACAAAAAAGAGCAAGAAGTTATGCTTTAGGGAACTGCTGGATAATGTCGACCTAGATCCTTGGGGATAAGCCTACAGAACTGTGATGGCCAAAGTTAAAGGACCGCAAATTACAGAGCAAGAGTTGCTGGACGCTGCAAAAAGAGTTGCTGATAACAAATCCCCAGGACCCGAAGAAGTACCAAATATAGCCCTTAAAGCCGCGATCACAACTAGGGCTACATTATTTACTGATCTTTTTAATGCCTGTATGCAAGAAGGCGTGTTCCCTCGCCCGTGGAAACGACAAAGACTTGTCCTACTGTTGAAACGTGGTAACAGCCGGACCAACCATCCTCATATAGGCCACTTTATATGCTGGATTCCCTAGGGAAGATTTGCGAGCGTATAATTAGTGAGCGCCTATAGCTGACTCTAGAAAGACCAGGTGGCTTATCGAATAGTCAATATGGATTTCGCAAATCAAGATGCACCGTAGATGCAATACAAACAGTCGTCAAAATAGCTAGAGAAGCTATATCTGCAGGCCAAAATAAAAGGAAGTTCTGTGCACTGATTATGTTGGACATCAAGAATGCTTTTAACACTGCGAACTGGATGCAGATAATGGCAGCGCTGCAAAGCTTCGGCACTCCAGCTTACTTACGCAGAATAATAGGTAGCTATCTTAAGGACAGAGTACTCCTTTTTGACACGGATCAAGGAGCAAAAGAGTACAAAATCACAGGAGGCGTCCCACAGGGATCTGTTCTCGGTCCAACGCTTTGGAATGTAATGTATGACGGGGTGCTAAAGATTGATCTACCAGAAAACACGCAAATTGTGGGATATGCTGATGATATTGCAGTGGTAGTAGTGGCCAAGAAACTGGGCCTGCTTCAAGCATTATGTAATGACGCCGTAGCAAGAATAAAGGAATGGCTGACCAATACGGGACTGGAGTTGGCTAGCCAAAAGACGGAAGTGGTATTAGTAAGCTCCAAACGGTCGGCGAACGAGTTAGTCTTAACTATCGGGGATCATAAAATCACCTCAAAGGATTCCTTAAAATACTTAGGAGTGCACATTGACTCTAAGTTAACTTTCAAAGAGCACTTCAGAGCGGTGGGGGAGAAAATTACCAAAGTTAATGGATCACTTATGCGAATAATGCCTAACATTGGTGGTCCGAGCGAAGCTACACGTCGGCTATTGTCCACAGTAACTAGCTCAATAATACTATACGCAGCACCAGTGTGGTATGGATCTAAACAGACCCATCAAAAATATATATTAGCAGCGTACCGACTTGCTTCTTTAAGAATAGCAAGTGCTTATCGGACGGTGTCCGACGACGCGATCCTGGTTCTAACCCGGAAAATCCCAGTGGACTTACTGGCAAGCGAAATGGCCGATCTGTATAACACTAATATCGAGCGACCATTTAAAGAAGACAAGAAAAGAGCAAGGACACAAACAATAGCTAAGTGGCAAGAACGGTGGGAGGCCTCGAGTAAAGGGCGTTGGACTTTCACACTAGTTTGGAACGTAGCTCAATGGAATGAGCGGAAGCACGGCGAACTGAACTACCATCTCACGCAGATAATGAGTGGACATGGCGGTTTCAAAGAGTATTTATGGAAGCGTAGGATAGAGGAAGATCCTCATTGCCCAATGTGTACCACGGAGTTAGAAAACGACGAACACGTCATGTTCCACTGCCGCCGTTTCCACGAAGAAAGACTCACCTTGCATGGAGTCTTTGGGGAGGAACCTACGACGAGAAATTTAGTATCAAATATGTGCAACAGGAAAGAGTGCTGGACTGCAGTGAGCAAAATGGCATTTATAGTAATGACACGCGTAATGGATGCTGAGAGGGAGCGCAGAGAAATGCGCATGCGAAGCAGTGGCGATTAAATGGACACTCAGAGCAAATAGCGGGAACCTGGACGCAGGGACAACAGTAGGCTCTTAAAAAATGAGAAATATGGAACGCCACCCTGAAGTAATGCGAAAGTGGTGCCGGGGGGGCGACGGTTCCAGGACGGGGCTGTTTTTTAGTCTATGGACACACGGTTGCTGCGACGGCAGCAATTACGGTGCATTAGGCATTTTTCAGTCTCCCCTCAACACTCAAAGTGGTGAAGCAAAAGCTTTCCCAAGACAGTGGAAAAAATGACCGTGTGTGCTACTACTCTAACGAAGTGGACAGTCGAACTAGTCTGAAAACTGAAGCTACGCGGTCCTCCATAATAAGCTCTTATACCATTAGGCCGAAACACAGCAGTAAACATCATTCAACTTAAAATCGGTCGACTTTCATTCTAAAATATCGTTTTGATTTAACGAAGACTATTGAAATCAATGATGTGAACACAAACGTCTACAAACTCTGGTCTACATTTTAAAAATTTTATCCAGGGTCCTTGTAAAATTTTAATTATATAGATGCGCCGAGGATTATACGATTTTCACCCATTACGCAATGACGGCATCCTTGGCCGAACTACCTAACCTTTCAATTTGTTTCCCTGGTGTAGCTCGGCAAAAGCATCCGTTGGAAAGTCTTCGCAGCTACACCTAGAACTTCTAGGAAAATGACGTCGACGAAGGTATGAGTTCGAAGTCGTAGTCGTATAGCTTCTGTGCTGGCATATGGTGCGAGGGTCAGAAGGCCTGGTAGCGACTGGTGGTCGGGATTGCTACGCACATCGGGAATTGTAGCTCTTAAAAAACAGCCAAAAAAACTGGAGGCGCCCTGTGCCACGAGTTTCATGAGTATTAGTAGACCTTTAAAAGCAACCGTAAGTCAACTTTGTGCGTGGACGCCAAGGAGCCACAAATGATTTAAAGAATTTGTGTTCGCGACGATTATTAGGAGTTAACCCTAGGTGAAACTACGCTTTGCACGGGATATGCGGACAAAAGTGTGGCTAGTTTATGTATCTCTATTTCTTTTCAGCAGACGCAGCAGTACCAATTCCAAAGACCGGAGCTAGGTTCGAAGCCTTTCTGGAGCAAGTGAACGAGGGACAATCCCTCCGCAAGGAGCTACTCCTGAAAATGTTTGAACAGTCTGCGAAATCTTGAGGCAAAAACCTCGGATCTTTCCGAAATGGCCAACACGTTGATTTCCTTAAATACATACAAGCAAACCCTTTCATAAATACTATTTTTTTAAATCGAAAAATTAACCTTTACAAAGTAAGCACACGCCGCCGCCGCCCGTATATAATAGAGCCTGCGCCGCCGCCGATTAAGTGATCGGCGTAAACCTCTAATACATACAGACATATAGTTCATGAATGAATATATAAATAGTTATCAATAAGTGTGTTGGGTTCATCGTAAATTAACTGAACTTTTTAATATATATATTAAAAAATGAAATTTCTTAAAATAATTTTTGATTTACTCAAGAAAACCGTGTTAGACCGCGGCATAAAACTTAATAATGTAGACTTAACTTTTCCTCGGCGGCTGAACGAAGTGCTTCGGAGATATGGTTCCACGGCTCCCACATTCCGACGAGTTGCCTTGTGCTCTCAGCGCCGGCGAAGTCGATCAGCCTCAGTCCATTAGGAGACATTTCAACACCTTCTCTTCCCACCCTGGCGTTGAAGTCACCTAACACGACTTTTATATCATAGCGGGGGCTGCGCTCTTATGTGCGTTCTAGTCGCTTATAGAATGCCTGTTTAACCTCATCGTACTTCCTTTGGTCAAGGGGAGGTAATGAATGATATGTTAAAAAATTTTGCTTCTATTCAGATGGCAGTTCGAGTTGGGAGAGTACTTAGCGACGGAGTCTTTCTCCCACTACGAATTCAGCAACGAAACTGCGTAAATGTAGCATTTTTTACGACTTCTTTCTACGTTTGTATAGAGAGTCGCTTGGTCTCTGGCAGGCGCCCAACGATTTTTGATTTATGATTAATAATATTTGTAAAATTGATTTTATTACAAGTGGGCGGTGCAACGCCCATTTAAAATTTTTTTTTTTAAATTTTTATCAAGAGTCTCAATATCAGTCCACATGTCAAATTTCAGCATTCTAGGTGTATTATTTACTAAATAATCAAGTTTTTTGTGTTTTCCAAAATGTTATATATATATAAAAAAGGGCGTGGTTATCATCCGATTTCGCTCATTTTCAATACCAATCTATTCTGGGTACACATAAGCTCGTGTACCAAATTTGGTGAAGATATCTATATATTTACTCAAGTTATCGTGTTAACGGACAGACGGACGAACGGACGGACGGACGGGCATGGCTCAATGAAATTTTTTTTCGATACTGATGATTTTGTTATATGGAAGTCTATATCTATCTCGATTCCTTTATACCTGTAGAACCAACCGTTATCCAATCAAAGTTAATATACTCTGTGTGCAAAGCACGCTGAGTATAAAAAAAAGAGTATTGAAATTGAAAAGGATGAGGGAGTGGAAGAGGAGTCCATACCGGGGAGGTTTAAATTGTGTTGAAGCGAAGTATGGGTTGGTGAATATCTTATTCGGGTATTTTGGTACGGAAGTACAATTCATTGAAAATCATTCTGTAGTAAATACAAAACCGCCGTTTTTTATAGGGCACTGTTTTGTGTGTCCGGTTTCTTGTTCTTCGTATTAACGGAAATCAGGAGGTATATTACAGTTTTCAGTAAAAACAATAAATAAATACATATGTACATACAAATGTATACAAATAAGTACGAATATGCAAATATATAATAAAATTCATTTTAGCCAATTATGCATATTAAGTATTGACAGTTGTTTTATTTTTATACACAACACTTCCCAAGATACGAGGGCAAAGTCCAATTTTAAGAGCAAAATAAAAAAATTTAAATAGTATGCAGATACCTCGAAATAAGGTGTGCATTTTGTTGTCTGTAATTAAGTGTCTGCGTATACAAATTTATTTGCTCAACAGCACTGGGAGACACATAAATAAACATTAACTGATTTGAGAATATAAACAGAGAGACCGGAATGTGGGCACGTGGAGAGCATGTGACCAGTCATATGAACGCTCAGAGCATTTGTTATAACCCCCCCGAGACAACCCTACATGTGAGGATTGTGGTGAGTGCCACTCAATGCTTAGGATAGATAAACAAACATATGCTGGTTTGCATACTTCTCCCAGCATCTTCAAGCGGTAGGGGATTGCCGCACTAGCACCATCCAAATTCAAGGTGTTAAGGTAACCGTACCGACAGATGAATATCCAGCAGGTAACAAATTTAATTGCAAATCTCAACCGTCCGCTCCGATGCTCAGGGGCCTTGAAAACTTATTTCTCCATACCACTTGCACCACTTAAGGCTTCTTTGACCATCATCAGTGTTGAATGAGAAAGTGTGAAAATCAAAATTAAAATTTCATACGCTATTTTTAAGTTGCGGAAATAATCAACAGATGTTTGAATATAAACATCACTTGACTATTTTTCAAATCCTTCTGATACTATTCATAAGTGCGAGGTGAAATCACTTCAAAGGGGTGTTAAAACCCCTGGAACCTACTAAAGGATGTTCCATCACTGATTTCGCTTATTCTTTTAGAAAATCGGAATATAGAATTTTTGAAAAAATCGGCACCTTTTTCCGGTTCGTCTTGGGTCATTTTATTTGAATTCATTGTTCCTCATAAATTGTTTAAAAAAATTTTGCAAAATGAGCATTTAAATTTCTTATTTAACTTTTCGTTTAGTGTTTTGTTTTAATAACTTGAAGAATTGGGTGATGCAAAATCCGTGTTAAGCTGGCATTGAATCGCTTATTTTTTTAAAAAACTTTTGAACGGTAAGAAAGAGTTAATTTTCGCAATTGGATTCTTATAACTGGCAGTGATACGCATCCGTTGATAACCCTTCCGAATATATCGGACCAATTTTCGACATAACAATAAATGGCCTAGACAGTCATAAATGAGTAGAAAATATAATATCTACCGCGCCGAACGCCGCTGCCGCCGCCGCCGCGCCGATATTTTTGACATTCGCCGGCGGCGTATATCTCTACTACAAACCGATCGAATTAACAAAGATTCAACAAAGGAGAAATATTTGGTACACGTATGGCGTATACGTAATTTTTTGTTTGAACACCTCATCCAAAATCGAATTTGATTTTGAAAATGGAATAAGCACTAAGTTGCGATTATTCGAACAATCGCATACGTACAAAGATCTAAAATCGAGTAATCGGATGCTCAATTAAAGGAATAATTCGAATTTTTTTAAGAGCCCTAGAATATCACCATGTGATGTTTCAAAATGTTTTCAAAAACTTTATTTGCGCAAAACGTAATTAATTTAAGATGACATGGGGTGTTCTGAAAAAAATTCAGTAAAATAGCTGTTTTTTAATGATTGAAATAAGGCATTTTCGAAAAAGCAGCCGAGAAAAAATGGTATTCCACTCAGCAGTCCTACCGGGCATGAACAGCAATTAAAGAAAATAGAGAATGTTTTGTATAATACGTTCTCTGATTGAAAATGTGATCGAAACAAAAATTGAGAAAGAAAACAAATCAAAAAAGAAACTCGAAAACAAAACATTAACAAAGAAATATACATACTCAATTGAAGAGTGCCAACCATGGCGGAACGATACAAGGTGGCAGCATGGGTCAGTTGATTATCAACTTTTTTTATTTGATTTGATACATCAACTTCCTGCGCAGTGCGATTTTGACATTTGTCCATCGAATTTACAAAAAGAAAGTACATTGAATTTATATTTATGTTTGTAGGTATGTCACCATGCTGCCACCTTGTATCGTTCCGCTATGGTGCCAACCAAAAACTGAGCTCAAAAACAACATTTGGGAAAGAGTATAATTTGGGAGTAGACAAAATCCAACTGAGTCAACTTGATATAAAAGCGACGGTCATAGCCAACAAGCCAACAGTTGTGGCGGTGAGGAAGTCAGCAAGCGCGCGAAGAAAAATTCATTTTTAAGCGGATTAAAGAAAATTTAAAATTAAACGTGTGTTTTTGAAAAAAAAAGCTAAAATAACAGTAGAAACTGGCTCATATCAGCAAAATAAAAAAAATTGTATTTCATTGAAAAAAGTGATTACTTGCTTTTTATCAGCAAATTAATAACAATTAGTTCTTGTTTTGTCAATTATCTAACAGAAGAAAGAAGTTTAAAAAGTATGTATATATAAATATATATATCTACATGTAAAAAAATAGCAGAAAAATTATTTGAAATTTCATCAGTTACATATTTTAATCTTTTTATTTTTCGCTAATAAAATAAAAAAATAATGAATTTTCTAACGAAAACTATGTAAACCAATTTCGAAAAGATTTGAAAAGTCGAGTTTTGAAAATTTTATCAGCGGTTTTTTTCGTCAATTAAAAAATTCTAATGAACTGTTTAATAAAAATTATGTAAACCAAATTATAACATTTAAGGAAGTTTAAGTTTGGGCGAAACCAAAAATTATATGTATACCCAACGTGTGCTATTTTATATATCAAGGTTACATTAAAAGGGGAATGTCTCGAACATTAAATGATGTCAAAGCCAAAATATAGATACTATTAAATAGGGACTGTCATTGATTAACTCGGTCGCGTTTTGTTTTCGACTTTGATATTTGAGGAGGAGTATTTCCATATCAAATGAATTTGAAACAATTTAAATTGTTTTCCAAAAACGATTCATCACATACTAAATCGTTTTTAAATTATCGAGGCTTTTGCAAAAGCTCTTTCAGGATTTCATCCTCAGTGAAATCAATCCGCTTATGTATGTATGTTCAAAGAAACTATACCATTGACACGCTCTTGTCCCATCGTGTTTCTCAAATAATTTTTGATTCTGCTCAAGGTTAAAAATGAACGCATTTTAATTTTTAGCTTCTCCCCGTCATGATTTTTCAACTGAAATGACCATTGCCAATACCGACAAAGAAAAACAAGCAAAACAGGATAGCCCTTGCCTTAATTAAAAAATAAGAAGTTTCGAGGAACTGTGGAACTGTTCTCGAAATTTCAAAAAAAAAAAAAAAGACGTGTGGCACTCGGGGACTGCCACGGTAAAGCTATTGCATATTATCAACTTATGCAATTATAATATCTATGCAACATTTTGTTTTCTTTGATATTAATTCAAGTTTTGTCTTTGATATTAATTCAAGTTAGTTACACTTTTTAAGCGTGGTGACCGATAAGAAAAAAAATTTTTTACTTTTATTGAATAAATGAGAAGTTAATATTGGTTAAAAATTTTTTATTATTATCTTACAAGATATGTACATACATAGGTTATTCAGGAATATTTATAATTGAAATTATAGGTTTATGGTAACTGAAAAAATTTTTTAAATATTTAAATTTAACTTTAACTTTAGCTTTAACTTTAACTTTAACTTTTACTTTAACTTTATTTTTAACTTTAACTTTAACTTTCAGTTTAACTTTAACATTCACTTTAACTTTAACTTTATCTTCCACTTTAACTTTAACTTTAACTTTGACTTTAACTTTAACCTTAACTGATTCAAGGTTCGATTCGAGCTCAAGGCCAGAACAATAATTTTTTTCTAATGATAATTATTGTTATTTTTTAATTTTTCTAAATTGAAAATTGTATTTTGTTTTTGGAATAGTAAGTATACAATTTTTCAGACAACCTGCCATAGCTGTGCAGATATATCCATTTCGAAGGGTGCTAAGCCTTCATCATCAGTACGCGTTAGGCATGCTGCGCTAACCATTTAGCTATACAGCGGTGGTTTGTTTGACTGGCAAATTTGCTACTTCTATTCCTTTTTACCAACTATATTTATTCAGTGTTGCGCCATCTGGTGCAAATCACTGATAATACTGGATTTTTTGTTTATTGTCAATTACTTACTTTGTTTGACATTCCCAAGTGCTCATGGTTTATTAACAATTGTTTTTGTTTTTACCGGCCTATTGATAAATGATTCAAGGTTCGATTCGAGCTCAAGGCCAGAACAATAATTTTAGCAAATTTGCCAGTCAAACAAACCACCGCTGTATAGCTCAATGGTTAGCGCAGCATGCCTAACGCGTACTGATGATGAAAGCTTAGCACCCTTCGAAATGGATCTATCTGCGCAGCTATGGCAGGTTGTCTGAAAAAGTTTCTACTTACTATTCCAAAAACAAAATACAATTTTTCAATTTAGAAAAATTAAAAAATAACAATAATTATCATTGGAAAAAAGTTATTGTTCTGGCCCTTGAATCATTTATCAATAGGCCGATAAAAACAAAAACAATTGTTCATCTAACCTTAACTTTAACTTTAGCTTTCACTTTAGCTTTAACTTTAACTTAACCTCTAACTTTAACTTTAACTTTAACTTTATTTTTAACTTTAACTTTCACTTTAACTTTAACATTCACTTTAACTTTAACTTTAACTTTAATTTTCACTTTAACATTCACTTTAACTTTAACTTTAACTTTCACTTTAACTTTAACATTCACTTTAACTTTAACTTTATTTTTAACTTTAACTTTCACTTTAACTTTAACTTTAACATTCACTTCAACTTTAACTTTAATTTTAACTTTAACTTTAACTTTCACTTTAACTTTATTTTTAACTTTAACTTTCACTTTAACTTCAACATTCACTTTAACTTTAACTTTATCTTTAACATTAACTTTAACTTTAACTTTATTTTTAACTTTAACTTTAACTCTCACTTTAACTTTAAAATTCACTTTAACTCTAACTTTAACTTTATGTTTAACTCTAACTTTAACCTTAACTCTCATTTAACTTTATTTTTAACTTTAACTTTGACTTTAGCTTTAACTTTAACTTTAACTTTAACTTTACCTTTAACCTTAACTTTAACTTTCACTTTAACTTTAACTTTATTTTTAACTTTAACTTCAGCTTTCACTTTAACTTTAACATTCACTTTAACTTTAACTTTAACTTTAACTTTATTTTTAACTTTAACTACGGCTACGGCTACGGACACCGGAAGGCAGAATGCAAGGGTCCAGACAGGAGTACCGCCTGCTGGAAGTGTGGGCAAAGCGGCCACAAAGCTTCGGCCTGTACCGCAGCTCCAAAATGTTACCTGTGTAATACACAGAAGCTCGATCATGTCCCTGGATCTGGAGCATGCAGCATTTTCAGAGCGGCACTCGCTATTGCAAAGGCCAAAGTCTCAATTCAATAGTGATTAGTTTTATCCAAGGCAACCTAAACCGGAGCAGACTTGCTGATGAGCTACTACAACAGTTGGTCTTAGACCATAAAGCTAACAGCGTTATCATCAGCGAACCCTATAGAGCCCGAAATGATTGGCATATAGACAACACCGGCACCGCCGCAATCTGGATGACAGATGCAAACGCCAATATTGTGAACCGTGTTGCCGGACAAGGCTACGTCCGCCTAACTACGAATAATACCACAATAGTAAGCTGCTACTTGTCACCGAATGATCCCATTCAAACGTTCAGGGACAAGCTTGAACTTATTGAAGACGACCTGAGGGACTTAACTAGTAACCTGGTTGTGGCGGGAGACTTTAACGCAAGAGCCGTCGAATGGGGAATGCCGCAGACTAACACCCGTGGAAGGTTAGTCCTTGAGATGGCAGCCAGGCTCGGTTTGAACGTGCTTAACACTGGTACGACCCCTACATACCGACGGCCAGGCTTTGGATACTCGATCCCCGATGTAACACTAGTGTCAGAAAGCCTGCTGCTGACCGCTGATGGATGGAGAGTCATAGAGGATCTGACTGGCAGCGATCACAACTACATCACTTTCCACCTAAACGATCCCGGTCAGAGGCAGATTCCGAACGGGCCACGCAGAACAAAAGCATGGGACGCATCCAAGGTTGACTCTGCCACGTTCTCCGCATCAGTACTGGGGGATGCCCGACGGATAATCAACAACTCCAGTCCGACGGAAGAGACGGTTGAAAAGACAATGAGCTGTCTTCGCCACGCTTGCAACCTCTCTATGCCACGGAGGGGAGTGTGGAGGGGTAAAAAGCAGGTATACTGGTGGAATAGCGAAATCGCGGAGCTGCGGAAAATATGCCACAGGATGCGAAGGCTATAAACTCGCGCGCGCGGCAGGCCTGAGGCTCTAGAAAAGTCGGAAGCGTACAAAGGAGCGAAGAAAGCTCTTAGTGCTGCCATTAAGCAAAGCAAGCTTAAGTGCTGGAAAGCGCTTTGCGAGGAAGTGGATCGAGACCCATGGGGGCAGGGATATAAGATAGTAATGAAGAAGTTCCGTCCGCCAAACCAGCTGATGGATGAGAACCAAATAAGGAACATTGTGGATGGCCTGTTTCCCACCCAACTGCCTAGGGAGGGCGGGTACGTTACCCATGAAGATCGCAACGTGGAACCATTCCAAGAAGAAGAGCTTAAAACTGCCGTGCGAACTATGAAACCTAGGAAAGCATCTGGGCCCGACGGAATACCCGCGGAGGCAATTAGACTAGCTGCAAACGACTGCCCAGAGCTTATGTTGCACATGTACAACAAATGTCTCGAAGAAAGAATTTTCCCCACCATATGGAAGACAGCACGACTAGTTCTCATTCCAAAAGGGAAAGGAGATCCCAACTCTCCATCATCCTACCGTCCCCTATGTATGTTGGACACAGCAGGGAAATTGATGTAGAGTCTCCTTAAGCAACGCCTCACCAGAGCGTTACAGGACGCCGGAGGACTGTCGCCCAGACAGCATGGTTTTCGGAGGGGGCACTCCACAATCGATGCCATAGCAGAAGTTGTAGACGCAGTCAAGAAAGCCGAGACAGCGTGCCACAGAGCAAGACCTATAGTGTTGCTGGTCACGCTGGACGTCAAAAACGCTTTTAACTCAGCTAGGTGGGAGGACATGCTTGAGGCACTAGAAAGCACTTTCAAAGTACCGCAATATTTGTTAGAAATTTTAAGGGACTACCTAAGAGAGAGGTACTTAATATATGAAAGTACTCACGGTCAAAAAAAGGTAAAAATAACAGGTGGAGCAGCCCAGGGTTCGGTACTAGGTCCCGATCTCTGGAATATAACTTACGACAGTCTTCTTCGATTAGACATGCCAGAAAGCACCTTCCTCGTTGCATTTGCAGACGACGTGGCAGCTGTGATAACAGCACCAAGCTGCGAGCTGGCACAGCTAAAATTAAACCAGGTCATGCGTAATGTAAATAGGTGGATGGCTGAGCACGGTCTCCAGTTAGCAACAGCCAAAACGGAGATCGTCATCCTCACAAAGAGACGTATTCCCACTACCAGGAACATGATGGTTGGGGACCAGCCAATAGAAACACTCGCTTCAACGAAATATCTGGGACTGAGGTTAGACAGCAAACCCAACTTCTCGGATCACATACGAGGGGCCTGCGAAAGAGCTGCGCGCATAATAGCGCAGTTGAGTAGATTAATGGCAAACACAGGTGGCCCAAAGCCATGCACAAGGAAGTTGCTTGCATCAGCCTCGGATTCTATACTCTTATATGGTGCAGAAATCTGGGCGGACGCAATGAAATACCGGAAGAACCGAGTCGCCCTCACCTCGGTCCAACGCAGAGGGGCGCTGCGAATATCTTCGGCTTACCGCACGGTATCAGCTGAAGCTGTCCTGGTCGTTGCGGGAACCATACCGATATATCTTCTCGTTGAGGAAAGAAAAACAATATATGACAACGGATCGCAAGCAAGTAGAGCTGCTGTTGCCATGCAGGCGCGTGAAGAATCGATCCGATGTTGGCAAGATCAGTGGAGCAACAGCATCGTAGGAAAGTGGACTAGGGAACTAATCCCTGAACTGAATCCATGGTTGAAGCGACCGCACGGAGAGGTAGACTTTTACCTGACCCAGTTTCTAACGGGACATGGTTACTTCCGCAAATACCTACACAGAATGGGTAAAGTTGATAGCCCGAGCTGCCTGTACTGTGGGGAAATAGACGATGTACGCCACACCTTCTTCGAATACAGGCACTTCTCCCATCAGCGAAGGAGGGTAGAAGAGGTACTTGGCGACCTATCCCCGGGCAGTGTCATTAATAACATGACCTGTCGAAGAGACAAATGGGATACGGTCAGCACATATGTGAGACATATACTTACCAGGTTTTAGTGGGTAGGCCTTCATGGAAGAAGGGAGTCCTACACTCGGAGAGTCTCGCAGTGAGGCTTAAATATCCCGGTCAGTGCATAAAGCATTTCCTCCTTCCACGAAACACAAAAAAAAAAAAAAAAAAAAAAAAAAAAAAAAAATAAAACTTTAACTTTGACTTGAACTTTAACTTTAACTTTAACATTAATTTTAACTTTAGCTTTTACTTAAACTTTATTTTTAACTTTAACTTTAACTTTCACTTTAACTTTAACATTCACTTTAGCAACATTCGCTTTAACTTTAACTTTAAATTTAACTTTAACTTTCACTTTAACTTTAACTTTAACTTTAACTTTACCATTCACTTCAACTTTAACTTTAAGTTTAACTTTAATTTTAACTTTAACTTTAACTTTACCTTTAACCTTAGCTTTAACTTTAACTTTCACTTTCACTTTCACTTTAACTTTATTTTTGACTTTAACTTTAACATTCACTTTAACATTCACTTTAACTTTAACTTTATCTTTAACATTAACTTTAACTTTAACTTTATTTTTAATTTTAACTTTAACTTTAACTCTCACTTTAACTTTAACATTCACTTTAACTTTAACTCTAACTTTAACTTCCACTTTAACTTTAACTTTAACTTTATTTTTAACTCTAACTTTAACTTTAACTCTCACTTTAACTTTAACTTTATTTTTAACTTTAACTTCAGCTTTCACTTTAACTTTAACATTCACTTTAACTTTAACTTTCACTTTAACTTTAACTTCAACTTTAACTTTCACTTTAACTTTAACTTTATTTTTAACTTTAACTTCAGCTTTCACTTTAACTTTAACATTCACTTTAACTTTAACTTTCACTTTAACTTTAACTTCAACTTTCACTTTAACTTTAACATTCACTTTAACTTGAACTTTAACTTTAACTTTAACTTTCACTTTAACTTTAACATTCAATTTAACTTTAATTTTAACTTCAACTTTCACTATAACTTTAACATTCACTTTAACTTCAACTTTCACTATAACTTTAACATTCACTTTAACTTTAACTTTAAAATTCACTTTAACTTTAGCTTTAACTTTAACTTTAAAATTCACTTCAACTTTAACTTCCGCTTTAACTTTAACTTTGACTTTAACTTTATTTTTAACTCTAACTTTAACTTTCACTTTAACTTCCACTTTAACTTTAACTTTATTTTTAACTTTAGCTTTAACTTTAACTTTATTTTTAACATTAAATTTGACTTTAACTTTAACTTTCACTTTAACTTTAACATTCACTTTAACTTTAACTTTAACTTTAAATTTAATTTTAACTTTAACTTTAACCTTAACTTTAACTTTAACTTTAACGTTAATTTTAACTTTAACTTTCACTTTACCTTTAGGTAGGTAGGTTGAACTGACCGGTCCATGAGGACCTCACATAGACTGATTGAGTTCGTAGTGTTACCAGAAGTTTGTTTTAACGACCAAACTGAAAAACCCTATCAAAAACCAGGACCTATGTTATAAAATAACTCCGTCCTCTTGGCAAATACTAGAAGCTTCCTAGGGCTTAAGCCACTTGCTGCTTCTAGATCTGACAGTAGTATCACTCCTAATTACTGGAGTCTTAGCCTGGCAAGTGCAGGGCACGAGCACAGAACGTGCTCGATCGTTTCCTCCTCCAACCCGCACTTCCAACATCTGCTATCACTGACCAAGCCTAGTTTAAAGGTATGTGACGCCAGAAGGCAGTGTCCAGTCAGAATACCCGTCATGAGTCTACAGTCCTCTCTTTTTAATGATAGGATCAACTGTGTTAGTCTAAGGTTGTAAGACCTACACATAATCTTCGACACTTTACAGCCCCGCGCTTGAACCCACGCCTTTCCCGCTTGGTCGATCATGTGCACCTCTCGCCTTCGCTTAATCTCGCCCAATCTAATTGGGACATCTACGGAGCAAGCTTCAAGGGATGCGCCCTTTTTAGCTAGTTCGTCCGCTTTTTCATTCCCATCTATTCCCATATGCCCTGGGACCCAATATAGATGTATGCTTCTCCCTGTCCCGATTCTCTCCAGAGACTGCTTACACTCTAACACGCATTTAGATGCTGTGCTATGCGAGATTATTGCCTTAATTGCTTCTTGACTGTCAATATAAAAGTTAACACGGTTGCAGCTTAAGCTATTCTCTTCCAGGGTTTCTACTGCTTTGGTTACGGCTAATATTTCCGCTTGGAAAACGCTACAGAAATCCGGCAGCCTGTAGGATCTGCTTATTTCCGGATCAGCGCAGTATACCGCAGACCCTACTCCTTCCACTACTTTGGAACCATCGGTATACACATGTATCGCCTCGTCCGCCATTTGCGCACCCTTGCGCCAACCGTCCACCTCTATTGTGGCCTTAAGATCTCCCTCGAAGCGCAGATAGGGAATCATGTAGTCTGTTCGTCTTGCGAATGATGACGCTATACTACTATGGCCATATGGTCGGCGCTCAAGCTGCCCCGAAGCACCGAGCCTGGTTGCGATCGTTAACGCTTTGTTCTTTGCTACCAGGTCTACAGGTGGGATGTGCAAAATGGCATAAAGTGCAGCCGTCGGGGTTGTTTTCAGGGCTCCCGTAATGCTAAGCATCGATAGTCTGCATACCCCCTCTAATTTTTTGAGGTATGTTGTTTTTTGTGTGGCTTTCCACCAAACAAGAACTCCATAGTATAGAATAGGGCTTACAATCGCTGTAAAAACCCAATGAGAAAGAGAGGTCGATAGGACCCACGTACACCCCAGCATTCTTTTACATGTATAGAGTGCCGTTGAAGCCTTCTTGACCCTCTCCTCCACGTTGAGCTTCCATGACAGCTTACTGTCTAGGATGATTCCTAAATATTTTGTGCAAGGTTTCTCCTGTAAGGTCACCCCTCCTAACTTAGGCCTGGTCCAATTTGGGACCTTATACCTCTTTGTAAACAAGACCATATCCGTCTTCTCCGCATTGACTTTCAATCCGACATTAGATGCCCAGGTATGAATATCGCGAAGCGCCCGATCCATCAAAGAACTAATCGTTGGAAGGCACTTTCCACTTATGACAATTGCAACGTCATCTGCGTAAGCCGAAAGTTTTACGGGTCCCTCATCGAATTGCCTGAGCAGTTGGTTGATGACCAACGTCCACAGCAGAGGTGATAGCACCCCTCCCTGCGGCGTGCTCCTGTCCACTGATTTCGTGGCCTCGTACAATCCCAATTGTGATGTAATCTTTCTGCAATTTAACATGCAGCCGATCTATCTGATTAAGGCAGGATGTACTTTAATGTAATTAAGACCATCCATAATCGCCCATTTTGCAACATTATGGAAAGCCCCTGCAATGTCCAAGAAGACTCCTAGGGTCTACTCCTTATATTCCAGGCTTTTTTCTATGCTTATTAGCACCCTATGCAATGCGGTGTCTACCGACTTGCCTTTGGTGTACGCATGCTGTGTTGTGGAGAGCAGCTTTTCATCCACGTTGGACTTTATGTACACATCTATCAGCCTCTCAAAGGTTTTGAGCAGAAATGATGTTAAGCTAATGGGTTATAGTCTTTGGAATACATGTGACCGATCTTCCCCGCCTTTGGTAGAAAAGCAACACGAGCAGTTCTCCAAGAGTGCCGTACATGATTCAGTCGTATGCACCCATCGAATATTATTTTAAGCCATTCCACGACCGCCCTACTTGAGACTTGTAGCATGGCCGAGAATATACCGTCTGGGCCCGGCGATTTAAACTTAGAAAACGTCTTCACTGCCCACTCGATCTTGGTATCGGTCACCAAGCCCGGCACTACTAGCTCCGTGATCGAAGTGTGAGTGATGTCTGCTGGCTCCTCTAAACCGTCTCCCGATGGGAAATGTTTTTCGAGAAGCACCTCAAGTGATTCCTCACTATTACGTGACCAATCCCCGTTCTCTTTCTTTATTAGTCCCTGGACTATGTATACACAGTCATAAGCGTCCTTGTTAGGAATTCATTCGACTCCTCCAGTACCTCTACATTAGCAACCTCTTTGGGTTGTCCCAGTTTTGTTTCTACATGTTTCTGGAATTTAGTCCAGTTCGTTGACCTAGGGTTTCTAAAGGTTCCTCATTTCTCTACCCTCTTTAGGGGGGATGTTGAAGCTGATATACGCATGGTCGGAGAAGGATGGTCTATCAAGAACCATCCAATCATACCTTGATATATCACGCTCGGAGCTCAATGTAATATCTAGAACATTGCTGGATGTTGGACCAAAGTATGTAGGGACATTTCCCCTGTTGGCTAACTGCAAATTGGTTTGCAGGATGTAACAAAACAGAGATTCGCCTCTCTCGCTCGTATCTGCTCTTCCCCACGCATTGTGGTGCGCATTTGCATCTGCGCCTATGACCAACCGCCCTTTGCGCCCTTCCTCCTGTACTAGCCTTTTGTACTCCATCGGTGGGCCTCCGCAGCATGGGCCATGTAGCAGGACGCCAGGATAAATGCCTGCTTATTCTTTTGCTCAACGGCCACCGCTACGAGATCCTCAGTTGTGTAATTAGGCAGCATATATGAATGCAGCTATTTCCTCACCATTACTACAGCTCGCACCCGTCCTTCCGTTTGCGCGTAGTAAACGCCAAACCCGCGTCCGCTAAGTCCAGAAACCTTTCCTCCCGATGAGAGCCACGGCTTCTGGATCAGCGCCACGTCAAACGAACCCTCCTCAAGGGTTAGGAGGAGTTCGCTCGACGCCACTCGACTGTGTTGGAGGTTTATCTGTAGGACTCGCAGCACCATTGGGCTGTTTGACCCCCTCCAGCACCTTCGTCTTGACGTCGACATCCTCCCCTTGCCCTTTTGGTTTAGAGTATTCGAGGCCCCCTTCAGCCTCTCGTGACTGTTGTGCAGGGTGTTCCTCTGTGCGAGTCACAGCACCATTTAGCGGTTGGTCCTCTTCCAGCACGTTCGTGGTGACGTCGGGGACCTCCAGCTGTCTATTTACCCTTATGCTTTTGATGTCCTTTTCGACTTCGCCCACCTCTAGCGTGTTAGGGTTTTTATCCTCGGGACTTCTTTTCCTGAGTCGCATGTAAATTTTGCCAGTGCCAAAGGACATTTTACCAAGCTGCGCGTACAAAATATCCTCCGCCTGCTTGTTTATTTGGAAGATGTAGAACTGACCATCCTCGGTAGGCCGAGATACCGTAAGTACCTTCCAATCCTGTGTCGGTATGTTCGGATTCTGATTCTGCAGAAGTCGCAGTGTATCCTCCGACTTCATCACGCATGGTATCCATACCTTAACTTTTGGTACCGTGGGGATTTGCGATTTATCCACCACCTCAAACCGCGCGTTCGTGCCTTGCCTTTGGAGGTTTGGAACCACTTCCTCCAGCCACCTCAAGCTCGCGATGTTGTCGCATGCTATCATCTTCACACCATTATACCATCCCCCCGAATCAAAGGTTGGAAGGGGCTTACTTGGTTGTTCCCGCATCATCTTCAGCATTAAGCTAATAAGCTCCCTTTCCACAGATCTCCACCTTTCAGTAGTCATTTGTCGAAAGGACTGCTACGATCAACTAGCGCCACAGTCAGTGACTGCTTTGCCACATCACTCATCTTCTCGGGAAAAGCAGGAGTCTTAGTGTTATCTCCCTTTGGCACCTCCGAGAAAGCCGGAGTCTTAGCGTTAACTCCATTTAGCGCCTCCGAGAAAGCCGGAGTCTTAGCGTTATCTCCATTTGGCTTATCTCCTACTTCCTTAATTGGAACTTCCCTCTGACTCGCAGCTTTCGAGGTAGTTGCTACCTCGCTATTGGAGCCCATCTGTCTTACAGCCTTGGGCCTACTTGTCTTGTCTATGCGACTGCCCTGCCTCGCGGCTCTAGGACTGGGTCATTTCTGCCTATTGAAAGCAGGCTTGTCGCCTTCCGCCGAACGTTGCCTCTTCATTCTGCCATTCGACGCTTCTTCCTCCTCGTACCGGTTGCAGAACCGAGGGTTTCTCGCAGCAAACCTTTTGAACTGCCTTCGACCTACTTCTACCGCTTCATGGGACCATTCCAAGCGCTCGATCTCCACTTCTGTTGGGTCGACCACTGCTCCCAAGCATTGTACAATTCTTAGTGCTGCACGGTACTGCGAGAGAGCTCTTTTACTTCCTCTGCTCCGTACCCTTCTCCACTTTTCTACTCCGTTTTCATTTGTGTGCTTCTCCAACACGGAGTTCATTGAATCAGCACTACTCTCGCTCCCCGAGTCCGACGCATCGCTTAATTCGTATTTGTCGTCCTTGGATTGCGACTCAGTCCTCCTCTTTACATCGTCCTTATTACAGTCAGGTAATGAGTCGTTCATCTTGGTCGTACGACCACCTGCCCGACAAGGAGGGCTCAGCGGTCCAGTATTATATATACGGGAAAGAACCATCCGCCACAGCAGCGCCCCTTAATGTGGTAAGGCCATTAATACTTCCCGAGGTTGCCCGGTATCGGGAAGGCTCCGTTCGAATACAGCCGAATTTATTCCCTGGCTGCAAATCGTCCAATAGGCAAGGTCCGCATAACACCCTGGATTAGGGGGTTGGTGGTTCTTGGTCACCGACATCCCGCCGCCCTCGTATGAGGCGAAACGGCGTAGATGTCAGTCACAAACAGCTCCGCCTCATAGTCGGGTGCTAAGCCCTCACACCAACGACAAGGTGCCTACCCTAGTGAGGGCACTTTACCTTTAACTTTATTTTTAACTTTAACTTCAACTTTCACTTTAGCTTTAACATTCACTTTAACTTGAACTTTCACTTTAACTTTATTTTTAACTTTAACTCCAACTTTCACTTTAACTTTAACATTCCCTTTAACTTTAACTTTAGCTTTAACTTTAACTTTAACTTTAACTTTAACTTTCACTTTCACTTTAACTTTAACATTCACTTTAACTTTAACATTCACTTTAACTTTAACTTTAAATTTAACTTTAACTTTATTCTTAACTTTAACTTAGCTTTAACTCTCACTTTAACTTTAACATTCACTTTAACTTTAACTTTAACTCTAACTTTAACTTCCACTTTAACTTTAACTTTATTTTTAACTCTAAATTTAACTTTCACTTTAACTTTAACATTCACTTTAACTTTAACTTTAACTTTATTTTTAACTTTATTTTTAACTTTAACTTTGACTTTAACATTCACTTCAACTTTAAGTTTAACTTTCACTTTAACTTTAGCATTCACTTTAACTTTAACTTTAATTTTAACTTTCACTTAAACTTTATTTAACATTCACTTTAAGTTTAACTTTAACTTCCACTTTAACTTTAACTTCAACTTTATTTTTAACTCTAACTTTAACTTTAACTTTAACATTCACTTTAACTTTAACTTCCAATTTAACTTTAACTTTATTTTTAACTCTAACTTTAACTTTCACTTTAACTTTAACATTCACTTTAACTTTAACTTTATTTTTAACTTTAACTTTGACTTTAACTTTAACTTTAACTTTCACTTTAACTTTAACATTCACTTTAACTTTAACTTTAACTTTAACTTTATTTTTAACTTTAACTTCAACTTTCACTTTAACTTTAACATTCACTTTAACTTTAATTTTAACTTTAACTTTAGCTTTAACTTTAACTTTCACTTTAACTTTAACTTTCACTTTAACTTTAACATTCACTTTAACTTTAACATTCACTTTAACTTTAACTTTAATTTTAACTTTATCTTTAACTTTCACTTTAACTTTAGCTTTAGCTTTAACTTTAATTTTAACTTTCACTTTAACTTTAACTTTCACTTTAACTTTAACATTCACTTTAACTTTACCTTTAACCTTAACTTTCACTTTAACTTTAACTTTATTTTTAACTTTAACTTCAACTTTCACTTTAACATTCACTTTAACTTTAACTTTAATTTTAGCTTTAACTTTAACTTTAACTTTATTTTTAACTTTAACTTTAACCTTAACTTAAACTTTCATTTTCACTTTAACTTTATTATTCACTTTAACTTTAACTTCCACTTTAACTTTAACTTTAACTTTGTTTTTAACTCTAACTTTAACTTTCAATTTAACTTTAACATTTACTTTAACTTTGACTTTAACTGTAACTTTAACTTTATTTTTAACTTTAACTTTCACTTTAACATTCACTTTAACTTTAACTTTAACTTTCACTTTCACTTTCACTTTAACTTTAACATTCACTTTAACTTTAACTTTCACTTTAACTTTAACATTTACTTTAACTTTAACTTCCACTTTAACTTTAACTTTAACTTTATTTTTAACTCTAACTTTAACTTTAACTTTCACCTTAACTTTAACATTCACTTTAACTTTAACTTTATTTTTAACTTTAATTTTGACTTTAACTTTAAATTTATTTTTAACTTATGAGGTGGGTTTTGTCTAAGGCTGGGGTAACGCTCAGTCAATCCAGAGTCGAGTAAAGGTCCCACAAACCCCTACTGAATAAATACACAATATTTATGTGTTACGAACACACGCACACACGGCTGGAGATATTAGGTGGGCAGCAGCTTTCCGTCGCAAGATGGCGAGGGGCGGAGCGGCGGCTAACGGTCGTTGGAGTAGAGGAGGTTCGGTAGGGCGGTTGAACGGTCGGGTAACGGATGGACTGGTACGGCGGTACCGAAGCAGCGGCGGGATAGAAGCAGCGGCTTAACGGCGGTAGGATGGCAGACGGCCAACGGTCGTCGTAGCAGCCGCGTGACGGATGCAGCGGCTTAACGGCGGTAGGATGGCAAACGGCCAACGGTCGTCGTAGCAGCGGCGGGACGGATGCAGCGGCTTAACGCCGGTAGGATGGCAGACGGACAACGGTCGTCGTAGCAGCGGCGTGACGGATACAGCGGCTTAACGGCGGTAGGATGGCAGACGGCCAACGGTCGTCGTAGCAGCGGCGTGACGGATGCAGCGGCTTAACGGCGGTAGGATGGCGAACGGCCAACGGTCGTCGTAGCAGCGGCGGCTGAATGGTGATAGGACGGCGAACGGCCAGTGGTTGGTGTGGAAGCGGCGGCACCAGCAAGGCGGGATGGGCACGGCGGTAGTATGGCGGACGGCCAACGCTCGGCGTAGCACCGGCGGGATGGAAGCAGCGGCGGTGGGCTACGGAGCGCGTACCAAGGACGTGGTGAGAGTGGAAGTAGGCTGGCGATGGGGTTTACCTGGACAGCGGCGGCTCATTCCGGGCGGGGTCGGTTGACGGTATCGGATTGATCGGCAGTCTTCGGCAGAATCGATAGTAGGCCGGTCGGTCACCTGGGGAAGAGACTGCGAGGACTCGTTAGTGCTGGTTTCACCGCTGGACACCCCCGCCTCCCTACTTGCACACTAGTAGAAGGTGCGTAAGGAGGGCGGAGTTGTACCAGCCGAGGCACCGTGGGTCGACCCGTGGGCGGAGGGGAAGTGCACCTTAACGGCACAGCGGTAGCCCCTGTGCGCACGCATCGGCTCACGGCTGAAACCAGAGCTATGGAGAGGGGTCGTGCGGTCGTTCGGGCAGCGGGTCATTCCTTACCGGACCAGGGCGACGGAGGGAAAAGTAGCCGGAAGACACCACTTTCGTCGTCCTGGTGCAGCAAGGGGTGACTCGCACCACGGCCGCACCCTCTTCTCCCTAGCCAACTAGTGGGAGTGGTCCCACCGCTCCGGCCAGCCTGTTAAACCAGAGCTGAGGGGGAGGGGTGCTTTGGGTCATTGAGGCGGCGGGCCGCTCAAGCACCAAGGTGGGCAACGGTGGGAAAGTAGTCCGAAGACACCACTCGCGTCGTCCAGCCCTGGTGGAGGGTGACCCGCGCCATGACGGCGCCCCTGCCACGCAGCCCGTGCTGAGGGGGGAGGGGGTATTTGGTCATTGAGGCAGCGGGCCGCTCGAGCACCAAGGTGGGCAACGGAGGGAAAAGTAGTCCGAAGACACCACTCGCGTCGTCCAGCCCTGGTGGAGGGTGACCCGCGCCATGACAGCGCTCCTTCCACTCAGCTAGCTAGCCGAAGTGGTTATTTTGTCTTTAAAAAGACAACCACTCCCGCTGGCTCACCTGCGAGGACTGAATTACAAAAATGCAAATTCGATGTTTATATGGGTGGTGCCGCAAACTGGTTGAGAAGTCGACACACAATTATTGTGATTTTCATTGGTTTCCTATCAGTGGTTGTTGACTATGCTATAAAAGAATAAGTACAAGTGGTTGTTGGCTATGCTATAGAAAAATAAGTACAGGGTGGTTCAGGTTTAAGTACAGGGGGTTACGTTATTGTACAAACTTTAACTTTAACTTTCACTTTAACTTTAACATTCACTTTAACTTTAACTTTAACTTTATGATAGAGATCCAATTTTATGTATTTGGCCTGTTGCTAACACCGACACTTTTTCGACATTTTTTTCCCTTAAAACCCTTCAATTCCGTTACGTTAGATGGTTTACCATTTGCATTGCGATGCTATACCCCAGAATCCAGATGAAACTTATTATAGTAAGTAGTTCAAGGCGTTCCCAAGTGATCCGTGCAAAATCCCTTTGTACACAAAATGTTTTTCAGTGCACAAGAACATTACAACAATCACATGAGAGCTGCCAACTTCAACTGCAAATATCTCCAGACAGAGATACACGTCTTTTGACACCTCTCTAGGTATTTTTGGACCCGTATTAGCAGTCGACGACTGTTCTAGATTTTTACCCGCATTTTTCTTCAATAATTCGATTCATTCAAATCTTTTTTTCATTTTACGCATTTCGTTGCCAACTTATATTGTTTTTAGAATAGGCTACATTGATTTCAAATTAACCCATGATTAAATGAATATTCAGATGTTCTCATCCCATTGATGCTTTCCCTTATTCTGACAAGTTCGGCATGCATATTTTAGAGGGTTGTTTATCATACAGAACTGCCTTTGAGTTCTGCTACTATCGGAGTAGATTTTACTATACGTTTAGAAATATTATAATTATATAAGCCGTTACTAGAATTGTTTAGCCAAAAAGATTAACGTAAATTTGTGTTCCCCAAAAGAATATAGAAAAAATTTTGCAGAAAACAAAATTTTTTTTTGTGCAATTTTGTATGAAAAATTAAATACTTTTATAATACAAGTAAATAATGGAAAATAGAGCTACCGAAAAAGTGAGCTTATGTTGTTGATATCACCTTTACTATTACATCATGAAATTAACCAATCCCAACTGTACCTAAAATAGACTAGATGGAATCATTTATAGCCCAATTAAGACAATAGGGATCAATCGCAGAACACTCTCTTTAGAGAATAGTCGCACAATTTTTTGCAAGTAAAATTCATTCAATCTCAAGAACTTCAAAACACAAAGGCTTACTTACTATCACACGCTTTTCTGGGGCTTTCACTTGAGTAGTATATTATAATTTAGTACCCGTTTTTTGCGTATAAACATAAGTCACAATAGGGCAATTCATCGAAGGTTAATAAACCATACAATCCATGTAGATACATACGAAAAATAAGATTAAGAAGCGACCATGATTACGCGATATTTACGAGCTTGAATGAATTGCTCCAATGATCGTATCATAAGTCGTACAAGATAAACAAATTTGTGATAAGCAAAGTAATTACGTAGATAAATAATTTGTTGTACCTCTTGTTTTGCAGAGGCTCGAAACACGAAATATTTACTAGACATAGAAGAAAGCCGAAAAATATCGACAAATAGCGTAATCGCATAGAATGGAGAGCGTCAGAACTTTCTTTGCCGGCCAAAATAAAGATGGTAATCTAACAAATAATCAGCGAAACGGTGGCCTAAATTTATTTACTGGACGTCCAGTGCCTACGAGTATCGGTGGTGGACTACAAGGAAATTTAAGCCCAATTATGCATGGCGACGATTCAAAAAAACATCACGACGTCAAACGGAAAGATAGCGATAGTTATTTTTATATAATGTAAGTATTTTTTGGTTTATTTAATTTTAAGGCAGTTCATACTTGGTCTTTCAGTGCGAGTTTAAGGGCCTTTTTCTCGCCTGCCTCTTAACGTGGGGATTACGCAACAGGCAGATAAATTTGAAAATAGAGCTACCGAAAAAGTGAGGTTATGTTGTTGACATCACATTTATTATTACATCATGGACTGCCTGTTAACTTTGTCGACGGAATAAATATAACTAGCATTGCGGAAAATGAAAATGTGTTTAAAGGAGAGATCAGTTATAGCAAGCCCTATATTAGTGGCGTTCCATTGAGTCATCGAGCTCTGAATCACGATCAAATCCTCCATGAAATTTAACTAAAAAAGTTAAAAACTAGTATTATTAGTTCTTTAAACCATGCAACAAATGCGATATATTTTCCACAGAAAATTGTATGGGATTTTGCACTTAAAAAAGGCTAGAGTCGGCAGTTAAAACACGTCTAAAAATGTCGGGATAAGTACCAAAAGAAGCATTGTGAACTAAATAAATATCGTCCCAAGGCGTATATTAAAAAGTTTACTTCTGTTGTGCTTCTTGTAACTATTGTTCAAATAAAAAGTTTATAGTTTTTCTATCGTGAATTAAAGTGAATATAATGTAATTAATTTATGGCTTTAATAATTTGTTTGAAGACTTAAAGTTAAAATGTGTGAGTTGCCGAGTGGAAAAATATGTTATATATCGGATGCCCTAGTGCATATGTCTGCAAGTGCTACCAAGTACAGTGGGTATGCTGTAAATAATTTTCCACAAAAAAAATCAACAGAGTCGCCTTGGTGATCCGAAAATGATCCAGATAGATATCAGGATCACGGCGTTGTTGTTGTATTTGGTTGTAAAACTTATTATTGGTATCTGGATCATGTTTTATTGGAACGCAAATATTGTTATCATTAGATTTATCGAAGAGGTCTGTCCCACCCGAGACAAAAAAGTCAAGAGTTGTTAAATTTTGCAAGTGGTTCTTTTATTCCATATTTGTTATACAATGTAGGGAACTATTAGATTTTAAATATATCCAACAATTCAGTTTCGACTTTTTTGAGATTGGTATGAAATATGTCCCACCAGAAAAAAAAAAAATTAAACAAACTGCATCGACTAGTTTGTATTGGCATAACGACGAGAACGTCCCCTGCTGGCTCACTTAGTATCTTAGTGGGAATAATACCTCTTATTCCTATCCTAATAGAGAAAGAAGCAACACTTGCTGTACTAAGACAGTGTTTGAGATTATAAATAACCATAAAAAACAAAAACATTAAAAAAATAAACTTAACAACTGAATTTGCTTAACAGATTTATTTAACAGACATAGCAAGAGAACAACAATTCTAAGGATGTAATAAAAAGTAGACGAAAGTAGTTTATGAGCTTATTCTTGAAGCGCAGCTTATTTTGTATGGCTTTGAGCCTTTGGGGCAGAGTGTTCCAAAGGCGAACAGCGTAGACAAAAAATCGACATTCGGTAACTAGGCAGTTGTACTTCATAGTAGTCAAGTTGAACGATCGGGGTGATGTGTTAAGTTTAAGGCGATCCATGAGATATTCAGGTTCTCGAGATGTGATGACCATATGAAGCAGTGTTAGGCATTTAAATTTGAGCAGGTTATCGAATTGAATAGAATTTCCGCTTGGCGAATATGGAGATGTTGTCGTAACGATCAACACTATAACATATATACACGTATCTGGCTATATTGTTGTAGACGACATTTAGTTTACTACGACACAGGCTATCGCAATTTGCATACAGTTCACATCCATACAATAAGGTGGGTAAAAGATATGTTTTAGCTAACAGCAGTCGAATTTTCACTGGGGTAAAGTGCTGGGTAATCCAAAGTGAGCGAAGCATGTCATAAACCTTGTCTATTGCACTGTAAATATGGTCATTCCATGTCAAATTTCTGTTAAAAATCATTCCAAGATTTTTGCGGTGTTTAAAAATCTTACGACTGAGTTGTTTAATTTTACTTTACTGAAACTATCAAGCGAAATGATTTTGTTATAGATTACTATGCACTATTTATTTGGGTTTAAAGGTAGAATATTATCACTTGCCCGCTTGTTTACATGTTCAAAGTCTGACCCATTGTAAATTCATACAAGTGAAAAATCTTTCTATTCCTCCATTGCCATACCTACCTGTCAAATAATAGCTGACAGGGAGAATGGCTGTCGCGAATGGCCACAGAATTGAAGAAAAGTTTGTTTTTTGCACACGGTTATTAAACTTGTCGTTTACAAAAACGTTTGAAAAACACTATTGGCAAATGATTTAAGTAATCGAACAGCAATTGAACAGGTGATCGAAGCTTTTTACTATTGTGAACGTTTTTTTCAAACATTCGCCACTTGTATGAATTCACAATGGTCTGACCTAAAGAGCGGGACAGGGCATATACAAGTAATAAGAAAATCCATACGAAATCACGTATTGCAATGGCCTCTACGATTAGAATCACATGGGGTTTTGACGTATTCATTGTGAACATAACTCTTTGGGAAATATGGAATCCATTTACTGACCCTGGCTCAGAGGTCTGGTTCATGGATGAATCAAAATTTGATGACGGAAAAATAAGAAATGCGGTAGAGAATGTCTACGAGAGGCTTATCCCCAATGAATATCCTCATTACGTAAGACAACCAGGCAGCCTTGCGTGTGTTACAAAATTACTTCTCACCCAGTAGATGAATGCATTTGAGTCCTAAATGATCTGGGAGCCAAGAACAATGTTTTGCTAGGATGAGTTTCCATGAATAAAGCACAGGAAGGTATTGAAAAGGCAGACTGCTTTAGCGGCATTCTATGGCTCAGAGCCCTTCGGGGGAAACAAAGCAGTTCAGACAAAACTGGATTGGATGCCCAGAGCAAAGACGAGCAAGGCGACACTCTCCCATCTAAGTGGGATTAAGAGCCTTCGTGATATGGAGTAAAAAGCCTGAAGAGGTAATTAAATACAGTAAAAGCCTTTACATGCGGTAAGAGGCTGAAAGGAGATATGTAGCATGATGTAATAATAAAGGTGATGTCAACAACATAATCTCACTTTTTCGGTAGCTCTATTTTCCAGTATTTACTTGTATTACAAAAGTATTAAATTTTGATTGTTTTTTTTTTGTACAAAATTCCCAACAAATTTGTGTTCTGCAAAATGTTTTCTATATTCTTTTGGGGAACACAAAGTTACATTAATCTATTTCGCTAAACAATTTTAGTAGCGGCTTATATATTTATAATATTTCTAAACGTATAGTAAAATCTACTCCGATCGTAGTAGAACTCAAAGGCAGATATACACAAAGACAAATGATACAGAACCCTCTAAAAGATGCATGCCGAACTTCTCAGAAAAAGGAAAACCGTCAACGGGATGAGAATACCTAAATATTCATTTCATCATGATGTGTAGAATATGATTTGTGATCGAAATTCTTATTTGAAATTCTGTAATACGAAATTCTGCATTTATGCTCCGATTTCATAATTATGCTTCTTCATCCATATGTTTTTCCGATTTTCAAAACACAATTTTGTAAAACAAAAATGCATTCATACATAAAATATTGCTCCTTCCATAGAATGCCTTCTCTGCCCAAAATCTTTATCAAAATTTTGGTCAGTGTACGAAGAGTCAACCAGCGTCTCTTTCCCAAAAACACAAAATAATGTCGTTGTTGTTGTTGTATTAACAATAAAGACACTCCCCGAATGCTTTGGGGAGTGTTATCGACGTTGACAGTCATTTGCCGGATATAGATCCGGTACGTTCCGGTAACAAAGCACCATTAAGGTACTAGCCCGACCATCTCGGAGACGATTTATATGACCACATTAAACCTTCAAGGCCATCCCTCCCTCCCCACCCCCTAGTTTCACGAGGAGCTTGGGGTCGCCAGAGCCTCGTCTGTTAAAAAAACAGTATTCGCCGCGGGTAGGTTCCAATAAATTTTCACATTAGCTGGTTCGCTTTTGAAACAAGTTCCAAAATTGGGCCTTCTTCAACTGAATTCTGAGACAGGGTTTTTTCAATCAAATTCTGAAATATGGCGATGTTCAAACGTTTTCTGAGATAGAGCGTTTTTGAAATGGCATCAAAGATAGGGGTATGTTCGACTCAGCAATCGATTTGAAGAACAGGGCGCGTATTGTGTGATATGATCCGTGATCGAAAACCAGTTTTTATATCACTATAGCTCTGGGATTGTTAATGGGAATATAGGCATAGCTGAGCAAGGGACAATTGCATACTCATAATAACCATTATTGACTGTTATTTAAAAACAAAAAGATTAGCAGTTTCCTATCTATTGTTTGAGTGAAAATTCAATTCAAATTCTGCGATCGATAATCATTTTTACTCAAACGATAGATATGAAACGCTCAACCTTTCTTCAATCAATCAATTATGGATATTATTAGTACGAATTGTCCCCATCTCACATATGTTATTATTCCGATTCACCAGCTTGGAGCTATTGTGATTTCAAAATTAGTTTTCGATCACGAATCGTAACACATGATACGGGCCCTGAATTCCAGAATTTTAACTCTGCGTGGGTCACAAGAATTTTGAAATGCAGAATTTTGCGTTTTAGTTAAACAGAATGTTTTTAAAATTTTTTCCAGAATCACCTCAAAATAATTTTGAAATACCAAATTTAGTAACGCTCCCGGCTGTAAGGTCAAGCACAATAGATCTAAATAATGGTCGCAGTGCATCGAAGACTCATAACAATAGAATTAATAATATTTACATAAGCAAGTCTTAAAATACTCAGCTAAGATTGTAAAACGCGGAATATATCCTTCACTGGCCATAGCAGTAAAATAAACAAAAAACGTCTAACATTGAAATTTTACCCACTAATGGAGAGTTCTTAATTTGTTATTGTCGAAATACCTTGATAATAGTTTTTTTTAACATTCATTAGTTACATCGATAACAAATATGGATGTACTACAAATATACGTATGTATGTACATTAACTGGGTCGATTTATTAACCGATATCGCGCCATCGATTTTTCGATAGGATTTGGGCTCAGGAAAAAAAGTTCCACTACGCATACCCAAAAAAATTATTTTCGAGCCTGCGAAAAAAAATGGCGGAAGGGTAAATTTTTCGACCAAAACACTCCTCAAAACCCAAAAAATATTTTTTTTTCAAAAAACTGTTGTAAAAACGTTGGCGATAACAGTTTTTAAAAAAAAAAATATTTTTCGGGTTTTGCGGAGTGTTTTGGTCGAAAAATTTACCCTTCTGCCATTTTTTTTTCGCAGGCTCGAAAATAATTTTTTTGGGTATGCGTAGTGGAACTTTCCAAATCCTATCGAAAAATCGATGGCGCGATATCGGTTAACTTTCGTCCATACAAATCGACCCAGGTTAATGTACATACATATATATGTGTATGCATATCCAAAATATAAAACCAAATTTGTCTATTGTAGCTATTTTAGAAATCTGTTAAATATAATTCAATTAACAACGTATGTGGTGAAATAGAAATAAATTAATCGTAACCGAATGGGCGTTACTAAAATAACCCTTTTAATATATATGTATGTTCAATTGAAAAACGTGTTAAAAAATATTTTAAATGTCAAGTTTGATGTCAATAACTTGTATGAAACAAAAATGTATTATGTATGAATCATTGTGAATTCATACAAGTGGCGAATGTTTGAAAAAACGTTCACAATAGTAAACAGCCCCGATCACCTGTTCACTCGCTGTTCGATTACTTAAATCATTTGTTCAATAGTGTTTATAAAACATATTTGTAGACAACTGATATATTCCCAATAAACTTTTTTGGCAATTCTCAGTTTGAGATACATTTGAGAATCAGTCCATTTCTCACATTTCAAACGTTAGTTTTCAAATGCATTTCAAATAACAGATAGCATTCTCAAGCTAAAAGGCACATTTTTGATATGGAATTTTTCTTTATTTTCAAATTGAGAATTTTTGGATTCTCAACTTTTTCTCAAACGAAAATAAAGCGGAACGAAGTGGAATCCAATTACTCTAATTAAATTGTTTCTTCAGTGTTACCTGCGCTGTAAAAGAAATACCCAGTTTTAATAATAAGAGTTCTTTTTTATGAGTTTTGACAAATTATTTAAATTTTCTTTATTCAGGTAATTCAAAAAAGTATATCAATGCAAAAAATTAGTTACATACCAGTTTTTCAATCATCTTTCTATTATATAAAAATATACTGTAACAAATATGTATACATTTTATATTATTTAATGTTGATATATACGTGAATAAAAAAATTAAAATTGTATTATAAAAAAATTATTATTTCATGAAAATCAAAAAAATAAGCATTAAATTCAATGTTACAAAAAAGCATATGATGTAGAGAAACTCCCACTAGTTATACATATAATATATAGTACCTGGGCGACCGAGCTTTGCTCGGCAATCTTCGAGTATACCGCATAACATACTTTGTTCTACATGTCATCATTAATCAAACTCAACTTTTTTATATGTAAATATATTATATACTTTTGCTTACCAATGTTTGATTTCCTTAAATATAGATTTCAAAAACATATCAAACACTAACCGCAAAATGAACTAGAATGAGAAAATTTGAAATGGGTAATTCCAGCCTATAGTATAAGGGATTGTTATGACAATTAGCGAAATTGAGAACTGAGTTAGTTAGGTCGAGTATCTTCATGCGCCGAATTATTAGTTTCAAACATTTTTTTAGTTATACACTATGAAAGTCCCACAATTTTATTACATTCCAAAAACTTGTAAATTTCACGAATGACAACTATCAGTTAGTTTAATTAAATGTCAACTTAATTCCCTAATTGCCATTTGTTGGTAAGTAGTTAAATGGTTAGATGTCGTTTTCAAATTGAACATATGTCTCTAGTGTTCAACGGTAGCAAATTACCAATGTGACCATGGTGAGATATCTTATCTATGGTGAGAAATCTTTCTAATAGTAATCTGTGAGAAATTGAAATTATTCATTTCATATTTGTCAAAAATATGCATTTTAATATATTTTGCTAGAACTTGCCACGGTGCCTTGATATTGCATTTCAATTTTATGAGCGTGTGTGAAATTAAGAAAATTAAGTCGAATCAAGTGTAAGATTTTTTTACGAAAATTTTTAAATTTAATATTCTCCTTTAACGTTTTAATAGAATATGAGTAAGTAGAGTACTATTTCGTCTAACTACTCCAACCCTAAATAGGAACCCTACTCAAAAATATCCCGATTGTAATGCGGAGTGAAATACCTTTCGTTTGATACCCATATCGGCATATTTCATGCAATTTTTTTTAATTTCGAATAGATGGCAACCCTAAATGGCAACCCTCTCAAAGATGTCCCTATTGTAATGCGGAGTGAAATACCTTTCGTTTGATATACATATCGGCATATCTCATGCAATTTTTTTAAAATTTCGAATAGGTGGCAACCTTGTGAACCATTCTGAGTGGCAACACCTAGGTAGGAAGTCTTAGAAGGTGATACATTATCTCTGTGCCTTCCCGAGATCGTTCGGCTATACAAACATACAAATATACGAATATACAAGAATTGCTCGTTTAAAGTTATAAGATATAATAATATATGACCATATTATGGTGAATACATTAAAATAGTATTTCATGTTGATTAAGTGCACATATAGGTAAACAAAAAACTTAAGCACAAAAATTTAAGGTTGCAAAGACAAGTGCAGATGAGGTACAAAAGTTGCCATTAGTGACATGTATAAAAGCTTAACATATTAGGTCTGTTCATCTACAAAAAAAATATTACTGGAAGTTACGAGTTTCTGTTATTGCTCATACAAAACATCAACAATTAGTAATTAAATTACATTTTTGTATTTCAAAAATACAACAGAAATATCCTGCGTTTTTAAGAAAAAGGAAACATTAAATAATAAATAAATAAATAAAATGCATTTAATAATTGAGCCCTTGATTTTGAAAGTGGTCTAAGTCATATTTTCCTTGTTTCGAGATAATTAGAGTTTTGCGTTATAAAGGATTGAAAAATATTTTTGCACTATGGAAAATGATTTTTCGACAGTAAAGTAGTGCCAACAAACAAGAATTTATTATGGTTGTGAACTTTATTACCATTTTTAACTGGAAATGTGCTTTTGAAAGGTTGGAAATGACTTAGACCACTTTCAAAATTAACAGAATGACTTTATAAATGACTTATACCAAGGAAACATTTTAATTAGTAATTAACATTTTATTCAAATTCATTTCATTATAACAAAGTAAATTATTTATTATGACATATTTAGGGAAGTGAAGTGTTTGTGAAAAATTGGTGGGATATAGGGTAGTAAATCCACCATATCTTTATGTTTTTCTTTTGTTATTGGTCTAATAGTTGTGTATAATGGAGGCAAATCAATATTTGCATATATTCTAGGTCTTCCTTTTTTAGGTGAGAGGTCTAATATTTTGAATTCGGAATTGTCATCCAAGGAAGTTTTATAAAACATCTTATATGGAGATTTTTTTAGAAATCTGATCCATTGAATTTTAAGCCAAGACACAGCTTCTCCATTGGTGTTTTTCTTTCTATTATTCGTTGAATCTTTAAGTTTTTTTGTCGAAATAAAATTTCTCTGAGCCATTTGTACCACCAAAAATGGGTTTTTCTTTTTACATACTTCTATTAAACTATAATAATGCTCAGGTATGTATAAATTCTATTAAACCAAAATCCCGATCATTTGGCAAAAAAGAATGAATGGCCGGATACCATAAATTTATGATCAACAGTTTCAACATTATTATCAGATGACTGAACAATTTTTAACCAAATTAAAGCTATGTTGATGTTACGATTTTGTCCTGTGCAGGCATCACTGTAAGCTATGACATGCTTTTGAGTGGTAATGTCCTGAATGTGCTTTAAGATGCAAGACGCAACTTCCTGTGATCCCCTCGAAGCGATTGTTTCATCCCATACATACATTTTAGCATTTTCATTGTGGAAATTATGAAACCCTAAATTGTATACATACATGTTGCGCTTATGATAAGCTACCGAGACAGAAAGTTTTGGGTAAGAAAGTGCTTTCTGTAGATCAAATGTGAAACCGTAATATTCACTCGGGTTATCTTTTGCTCTTTGTATGTCTTCTGTCAAACTTTTTCTAGCCTGTTCGGCACTGTTAAGATGGGAATCATGAATTTCCATAAGATGCAACTTCTCGTCTTCGTTACTGGATGCTTCTGTTTTTAGTTTTAGTGAATCACACTTTTGGCAAGTGTCTTTGCGAGGAGTATGAAAATTTAAGTTGAACTCCGTATTGAAAATTGTCCTGTAAATCCACTCCTTCACACGTGGTGTATTATTTTCATTACATTTTTCTACATACAGCTCATACATTTTTCGAATATCTAAGTCAGCACTTAAATACTTTCGACCTGAAGTGTGATGTGATCTCGTGTAATGGCTCTCACATGCTGGAAAACTCAGAATATGTTCTCGTACCACTTTAATTTTTTCTTCATCTGTTTTTCTCGATGAACCAGTCATTTTGCCACGTAAATCCATTCCAGGGGATTTAGCATTTAAGGCACGGCTTAATCTTCCGTAAGATATTTTAAAAGTATCCAAAAAAAAAGTTCTACAAACAGAAACTTCTGACATCCGTAAATTTATATGAAACTTATAACTACATTTTCTCATGTATCCTTTGTTATTTCTGGGTCGCCTTTGCTTTATTAATAGTTTTCCAACCAAACCATGCAGAAACAAATTCTGTTTTTCGAAACTTGCTAATTTCCAAAATGCATCAAAATTTTTTGTTAATGTCTTCATATCCAATTGCATTTATACATTGTTTGGAACAAAGGCAATATTTATTTTCGAAAAGTTTGCCACTCACAAGCTTAGACTTTTTTGTTTCATATTCCTCTCCCCTATTTCTCTTAATTTTTCTTAAATTTTGTGCATAATTATGTTGATTTCGGCTCCTCTTTCTTGATTTCATGTTAATTTCTTCCATTTGTAGGGGTTCCGAATTCACTTTTAAAGTATCAGTTGATTCATCTGAAGACGATATTACTCTTATTCGTTTCCATTTCTTGGGAGCATTACTTACACTTCTTCGCAGGATAATGTCTACAATTAAATATATATAGAACATTTTTACATTTTAAGGATTACTTGATCATACCTGAATCGTTATCTGAAGGCATTACAAAATTACTATTTATTTTCCAAAATTTCTCAACAGACTGACTTAGACCACTTTCAAAATAAACAGTTTCTATATTTTGTTTAACAACCAAAAAATTCATTCAATTTTACGAGTTAATTTTCATGGCATACCGCCAATCTCTTTAGATTATGTTATTTTATTATGGTTAGATAACAAGTAGCTGATAAACTCGATTTTTAAAAATTTTGACTTAGACCACTTTCAAAATCAAGGGCTCAATTATTATGTATAGATTATAATCTATTGCAAGCGGGTATTCTTCTGTTTTTCGTATTCAACCTTTTTATTTAGCCTAGTACTAGAGTGTTGGAAGAAGTTGATTGTCGCTCGTTCAAACTCACTGTTGTTGGCCACATTAGGAAATTTCAGATAAAAGGCTTCTAAATATAATCAAGAAAATAAGTAAAGCCACAACATAAGATCATACGCGTAATTACGTTTCACTGCTCCTGTTACACTTAGCGCCCTAGCTGGTGTCTTTGTTTTAGTTCCTTGCCAGGAATACGAATGCGCAACATTATCAGTTATTATTTTGCGCCAAGCCATTTTTATGAATTTAGTTGTACTTGCACAGATGATGGTCTGCAGTTCGGCCACCTGGAAAAAATAAACATGTATAAAATAGCTGCATTTTAATTGAATAGCTAAATTATTAGAATATTCACCAAATCGTTATATTTATTCTCAGAGTTTTGAATTTTAGCTTCAAATTCGGAAAATTCATGCACTTCCGAAAAAGGTTTTTGCGGTAAAATCTTCTTCCTTTTCGCAGTTGCAGAACTAGCGCCTAATTTAACTTCTTCAAATACCCTCTTTAACAACTTTTGTGTTGATTGATTTTCTGAAATTATTGAATTTATAGATATGTATGAATATTAGAAAAATAATTGCATGAAATAATTATATATATGGAAAATACGCCTCGTTTCAAGATCTTCTACTGGGGTGTTGCCACCAATGCACAGTGTTTCGTGTAGAACAAGCTAGCTGGACAAAATTATTTTATGAGATTTTCCGTTTCATATGCAGTCATTTATTACAACTACGTCATTTTTTTCAGCCATATGTTCTTTTTTTTTATTTTTTTCCAAAATTTTACTTCATATGCATACATTTGCTTATTTCATATACAGTAACTCATGTGAATAAGTGACATGGATCCAAAAAAATTTAAAGGACTTAAGAATATTACTTTATTGTACTCAAATTGAATGGAATACAAATCTCAATACTTTAAAAAATTCTAAAAATTCGGAAAAAAAAAAATTTTTTTTATGAAAATTCGTCGAATTTTTCAAACATTTTTTAAATATAATTTAGTTTTTGTTAGAGATCGTGACAAATTTTCGTATGGGAAATTAGTTAAAATAAATTTGAGAAAGCGAAAATTGTAAGAATTGTCCAAAAAGGGGTGTCTATTTATTTATGTGAGTGACTGTACATATGAACATACATATTTTGTATTTATTTGAGTATTTATCCTGGCACTACAATTTTTACAAAATTATTTTATAGTACCAGTAAAGAATGTAAAAGTGAATTACAATAATAATAATAACAATGTAAATAATTAAATTAATTATGTGAAAATTACTTATTACAAAAACTTAAAAGTAAAGTATCATACAAAGTAGAAAAGACAATAGATTTAAATTAAATAAAACCTGATCCAACAAAAAGTTATAGGGTAGGTTATCTTTTATAATTATGTTATTATTCGCTATCATCACTTTCATTCGATGAGTCACTTGTGGAATAGTCATGAACATCAGCAACACTACTGTGAAAGCTTGAAACAACTGGGGTATTCATTGACTCCTCAACATTATCAGAGGACAGTAAATTTAAGACTTCTGAGGTCAGACTTTTAAATTTTTTCTTAGGTATCTCCCTAAAACTGTTAACTAAAGTATCCGATGTTATAAGCAACATATTCATAAGATCTCTATTCGTGGCTTCACGTGACTGCTTTTGTGTGTTATCATCCCTGAATCGTCTCAAATCTTTGTTACGGGCTTCCTGTGCTTCCTCAGAAAGTTGACCAATAGGTAAAATTGTTGATTTTGTAATATCAGTACTATGCACTAAGATTTTATGAACTGTAACAGGCATATTAAATCATAGATAGAGATCTATGTAATGTTTTTTAGTCTCGACCGCAAATTTTTCAAATCTTTGGATATTTATATTGTACCCAGATGCTAATGCGCGAAGGAGAGTGTCGAATTTTTTGATAAGCGTTACATCCAATCCCGTTATCTCAGCACTAGCCTCAGAATTTTCGAAAAACCTACGAGCAGTGTTGCCGTTATTGGTATTGCCGAAACCTGGTTTTGGTTTATCTACTATCAATCCAAGTACACTTTTAAATTTATTCTGGATTTCGTTGGAACGTAGCTTTACACTCTCTTTATCTGCCTCATTCCTAAGCTGCCATTTTTTTACTTCGAGGCGATAACTTATGTGAAGCAAGCATTCAAAACATCTTATCCATGCATGGAGAGTAGACAAACCAAAACCAAGATTATCTCGGTTAGGCGTAAAGTCCCGTAACTCATTATTCATATCTTTTGGAGTGGCACCACCAATATAACACTTTTGTGCGGAAGAAGTTTCAGTCAAAGCATTGCAAACTTTTCCGTCAATCATTGTTAGAAGCATATTGTGATTTACGGAAACTTCGTATTCTTCGAGCATGTTCTTTGTTGGCAACAACGCATTTATTTCCTCTAAAACTTTGTTCGTTTCAAAAACAATAAAATCTTTTGTTTCTTTAGAAAAAATAAATTTAATTGGACGACAATACATGGTAGAAGAAGGTCGAGGATTCTGCCAAACAATGTTACCTTTTTTATCCTGTAATTGAAGAGGAACGAAAGAAAATATAAACAAAAACTCATCAGTGTCAGAACTGCATGTAAACTTTTGCTTATATGTGCTATGGCCAGAGCTTCCATCGCAACCCCACTTGCTGATTAAAGTATACGTCAAGTTTGTAGGTAATAAACTAACAAAGACTTCTTGATTTGCTAAAACTAAACGCTCAACAGTTTTATCTAATACGGACTGGACTTTAATTTCCGCACGTGTTTCACCCACATCAATTTCATTTGGATAGCATTCTGTCTTAGCTTTTCTTAGACTATAAAATGATGGATACACCTTATGGCCTGCATTGGTGCTCCACTTCCGAGTCGTTTTGTACCCATGAGTCGTCGACTTGCTATCTACGTAGTATGCTAAAGCTTCTACATTGCTCAAGCATCTTGCATCTGGCTCACATGTCATCTTTTTGCCGGATATTTGAGTGGTTTCCTGTGATTTTTTTATAATGTTAGCAACATTTCTGTTGCCGGACATACGCGTTGATACTTCTGTATCAGGCAACAAAAAGGCAACTCTTAGAGACCAATTGTACAGCGAACAACGGAACATTCATATGGCTCAGCAGCTAAAGACATCTGCCTTTGCACTGATGTGAATGTTGGAGATTCGAGTTCAACGCTCAGCTCCCGAAAAGCTAGCTGATGAAGAAGTGAAATTCAGAAACATGTCCTAGTAACCATCGCCGTTTGTAAACTTACAATTTTTCGCTAATATCGAGAAAAAATACCTTTTCTTCTTAATAACGGATTGTTAAATATATTGAAAATACTGTAATTGCGAAAGATTTACTATTAAAAAATTTTACTTACCTTCGAGCTTAGAATCCATCAAAAAAATTATATAAAAGTGTTCACTTAAAATAAATATGAAGCTTAATATTCAACAAGAATTTTGCTAATTAATCAATGCATTTTACGGCCACTCCTACCTTCTTACTTCAATTACTCAATATATATGAGCAAAAATATCAAAAAAAAAAAGCAAAAATCCCGTTATCTTGTTTGTTTTCTTTCATTTCTCATTACACTTTTCTTGGAATAAGAACTTTGTTTTTGTCCAGCTAGCTTGTTTTACCCGAAACACTGTGCATTGGCGGGTTAAATAAGTAAAATGTTTCAAAACGGTAACGTTTTCCAATAGTTAACGGGTTTTTTTAAAACAAACGGTTTCAGAACAGTTAACACCTTTAGAACAACTAACCGGTTCAAAAGAACAAGTGGGTAAGAAAAGAACTGGTTCAAAAAAATGTACCTATTTTAAAAACATAACAAGTTTAATAAAAGAAGCCAGTTCAAAATAGATATATAACCAGTTAAAGAATGTATAAAATTGAAACCGTATAAAATAAGTAACCGGTTCAAAAAAGTAATCGGATTTAAAAATGCTGGTGTCAAAAAATTGGCGTTATAACCCCGGAACCGGTTACAAAAATTGTATTTTTTAAATCACCGCTACAATATAAGTGATATTCTCAGGGCCTAAAACGCCGTATTTCAATAGAAGTTTTCAAAAGTAGTTTTTCCACTTAGGGTCGCCACCTTACCTTATTAATTTTTATACTCAGCTGAGCAGAGCTCACGAAGTATATTAAATTAAAAAAGGAATTAATTTAGCCATGTCCGTCCGTCCGTCCGTCCGTAAACACGATAACTTGAGTAAATTTTGAGCTATCTTGATGAAATTTGGTATGTAGGTTCCCGGGCGCTCATCTCAGATCGCTATCTAAAATAAACGAAATCGGACTACAACCAGGCCCACTTTTTCGATATCGAAAATTTCGAAAGACAGAAAAAGTACGATAATTCATTACCAAAGACGGATAAAGCGATGAAACTTGGTAGGTGCGTTGACCTTATGACGCAAAATAGAAAATTAGTAAAATTTTAGACAATGGGCGTGGAACCGCCCACTTTTAAAACAAGGTAATTTAAAAGTTTTGCAAGCTGTAATTTCCCAGTCGTTGAAGATATCATGATGAAATTTGGCAGGAACGTTACTTCTATTACTATATGTATGCTTAGTAAAAATTAGCGAAATTGGAGAACGACCACGCCCACTTAAAAAAAAAAAATTTTTAAGTCATATTTTAACAAAAAATTTTATATCTTTACAGTATATAAGTAAATTATGTCAACATTCAACTCCAGTAATGATATGGTGCAACAAAATACAAAAATAAAAGAAAATTTCAAAATGGGCGTGGTTTCGCTCTTTTTCATTTAATTCGTCTAGAATAGTTTTAAGGTCATAAGTCGATCAAAAATTTACCAATGTATGTGAAATTTGGTAGGTGCATAGATTCTGTGACGATAACTGTTTTCTGTGAAAATGGGCGAAAGCGGTTGAAGCCACGCCCAGTTTTTATACACAGTTTACCGTCTGTCCTTCCGCTCGGCCGTTAACACGATAACTTGAGCAAAAATCGATATATCTTTACTAAACTCAGATCACGTATTTATCTGAACCCACTTTATCTTGGTATAAAAAATAGCCGAAATCCGACTATGACCACGTCCACTTTTTCGATATCCAAAATTACGAAAAATGAAAAAAATGCCATAATCTGTACCAAATATGAAAAAAGAGATGAAACATGCTAATTGGATTGGTTTATGGACGCAAAATATAACTTAAAAAACAACTTTGTAAAATGGGTGTGTCACTTACCATATTAAGTAGAAGAAAATGAAAAAGTTCTGCAGGGCGAAATCAAGGCCCTTGGAATCATGGCAGTAATACTGTTGGTGGTACTACATATATAAATAAATTAGCGGTACCCGACAAATGATGTTCTGGGTCACCCTGGTCCACATTTTGTTCGATATCTCGAAAACGCCTTCACATATACAACTAAGGGCCACCCCTTTTAATCCTCTCATTAGTACCTTTAATTTGATACCCTTGTCATACAAACACATTCTAGAGTCAATAGGCGATATCCCGAAATGGCGTCCACCTATAGAACTATGGCCCACTCCCTTTTAAAATACTCTTTAATACCTTCCATTTGAAACCAATGTCATACAAACACATTCCAGGGTTACCCTAGGTTCATTTTGCTAAATGGTGATTTTCCTTATTTTGTCTCCAAAGATCTCAGCTGAGTATGTAATGTTCGGTTACACCCTAACTTAGCCTTCCTTATTTGTTTTTTGTATATCCACTAATATATAGAATCAACTCAATCGAACTAAATACAATTGTATGTATTGATTGCATAATTTATTACTAGCCTTTATTTAGGTGTTGCCACCAATTTTTTTTAAAGCTTGCCACCTATTTTAAATTTTTAAGCAATTTAAGGGAATATGCTATTATGGTCAGAAAACAACTGGTGTTTTAAGTCGAATTTCCTTAGAAATATTTTTAAATCGGATTGATACCTAGAATTGCCACCTTACATTATTACATGTACATGAGGGTTGTCCTTACAAATTCAATTTACGCTTTTTTCCAATCTCACCCCTCAAATGGTAATACCAATGTCATAAATATCACACGCGTATACATTATAGTCCCGATTGAACAAGGTTAAAGTGATCAAAGTTAAGTATATTCTATGGAGACAGAATAAATCAAAATAGATTTTTCTTTTATCATATACCCAAAATAGAATTTCGCTATTAGATAAAAGAATAAATTATTTTAATTTTTTTAGTTTGTTTAGAAAACACTTCTCTTTTATCTTTATGCGCACCTTTTTTGTATCGGGACCCAAATTATCATGTTATATTTATGAATTTAGTATTCCCGTTTGAAAAAAAACGTAAATGTACACGGACCACCCTAATGTACATATTCCTTTGGTTGTCCACTTCAATCTCGGAATGGGCTTTGCCCATTAAAACGAAACTTGCTACCTATGTATATATATATCATTAAAGGTGCTCCCACATATGATATACTAGCCTTTACCCGCGGCCCCGTCCGCAAGGAGAAAATTAAATATATGGGATATTCACGTTAGCCTGCTTATCAAGTTATCTGTTTAACAAGTAAGGAAGGTTAAGTTCGGGTGTAACCGAACATTACATACTCAGTTGAGAGCTATGGTGACAACATAAGGGAAAATAACCATGTAGGAAAATGAACCGAGGGAAACCCTGGAATGTGTTTGTATGACATGTGTATCAAATGGAAGGCATTAAAGAGTATTTTATGAGGGAGTGCGCCATAGTTCTATAGGTGGACGCCATTTAGGGATATAGCCATAAAGGTGGATCAGGGTTGACTCTAGAATGCGTTTGTACGATATGGGTATCAAATGAAAGGTATTAATGAGTATTTTAAAAGGGCGTGGACCTAAGTTCTATAGATGGACGCCTTTTCGAGATATCGCCGTAAAGATGGACCAGGGGTGACTCTAGAATGCGTTTGCACAATATGGACATCAAACGAAAGGTGATAATGAGTATTTTAAAAGGGAGTGGGCCTTAGTTCTATAGGTGGACGCCGTTTCGAGATATCGTCATAAAGGTGGACCAGGGGTGACTCTAGAATGCGTTTGTACGATATAGGTATCAAATGAAAGGTGTTAATGAGTATTTTAAAAGGGAGTAATCCTTAGTTCCATAGGTGGACGCCGTTTCGAGATATCGCCATAAAGGTGGACCAGGGGTGACCCTAGAATTAGTTTGTACAATATGGGCATCAAACGAATGGTGTTAATGAGTATTTTAAAAGGGAGTGGGCCTTAGTTCTATAGGTGGATGCCGTTTCGAAATATCGCCATAAAAGTGGACCAGGGGTGACTCTAGAATGTGTTTGTACGATACGGATATCAAATTAAAGGTATTAATGAGGATTTTAAAAGGGAGTGGTGGTTGTTGTATAGGTGGTCGCCTTTTCGAAATATCGCCATAAAGGTGCACCAGGGGTGACTCTAGAATGCGTTTGTACGATATGGATATCAAATTAAAGGTATTAATGAGTATTTTAAAAGGGAGTAATCCTTAGTTCCATAGGTGGACGCCGTTTCGAGATATCGCCATAAAGGTGGACCAGGGGTGACCCTAGAATTTGTTTGTACAATATGGGTATCAAAAGAAAGGTGTTAATGAGTATTTTAAAAGGGAGTAATCCTTAGTTCCATAGGTGGACGCCGTTTCGAGATATCGCCATAAAGGTGGACCAGGGGTGACCCTAGAATTTGTTTGTACAATATGGGTATCAAAAGAAAGGTGTTAATGAGTATATTAAAAGGGTGTGGGGCTTAGTTCTATAGGTGGACACCTTTTCGGAATATCGCCACAAAGGTGGACCAGGGGTGACTCTAGAATGTGTTTGTACGATATGGGTATCAAATTAAAGGTATTAATGAGGGTTTTAAAAGGGAGTGGTGGTTGTTGTATAGGTGGTCGCATTTTCGAGATACCGCCATAAAGGTGGACCAGGGGTGACCCTAGAATTTGTTTGTACAATATGGGCATCAAAAGAAAGGTGATAATGAGTATTTTAAAAGGGAGTATTCCTTAGTTCCATAGGTGGACGCCGTTTCGAGATATCGCCATAAAGGTGGAGCAGGGGTGACCCTAGAATTTGTTTGTACAATATGGGTATCAAAAGAAAGGTGTTAATGAGTATATTAAAAGGGTGTGGGGCTTAGTTCTATAGGTGGACACCTTTTCGGAATATCGCCACAAAGGTGGACCAGGGGTGACTCTAGAATGTGTTTGTACGATATGGGTATCAAATTAAAGGTATTAATGAGAGTTTTAAAAGGGAGTGGTGGTAGTTGTATATGTGAAGGCGTTTTCCAGATATCGACCAAAATGTGGACTAGGGTGACCCAGAACATTATCGGTTGGATACCGCTAATTTATTTATATATGTAATACCTGGCAAGATTTTAAGGGTGTTGTATTTTGCCCTGCAGAACCTTTTCATTTTCTTCTACTTAATATGATAGGTGTCACAACCATTTTATAAAGTTTTTTCTAAAGTTATATTTCGCGTCAATAAAACAATCCAATTACCTTACCATGTTTCATCCCTTTTTTCGTATTTGGTATAGAATTATGGCATTTTTTTCATTTTTCGCAATTTTCGATAACGAAAAAGTGGGCGTGGTCATAGTCGGATTTCGTTCATTTTTCATACCAAGGTAAAGTGGGTTCAGATAAGTACGTGAACTGAGTTTAGTAAAGATATATCGATTTTTGCTCAAGTTATCGTGTTAACGGCCATGCGGAAGGACAGACGGACGACTGTGTATAAAAAATGGGCGTGGCATCAACCGATTTCGCCCATTTTCACAAAAAACAGTTAACGCCATAAAATCTATGCCCCTACCAAATTTCAAAACGATTGGTTAATTTTTGTTCGATTTATGGCATTAAAAGTATCCTAGACAAATTAAATGAAAAAGGGCGGAGCCACGCCCATTTTTAAATTTTCTTTTATTTTTGTATTTTGTTGCACCATATCATTACTGGAGTTGAATCTTGACATAATTTACTTATATACTGTAAAGATATTAAATTTTTTGTTAAAATTTTACTTTAAAAAAATTTTTTTTTAAAAGTGGGCGTGGTCCTTCTCCGATTTTGCTAATTTTTATTAAGCGTACATACAGTAATAAGAGTAACGTTCCTGCCAAATTTCATCATGATATCTTCAACGACTGCCAAATTACAGCTTGCAAAAGTTTTAAATTACCTTCTTTAAAAAGTGGGCGGTGCCACGCCCATTGTCCAAAATTTTACTAATTTTATATTTTGCGTCATAAGTTCAACTCATCTACCAAGTTTCGTCGCTTTATCTGTCTTTTGTAATGAATTATCGCACTTTTTCGATTTTTCGAAATTTTCGATATCGAAAAAGTGGGCGTGGTTATAGTCCGATATCGTTCATTTTAAATAGCGATCTAAGATGAGTGCTCAGGAACCTACATACCAAATTTCATCAAGATACCTCAAAATTTACTCAAGTTATCGTGTTAACGGACGGACGGACGGACATGGCTCAATCAAATTTTTTTTCGATCCTGATTATTTTGATATATGGAAGTCTATATCTATCTCGATTCCTTTATATATGTACAACCAACCGTTATCCAATCAAACTTAATATACTCTGTGAGCTCTGCTCAACTGAGTATAAAAAGATGTTTCTGTCTAATACATTTTATTTTTTAATTGAGTAAAAAAAGAACTAAATGAGCTGATAACCTGATAGGATCCCCAAATGATCCCGAAATTATCCAGAAAAATCCACGAAATGACCCCGACGCTATCGCGGACAGATCCCGAAAATCATCTAGAAATGCCACGGAAGGGTGTCCAAAAGTTACCGGAATAGACCCAAAAAACCCGAAATGACAACGACACGATTCTAGACTTATCCAGAGAACCACAAAGAAATGATGCCTGAAGGGTACCAAAATGATCCCGAAAAAGTTCCGAAATGACCCTGACGGGCTCTGGGACGGTTCTCAAAAACCATCCAGAAAATATCCAGGAAGGGTCCTTAGGGGATCACGACGGATCGCGAAAACCATACAGAAATGATTCCGGAAGGGTCCCAAAATGATCCCGTATTAGTCCCGAAAAAGTCCTGAAATGACCCCGACGGGATTCCAGACGGATTCCGAAAACTATCCAGAAATGATGCCGGAAAGGTCCTCAAATGATCCCCTAATAGTCCCGAAATGACCCTGACGGGATCTCGAACGGACTCCTAAATGACCCTGACGGGATCCCGTACAGATCTCGAAATCCATCCAGAAATGATCTTGGAAGGGCCCAAAATAATCCCGAAACAATCTCTGAAAAGTCCAGAAATTACCCCGACGGGATCCCGCACGGATCCCAAAAACTATCCGGAAATGATGCCGGAATGTCCTCAAATGATCCCCTAATAGTCCCGAAATTACCGAAAACCATCTAGAAATGACCCCGACGGGATCCCAGACGGATCCTCAAAATCATATAGAAATGATGCCGGAAGGTACCCCAAATGATCCCGAAATGACCCTGGCAGGATCCCGTACGGATCCCGAAAACCATCCAGAAATGATGCCGAAAGGGTCCTCAAATCATCCCGTATTAGTCGAGAAAAAGCCCTGAATGGACCCCGTCGGGATCCCGGATGGATCCTCAAAACCATATAGAAATGATGCCGGAAGGTACCCCAAATGATACCGAAATAGTCCCGAAATGACCCTGGCAGGATCCCGTACGGATCCCGAAAACCATCCAGAAATAATGCTGAAAGGGTCCCCAAATCATCCCGTATTAGTCGAGAAAAAGTCCTGAATTGACCCCGTCGGGATCCCGGATGGATCCCGAAAACTATCCAGAAATGATGCCGGAAGGTATCCCGAAATAGTCCCGAAATGACCCTGACGGGATCCCGGACGGATCCCTAAAACCATCTAGAAATGGTGCCGGGAGGTACCTCAAATGATCCCGAAATAGTACCGAAATGACCTCGACGGGATCCCGGACGGATCCCGAAAACCATCTAGAAATGATGCCGGAAGGTACCCCAAATGATCCCGAAATGACCCCGACTGGATACCGGACGGATCCCGAAAACCATCCAGAAATGATGCCGAAAGCGTTCCCAAATGATCCCGTATTAGTCGAGAAAAATTCCCGAAATGACCCCGACGGGATCCCGGACGGATTCTCAAAACCATATAGAAATGATGCCGGAAGGTACCCCAAAGGATCCCGAAATAGTCCCGTAATGAATCTGGCGGGATCCCGAACGGATCCCGTAAACCATCTAGAAATGGTGCCGGAAGGTATCTCAAATGATCCCGAAATAGTACCGAAATAACCCTGACGGGATCCAGGACGGATCCCGAAAACCATCTAGAAATGATGCCGGAAGGTACCCCAAATGATCCCGAAATAGTCCCGAAATGGCCCCGACGGTTTCACGGACGGATCCCGAAAACCATCCAGAAATGATGCCGAAAGCGTTCCCAAATGATCCCGTATTAGTCGAGAAAAATTCCCGAAATGACCCCGACGGGATCCCGGACGGATTCTCAAAACCATATAGAAATGATGCCGGAAGGTACCCCAAAGGATCCCGAAATAGTCCCGTAATGAATCTGGCGGGATCCCGAACGGATCCCGTAAACCATCTAGAAATGGTGCCGGAAGGTATCTCAAATGATCCCGAAATAGTACCGAAATAACCCTGACGGGATCCAGGACGGATCCCGAAAACCATCTAGAAATGATGCCGGAAGGTACCCCAAATGATCCCGAAATAGTCCCGAAATGGCCCCGACGGTTTCACGGACGGATCCCGAAAACCATCCAGAAATGATGCCGAAAGCGTCCCCAAATGATCCCGTATTAGTCGAGAAAAAGTCCCGAAATGACCCCGACGGGTTCCCGGACGCATCCCGAAAAGCATCCAGATATGATGCCGAAAGTGTCCCCAAATGATCCCGTATAAGTCGAGAAAAAGTCCCGAAATGACCAAGACGGGATCCCGGCCGGATACCGAAAACCATCCAGAAATGATGCTGAAAGCGTCCCCAAATGATCCCGTATTAGTCGAGAAAAAGTCCCGAAATGACCCCGACGGGTTCCCGGACGGATCCCGAAAAGCATCCAGATATGATGCCGAAAGGGTCCCCAAATGATCCCGTATAAGTCGAGAAAAAGTCGCGAAATGACCAAGACGGGATCCCGGACGGATCCCGAAAACCATCTAGCAATGATGACGGAAGCTACCCTAAATGATCCTGTATTAGTCGAGAAGAAGTTCCGAAATTACCACGACGGGATCCCGAACGGATCCCGAAAACCATCTAGAAATGATGCCGGAAGGTACCCCAAATGATCCCGAAATAGTCCCGAAATGAGCCCGACGGGATCCCGGACGGATCCCGAAAACCATCCAGAAATGATGCCGAAAGCGTCCCCAAATGATCCCGTATTAGTCGAGAAAAAGTCCCGAAATGACCCCGACGGGTTCCCGGACGGATCCCGAAAAGCATCCAGATATGATGCCGAAAGGGTCCCCAAATGATCCCGTATAAGTCGAGAAAAAGTCCCGAAATGACCAAGACGGGATCCCGGACAGATCCCGAAAACCATCCAGAAATGATGCCGAAAGCGTCCCCAAATGATGCCGTATTAGTCGAGAAAAAGTCCCGAAATGACCCCGACGGGATCCAGCAAAGAACCCGAAAACCATCTAGAAATGATGCCGGAAGATACCCCAAATGATCCCGAAATAGTCCCGAAATGACCCCGACGGGATCCCGGACGGATCCCGAAAACCATCCAGAAATGATGCCGAAAGCGTCCCCAAATGATCCCGTATTAGTCGAGAAAAAGTCCCGAAATGACCCCGACGGGTTCCCGGACGGATCCCGAAAACCATCTAGCAATGATGACGGAAGCTACCCTAAATGATCCTGTATTAGTCGAGAAAAAGTCCCGAAATTACCACGACGGCAACCCGGACGGATCCAGAAAACCATCTAAAAATGAAGCCGGAAGGTACTCCAAATGATACCGAAATAGTCCCGAAATGACCCTGACAGGATCCCGGACGGATCCCGAAAACCATCTAGAAATGAAGCCGGTAGGTACCGCAAATGATCCCGAAATAGTACCGAAATGACCCTGACGGGTCCCGGACGGATCCCGAAAACCATCTAGCAATGATGCCGGAAGCTACCCGAAATGATCCCGTATTAGTCGAGAAAAAGTCCCGAAATTACCCCGACGGGATCCCGGACGGGTCCAGAAAACCGTCTAGAAATGAAGCCGTAAGGTACCCCAAATGATCCCGAAATAGTCCCGAAATGACCCTGATTGGATCCTGGACGGATCCCGAAAACCATCTAGCAATGATGCCGGAAGGTACCTCAAATGAACCCGTATTAGTCGAGAAAAAGTCCCAAAATTACCCTGAAAGGATCCCGAACGGATCCCGAAAACCATACAGAAATGATGCCGAAAAGGTCCCCAAATGATCCCGTATAAGTCGAGAAAAAGTGCCGAAATGACCAAGACGGGATCCCGGACGGATCCCGAAAACCATCGAGAAGTGATGCCGAAAGGGTCCCCAAATGATCCCGTATTAGTCGAGAAAGGGCCCCGATATGACCCTGACGGGATCCGGACGGAAACCGAAAACCATCCAGAAATGATGCCGAAAGGGTCCTCAAATGATCCCGTATCAGTCGAGAAAAATTCCAGAAATGACCCCGACGGGACCCGGACGGATCCCGAAAACCATCCAGAAAGGATACCGAAAGGGTCCCCAAATGATCTAGTCTTAGTCGAGAAAAAGTTCCGAAATGACCCCAACGGGATCCCGAAAACCGTCCAGAAATGATGCCGGAAGGGTCCCCAAATGATCGCGAAATAGTCCCGAAATGATCCCGGAATAGTCCCGAAAATGTCCCAAAATAATCCCGACGGAATCCCGGACGGATCCCGAAAACTATACACAAATGATCCCGGAAGGCTCCCAAAATAATCCCGGAATGGTCCCGAAAAAGTCCAGAAATGACCCCGGCGGGATCGCGGACGGATCCCGAAAACCATCCAGAAATGATCCCGGAAGGGTCTCGATATGACCCAAACGGGATTACAAATAGGGTGAAGATTATTATAAAACCATGTTAATAAGGCAACAGGCGCGTTGGAGCGAATGAAAAGTTACAAAGAAACATACAGGTAAAGCTAATAAAAGCGTGCTAATAAAAACAATTGAAGGAGGGCGGATGGCGGGAGTAGAGGAGAGGGCCACTGATCGTTTTTCCAAAATTGTTTAGATCTCGATCTGTATGAGCCAGATACCAAAAATTATTGATTTTAGGACAAAATTTACATTGAGTTATAACAATTTATAGATTTTGCACGAGAGGGGGAAGGAGGGGGGGGGGGGGGGGGGGGGTTGGGGGGTGGTGTATCACTGCTCACTTTGTAAGCCCTCGACTTATTTCACCCATTGAGTTTGTAATATTGGTGAAGGCCAGTATACGTAAAGTTATAATGTGTAAAAATTGTTAAAAAGTATCCATGTTCGAAAAAAATTTCGCCAGTAGCCTATTATCTCTGTCCCAAATTTCATCAAAATCCGTGAAGCCGTTCTGGCGTGATTCAGTCGCAAAGACAAAAAAATATAATAATTAAATTATAACTGTTCCTAGGGGGCGGAGACCACGCCCCTTTTGAAAAATATATAGCTAGTAGATCCTTCTAGACTATTGGCTATATGCATGCCAAATTTCATACAAATCCGTCCAGCCGTTCTTGCGTGATTGAGTCACAAAGACAAACGTCTGGACAAACATCCAAACATCCAAACATCTAAACATCCAAACATCCAAACATCCAAACTTTGCCATTTATAATATATACTAGCCTTTACCCGCGGCCCCGTCCGCAAGGAGAAATTTAAATATATGGGCTCTTCGCATTAGCCTGCTTATCAAGTTATCTGTTTAAAATTTTGTTTTCTGTCTAATGCATTTTATTTTTGAAATTGAGTAAAAAAAAGAACTAAATGAGCTGATAACCTGATAGGATCACAAATGATCCCGAAATTGTCCAGAAAAAGCTACGAAATGACCCCACGCTATAGCGGACGGATCCCCAAACCCATCCAGAAATGCCCCGGAAGGGTCTCCAAAAGTTCCCGGAAAAGTCCCAAAAAAACCCAAAATGACAACGACACGATTCCAGACGTATCCAGAGAACCACACAGAAATAATCCCTGAAGGTGTTCCAAAATGATCCCGAAAAGGTTCCGAAATGACCCTGACGGGCTCCAGGGCGGATCTCAAAAACCATTCCGAAAATATCCAGGAAGGGTCCCTAAATTATCCCGACATACTCCAGAAAAAGTTCCGAAATGGCTCCGAGGGGATCCACGATGGATCGCGAAAACCATACAGAAATGATCTTGGGAGGGTCCCAAAATGATCCCGAAATAGTCTCGGAAAAGTCCAGAAATTACCCTGACAGGATCCCGGACGAATCCTGAAAACCAATCTTAAATGATGCCGAAAAAGTCCCGAAATGACCCTGATGGGACCCGAAAGTATCCCGAAAACTATCCAGAAATGATGCCGGAAGAGCCCCCAAATGATCCCGAAAAGGTTCCCAAATGACCCCGACGAGATCCCGGACGGATACCGAAAACCATCCAGAAATGATGACGGTAGGTACCCCAAATGATCCCGAAAAAGTCCCCAAATGACCCCGACATACTCCAGAAAAAGTTCCGAAATGGCTCCGAGGGGATCCACGACGGATCGCGAAAACCATACAGAAATGATTCCGGAAGGATCCCAAAATGATCCCGAAATAGTGCGGAAATGACCCAGATGGGATCCCGCACAGATCCAGAAATGATTCCGAAAGGGTCCAAAAACTATCCCGGAAAAGTAACAAAAAATGCCGAAATGGCTCCTACGGCATCCCGGACGGATCCAGAAATGATCTCGGAAGGGTCCCTAAACGATCCCAAAATGGTCCCGAAATGACCCTGATGGATCCGGCAAACCATCAAGAAATTATGCCTGAAGGGTCCCCAAATGATCCCGAAATAATACAGTAAAAGTCACGAAACGACCCCTAGAGGATCCCCAAATGATCCCGTAATAGCCCCGAAAAGGTCCCGAAATAACCCCGACGGGATCCCGGACAAATCCCGAAAACCATCCAGAAATGATGCCGGAAGGGATCCCAAATGATTCCGAAAAAGTACCGCAATGATTCCGACGGGATCCCGAACGGATACCGAAAATCATCCAGAAGTGATGCCGGAAAGGTCCTCAAATGATCACCTAATAGTCCCGAAATGACCCTTAAGGGATCCTGGACGGATCCCGTAAACCATCCAGAAATGATCCCGATATAGTCCCGAAGAAGTCCTGAAATGACCCTGAGGGATCTCGAAAGCATCCCTAAATGACCCTGACGGGATCCCGGACAGATCCCGAAATCCATCCAGAAATGACCTTGGGAGGGACCCCAAATGATCCCGAAAAAGTCCCGTAATGATTCCGACGGGATCCTGAACGGATACCGAAAACCATCCGGAAGTGATGCCGGAAAGGTCCACAAATGATCACCTAATAGTCCCAAAATGATCCTGATGGCATCCCGGACTGATCCCGAAATCCATCCAGAAATGATCTTGGGAAGGCCCCAAAATGATCCCGAAATAGTCTCAGAAAAGTCCAGAAATTACCCTGACGGGATCCCGGACGCATCCTGAAAGCCATCCTTAAATGATCCCGGAAAAGTCCCGAAATGACCCTGACGGGATCCCGAAAGGATCCCGAAAACTATCCAGAAATGATGCCAGAAAGGTCCTCAAATGGTCTCCTAATAGTTCCGAAAAGACCCTGACGGGATCCCGAACGTATCCCGACAACTATCCAGAAATGATGCCGAAAGGGCCCGCAAATGATCCCGTATTAGTCGAGAAAAAGTCCCGAAATGACCCCGACGGGATGCCGGACGAATCCCATGTACCATCCAGAAATGATGCCGGAAGGGACCCCAAAGGATCCCGAAAAAGTCCCGCAATTATTCCGACGGGATCCTGAAAAGATACCGAAAACCATCCAGTAGTGATGCCGGAAAGGTCCTCAAATGATCACCTAATAGTCCCAAAATGACCCTGACGGCATCCCGGACAGATCCCGAAATCCATCCAGAAATGATCTTGGGAAGGTCCCAAAATGATACCGAAATAGTCTCGGAAAAGTCCAGAAATTACCCTGTCGGGTTCCCGGACGAATCCTGAAAGCCATCCTTAAATGATCCCGAAAAATTCTCGAAATGACCCTGACGGGACCCCGAAAACTATCCAGAAATGGTTCCGGAAGGTCCTCAAATGATCCCCTAATAGTCCCGAAATGACCGTGATGGGATCCCGGACGGATCCCGAAAACCATCCAGAAATGATACCGAAAGGGTTCTCAATTGATCCCGTATTAGTCGCGAAAAAGTCCCGAAATGACTCCGACGGGATCCCGGACGGATCCCGAAAACCATCCAGAAATGATGCCGGAAGAGCCCCCAAATGATCCCGAAAAAGTCCCCAAATGACCCCGACGAGATCCCGGACGGATCCCGAAAACCATCCAGAAATGATGCCGTAAGAGCCCCCAAATGATCCCGAAAAAGTCCCCAAATGACACCGACGGGATCCCGGGCGGATCCCGAAAACCATCAAGAAATGATGCCGGTAGAGCCCCCAAATGATCCCGAAAAAGTCCCCAAATTACCCCGACGAGATCTCGGACGGATCCCGAAAACCATCCAGAAATGATGCCAAAAGGGTCCCCAAATGATCCCGTATTAGTTGCGAAAAAGTGCCGAAATGACCCCGACGGGATGCCGGACGAATCCCGAAGACCATCCAGAAATGATGCCTAAAGCGACCCAAAATAACCCCGAAAAAGTCCCGTAATGATCCCGGCAACCATCAAGAACTTATCTCTCGAAGGTACGCAAATGATCCCGAAAGTACCCCGACGGGATCCCGGACGGATCCCGAAAATCATCCAGAAATGATGCCGGAAGGGTCCCCAAATGATCGCGAAATAGTCCCGAAATGATTCCGGAATAGTCCCGAAAATGTCCCAAAATAACCCCGACGGGATCCCGGACGGATCCCGAAAACTATACAGAAATGATCCCGGAAGGGTCCCAAAATGATCCCGAAATAGTCCCGAAAAAGTCCCGAAATTACCCCGGCGTAATCCCGGACCGATCCCAAAAACCATCCAGAAATGATCCCATAAGGGTCTCGATATGACCCTTACGGGATTACAAATAAGGTGAAGCTAATTATAAAACCATGTTAATAAGGCAGCAGGCGCATTGGAGCGAATAAAAGGTTACATAGAAACATACAGGTAAAGCTAATAAAAGCGTGCTAATAAAAACAATTGACGGAGGGCGGATGGCGGGAGTAGAGGAGAGGACCACTGATCGTTCCTCCAAAATTGTCTAGATCTCGTTCTGTATGTACCAGATACCAAAAACTATTGATTTAGGAGAAAATTTATATTGAGTTATAACAATTTATAGATTTTATACCAGAGGGGGAGATAAAGGGGGCGGGCGGAGGGTGTCACTGCTTACTTTCTAACCCTCGACTTATTTGACCCCTTGAGTCTGTGATATTGGTGAAGGCCAGTATACGTAAAGTTATAATGTGTAAAAATTATTAAAAAGTAATTGCTCGAAAGGGTCGTGGGACCCCCACCCCTCTTTCCATGTTCGAAAAAAATTTCGCTAGTAGACTACTGTCTGTGTCCCAAATTTCATCAAAATCCGTGTAGCCATTCTGGCGTGATTCACTCGAAAAGACGAAAAAATATAATAATTAAATTATAACTGTTCCTAGGGGGCGGGGACCACGCCCCTTTTGAAAAATATATAGCTAGTAGATCCTTCTAGACTATTGGCTATATGTGTGCAAAATTTCATCCAAATCGGTCCAGCCGTTCTTGCGTTATTGAGTCACAAAGACAAACGTCTGGACAAACATCCAAACATCCAAACATCCAAACATCTTAACATCCAAACTTTCCCATTTATAATATATATTAGATTAGATTTACAAGGTTGCCACCTATTTGATATTTTTTTTTTTATAACAAAATACGCAATAATATGGACAACAAACGTAATGTATTTCACATATTTTTTATTTTTTTATTTATATGTATCTGTATAATTTAATATCATGAAAACGAAAAATTTCCTACGAAAATTAAAATCAGGCTTAGCAAAGTTTGATCGCCAAGTTACTAACAACTGAAAGAGATCATAGTTCACATGCATTCAGGGAAGATATAAGGTTAACGCCACAATCCATGACAATCCCATCCTGAGTTGTTTGCATACAAATTAGCGCAACTAAAAAACTAATTTTCATATGAGACAAAATTTTTTAATAATTTTTCACTTGAATAGTTGCCAATTTTAAGCGTTATTTGTCATATTAGCTAAAGGAGTAGGCGGCGACTAAGTACTCCACAGGAGTAGGCAGCGACTAAGCACTCCACAGCATTCCAAATGAGCATCTAACTAAAACAACAATAACAGTAAAGTGTGAAATAAGTTGTAAAATATTTTGTAAGAGTTCATTGTCAAGTCTATGTCTGATAGCAGCTGCAACAACCTTCCTACAAAAGTAGAAAAATCAAATTGGCTGACAGTAAGCATTCGCTAATCTAGCGCTCTTCATAAGTGCCTATGTGTGGGTACGTGTATGTGTGTGCCTTACATGCAAAAGTACTTTCCGCTGGGAAAATGCCAATCCCATTTCTTGTGCACCAAAAAAACTCAACAAGCAAACCAATTCCGAGATTCATTAAAAAGGCATAACTAAAATTTACACACACACCCAGTTTACATACCAATAAAAGTGCATTGTGTGTGTATGTAAATTATGCTCATGTTTTATTTACTTTTTATATGACTGCAAAATTTATGCAAGTTTTTTATTAAAATTTTTTGTTACTTCGCTTAATGTTTTCCTGCTTATCATTCAGTCTTTTATGGCTGTCTTGCAGGCAAACGCATTATGTGCCAAGTTAACAAACATATGAGTCAACTAAATTGGAAGTTGGATGTTAGTCAGTTAGTGTGACATGGTATATATAATCGGTAATTGCAGTGGTGATTAATTTTTACACGAAGTTAGATAAAAAGTTGTATGGAAAATGTCGAATTGTTCTTAGTGTGAATCAAAGAGCAAATGAGTTGAAAAATGTAAATAGCAAAATTTCCCAACACCCTTTGTGCTCTTTGATAGGTTTGTGCAGCATAAAATTTTGTAATGATAAAACAAATTCTTTGTACAATTCATCTCGGAAACCATTATGGCCGAGCTTCTCTTCCCATTTGCGTCGTGTTCCTTTTTAAATTTTCCTACATATTAAATTTTCACTGCGAAGCTTTTCATTGCGAAAATGCACTCGAAATGTTTGAGAAACCAGTGCCGAAAGGTAACCGACGGTTTTTCCTAAATTTGTAATATTCGATTGCCCGTGGCTTGAACCCAGGAGCTTCGGCGGGAAATTGCTGTATTGTTATTGGTCCTTGAAAATGACGTGCGTAAAGCTGGCAGACCCAAGTACTCAAAAATAAGTTTAAGTTGTTTGAGAATTAAGTGCATTTTAGGTGCTATTTAGGGCCACAAAAGATAATTTAGGTGCTCATTTGGTTTTCGAGATATTCGCAAAAAAGTGTGGGTCTGCTAGGTTAACGTCAAGCTAGCAGACCCACAACTTAAATTTCATTTTATTTTAAATAAAAGATATATCAAAATTAGGAGCTATTTAGGTGCTTTTTAGGGCCACAAAAGAAAATTTAGGTTTTCATTTCGTTTTCGAGATATTCGCAAAAAGGTGTGGGTCTGCTAGCTTGACATTAACCTAGCAGACCCACACTTTTTTGCGAATATCTCGAAAACTAAATGAAAACTTAAATTATCTTTTGTGGCCCTAAAAAGCACCTAAATAGCTCCTAATTTTGATATATTTTTTATTTAAAATAAAATTAAATTTAAGTTGTGGGTCTGCTAGATTGACGTAAACCTAGCAGACCCACACTTTTTTGCGAATATCTCGAAAACTAAATGAAAACCTAAATTATCTTTTGTGGCCCTAAAAAGCACCTAAATAGCTCCTAATTTTGATATATTTTTTATTTAAAATAAAATGAAATTTAAGTTGTGGGTCTGCTAGCTTGACGTAAACCTAGCAGACCCACACTTTTTTGCGAATATCTCGAAAACTAAATGGAAACCTAAATTATCTTTGGTGGCCCTAAAAAGCACCTAAATAGCTCCTAATTTTGATATACTTTTTTTTAAAAAAAAAAAATGAAATTTAAATTGTGGGTCTGCTAGCTTGACGTTAACTTAGCAGACCCACACCTCTTTGCGAATATCTCGAAAACGAAATGAAAACCTAAATTATCTTTTGTGGCCCTAAAAAGCACCTAAATAGCTCCTAATTTTGATATATTTTTTATTTAAAATAAAATGAAATTTAATATTATATATAAGATAAATTGCGGTTTAAATCAAAACCCCCACCATAGAACAGTACTCGTAGCGCTAGACCTATTAAAAGATTTTGATACGGTCAACCATGGCTCGTTACTACAAGACCTGGAAGGGTCTCCCCTTCCCCCATGTTTTAAAAGGTGGACCGCAAATTATCTGGGTGGTCGGCAGACATCGGTGCAATTTAGAAACGAAACATCAAAACCAAGAAGAATTAAACAAGGGGTGCCACAGGGTGGTGTCCTGTCCCCACTTTTGTTTAATTTCTACATATCTAAGCTACCTTCACCACCGGAAGGAGTCACAATCGTTTCCTAGTTTCCTATGATGAGCTATGCAATAGAATAAAGCCCTACCTCCCTGATCTCTCCAATTTTTTCGCCTCGCGAAACCTGGCATTATCACCGACTAAATCTTCCGCCACCTTATTTACAACATGGACGTCCCAAATGTCGACCATTTTGAACATCCACGTCGATGGAACTACGCTACCGACTGTCCTACACCACAAAATCTTGGGTGTGACGTTTGATAAGGATCTACATTTTGGTGAGCACGTAGCCGCAATTGTTCCGAGAATTCAGAGCCGTAACAAAATCTTCAAATCCCTCGCTGGCAGTACTTGGGGAAAAGATAAAGAAACGCTCATGACTACATACAAAGCAATTAGCCAGCCGATTACGTGCTACGCGTCACCCATATGGTCGCCAAGCCTAAAAATTACCCACTGAAAGAAGCTACAGGCCTGCCAAAATACTGCTCTCAGAATCGCCACGGGATGTCTTCTTAAGTCCCCAGAACACCATCTGCATAATGAGGCGAGAATACTCCCCATCAGGGAGAGAAATGAGATGCTGGCCAAACAGTTCCTGTTGAATACCCAGAAACCTGAGCATCCCAACAGACATCTGATTGATGAGCCAGCACCGCTTAGGGGCTTAAGGAGTCATCCTCGTAAGCATTTTGAGGAAATACGGCACCTGAGAACCCAGCCGTATGAAGCGAAAAAACACAAGCAGGTCCTTGGTGAACTCCATAAACAGGAGTCGGTCCTTTATGCCGGGAATTGCCCGGTGAATCCAGTACTCAAAGAAAAGTATCCAAAACTCGCGGAAGAGGAACGCATACTCCCCAGGGAAACGCGTACCACTCTTGCTCAATTTCGTTCTGGATACTGTAACAGGTTTAACTCTTACCTATCCAGAATCAACCCCGACATACAAAATGTATGCCCCGCTTGCAATGTGTCCCCACATGACACCAACCATCTCTTTAATTGTAATGTGGAACCAACGCCTCTAACACCCCTTTCCTTATGGTCCACCCCTGTTGAAACAGCAAGTTTCCTTGGACTCCCGTTAGAGGATATTGATGACAATTTGTGATCGGTCGCGGCTGTTAGGTGGGGCGAAGCACTGCTACAACAACAACAAAATGTCTGTTGGGATGCCCAGGTTTCTGGGTATTCAACAGGAACTGTTTGGTTAGCATCTCATTTCTCTCCCTGATGGGGAGTATTCTCGCCTCATAATGTAGATGGTGTTCTGGGGACATAAGAAGACAGCCCCCGTTCGGTTCTGAGAACAGTATTTTGGCAGGCCTGTAGCTTCTTCCAGTGAGTAGTTTTTAGGCTTGGCGACCATATAGGGGACGCGTAGCATGCAATCGGCTGGCCAATTGCTTTGTATGTGGTAATGAGCGTTTCTTTGTCTTTTACCCAAGTTCTGCCAGCAAGGGATTTGAGGATTTTATTACGGCTCTGGATTTTCGGTACAATTGCGGCTGCATGCTCGGGAAAATGTAGATCATGATCAAACGTCACACCCAAGATTTTGGGGTGTAGAACAGCCGGTAGCGTAGTGCCATCGACGTGGATGTTCAAAATGGTCGACATCTGGGACGTCGATGTTGTAAATAAGGTCGCGGAGGATTTAGTCGGTGATAATGCCAGGTTTCACGAGGCGAAAAAACTGGAGAGATCAGGGAGGTAGCCGTTTGTTCTGCTGCAAAGCTCATCGATCTGTGGGCCTGGGTCTGTGGCCATTATTGTGCAGTCATCGGCGTAGGAAACGATAGTAACTCCTTCCGGTGGCGAAGGTAGCTTAGATATGTAGAAGTTAAACAAAACCACCCTGTGGCACCCCTTATTTAACTCTTCTTGGTTTTGAGCAACCGCAACATCATACCCGCTGGTCCACTATGACTGCTTGATAGCCTGTGCCAAGTATTGTATTTAACATTGTAGCGCACACGAATTGGACCGTTTCTTTTTTCTTTAACTTAATTAAAGAACATTTTTCTCATAATTAGAAAATTTGTTCATATTTTACGACGAGCCGTTCTTTTTGCAAGAAAATGGTGTAATTTCAAGCACAAAGTTGTTGTTTTAAGAACTGATCGTTCGTATTTCAAGAACCAAAAAGGAAGAACATGAAAAGCTTGAATTGAGTCCGGTGGTACTGGATTTTAGAACGGCGTTTTTCTCTGGGACAAGTTATCGCATTATTATTGATAGCGAATTATGATTGTCGAGTTTTCAATTTGTTATCAGCTTGCTATCGAATTCTTAACAACTTGTTATTGTCTTCTTATTGGTTTCATATCGGCTTGCTATCGATGGGTTACACATGTGTCGGCGATATTATATTAGTTTTATCGGTATCTGTTTCATCACATACCGATGAGTCGTCGTTAACAAATCAATAAATTACGAGAAAAATTTGTTTGCACTACGATAACAAATTGATAACTTTTCGATAACACGCCGATAACAAATTGGTAACACTCCGATAGCAAATCTTTGTATGCGAAAAGAAATTGATATCCTTTTGATAACATATCGATAGATTTTCCCTAAGTAATCGATTAAAAATGGATTTAATTTAATTTTATTATTTTTTATTAATTTTATTTTGTTTTACTTTATTTGAATTTATTTATTTTTAATCTTATTATATTATATACTTTTTTTAAATATTTTATTTTAATTTATTTGATTCAACTATATTTCATTTTATTTTATTTTATTCAAGTTTATTCTCTTCTAATTTACTTTATTTAATTTGAATTGGTTTTAATTTTTTACGACTCTTTTTTATTTTATTTTAATTTATTTTATTCTCTTCTATTTTATGCTATGTATCTCAATCCATTTTTTTAATTAAATTTTATTTTAGTTTATTTTATTTAAATTTATTTTATTCTGTTCAATTTTATATTATTTTAATTTATTCTGTAGCATTCTATTTTTTTTTTTTTTTTTTGTAAATGAAATTTTATTTTATTTTTTCCTTTGTTTGCAGTTTATTATGTTGTTAATGTAAATCTTGCCAAATAATGTACAAAGACGTTGCAACCAACAAAACCCAAAAGAGAAAACAATTTTAACTTAAACCGGAATACCTAATCACGCGCTTTGTTTTTGTAAACACTTTGCATATCTGTAAGAAAAGTTACGCATTGCTCATGTTTGCTATTATTCCATGCGTTGTTTGCAAGAATCATATATATTATTTCTAATTGCTGTTTTTATGTACGGGGTTTTGGTCGTAAAGATGGGGATTCGGACTTTTAGCTAGCTTTGGGCAATTTGGGTCGTAGAGCTTTTGTTTAGCTATATTTTATTAAAATAATTTTTGAAAAATAAACGATTGTGAGCACACAAAGAAATCTATTTGTACTAAGGCACTGTTGTGAATATTTGCACTGCATTATTGGCAGTTGATATCATACGCTAGATGGCAGCGCAAGCTGTAAGTTTTAATTGATTGATAGAACAGCTGATTTTTGTTGATATTTGATAAGAGACATTTATATTGGTTGCGCAAGATGAGCACGGGTACGGCTCGTACAAATTATTTGCTCAGATGCTTCAGTTTATAAGTGCCGTGTTTGCCTTGAGTCGTTGTGTGATTTCGCTAATATCAACCCTACATATGCACATTGTTCTCGCATTACGCTACAGGGTAGAGTCTACCCTTACGCTTACACGCTCTCTAGTACTCCATACATTACATTCTAGATATGTATATCCCCTCTTAGAAAGCATGCGCTTATGGTTACACTTACACCTTACGATTACATTCAGGATTCTTCCATACCGTAAAAAATGTGTTTACACATCAATAAAAACATTTTACCGATACCCTCTCAACTTAGCATTTGTCGACCCAGTCTAACGTAGTCATTTAACAACATTGCATGTGTGTAATACCGCATAAAGCCAAGCTTAACATTATGTAGCTGTCAAGAACATTTGCCTAATTATACCTTTCATGAACATGAAATGGTATATTAACTTTGGTCCGCTGTTTGTAACGTTGAGAAATATAGAAGATAGACTCACCATTAAGTATACCGAATTGATCAGGGCGACGAACTGAGTTGATATAGCCATGTCCGTCCGTATGTCTGTTTGAACGCAAACTACTCACTCAAATTTTGAGATATCTCAATCAAATTTGGCACAAGGATGTATTTTTGTATTATATTAGACATTTGTCGGATCCGGTAGGATCGGACCGCTATAACATATATCTCTCATACAACCGATCGTTCAGATAAGACGATTTTGGTCATTCCTGCCGCAATGTAGAAATTATTAACGTGAAATTCGGTGATATATATTCTAATATATAATATTCTTTTTTGGCGACCTTTATATTTAAAGAAATTGGTTTTATGTGTACCGGCTCGAGGTCAATATATTTAGTAATAAAAACACCAGTTTTTATTTTTTATTCCGATATATTTCGGTTACACATTGGTAACCGTCTTCAAGGGACTATACAAATGTAAAAACAAATTTTCATACATGTAATATGTCATATTTTATAAACATACATACATTTTTGAGTTAAACGTCCATTCGCGTTGGCGTGGAGTTTTGTACTGTCGATTTTGTTGTGAGTAAGTGTCTGTACAAGTGAGCGACATTGATCGTGTCTGTTTTGAAGTTTATTCGTATGTCTGGTGGTGTATGTAGTATGTGTAACATTTCCAGTGTTAATCTCTTTCTCTAGTGATTTTGTTGTTGTAATACCGACGCTTTCTCAAAGTTCGGACAGTGGGCACTGGATGCACAGTGGGCTGTTAGTGCAGTTTTTTGGTTATTTAAATTATGACAATGTTTCATGTCCGATTTGTGCTGTGCTATTCTCGTTTTTAACTTCGATTTGGTGGTGCTTACGTAAATACTTCTGCATGCTTCGTAGTTATTGCCATTGCACGGAATTTTGTAAATGACGTTGCTTTTTTCCATAGGAGGTATTATGGACTTGGTTTTATTGAACATGCTTTTGAGTGTGTTACAGGGTTTATGGGCTATTCTAACTTGTTTATTATTGTAACAGTTGGACTTGATTAGACTCTCTGATAGTTGAGGTACGTAGATTACCGATTTAAACGTTTTTGGTGTTGCGGATTTTTCTAGATTACCTGCACACATCGAACTTCTTATTAATGTCCTTATAATATTTTCAGGAAAATCATTTAGTTTGAGTAGCGACTATCAACTATCAGAGCGTCTAATCAAGTCCAACTGTTACAATAATAAACAATTTAGAATAGCCCATAAACCCTGTAACACACTCAAAAGCATGTTCAATAAAACCAAGTCCATAATACCTCCTATGGAAAAAAGCAACGGCATTTACAAAATTCCGTGCAATGGCAATAACTACGAAATCCTATCCTGAAAAATCGTTCAGATAGAAAGATTTTTGGCCATTTCTCCCTTTATTTAGAAAGTATAAACGTAAAACTCGGTAATATATATTTTAATGTATCATAGAAGATTTTCTGAAAAAATCACTTTGATCGGAGCTATATATAGTATATATCCCATACAACCGATCGTGCAGATAGAAAGATTTTTGGCAATTTCTCCCTTAATTTCCAATATAAAAACGTTAAACTTGGTGATATTTATTCTAATATATCTTAGAAGATTTCATGAAAAAATCATTTCGATCGGAGCTATATATATTATATATATCCCATGCAACCGATTGTTCAGATAGAAAGATTTTTAGCAATTTCTCCCTTCATTTCCAATATAAAAACGTTAAACTTGGTGATATTTATTCTAATATATCATAGAAGATTTCCTGAAAAAATCACCTTGATCGGAGCTATATGTATATAGGAGATACCGATCCCATACAACCGATCGTTCAGGTAGAAAGATTTTTGGCCATTTCTCCCTTAGTTTCCAATATAAAAACGTGAAACTTGGTGATATATATTCTAATATATTATAGAAGATTTCCTGTAAAAATAATTTCGATCGGAGCTATATATAATATATATCCCATACAACCGATCGTTCAGATAAGGGAGTTTTTTTGCCATTTTTATACTCAGTTGAGCAAAGCTCACAGAGTATATTAAGTTTGATTGGATAACGGTTGGTTGTACATATATAAAGGAATCGAGATAGATATAGACTTCCATATATCAAAATAATCAGGATCCAAAAAAAATTTGATTGAGCCATGTCCGTCCGTCCGTCCGTCCGTCCGTCCGTTAACACGATAACTTGAGTAAATTTTGAGGTATCTTGATGAAATTTGGTATGTAGGTTCCTGAGCACTCATCTCAGATCGCTATTTAAAATGAACGATATCGGACTATAACCACGCCCACTTTTTCGATATCGAAAATTTCGAAAAACCGACAAAATGCGATAATTCATTGCCAAAGGCGGTTAAAGCGATGAAACTTGGTAGATGGGTTGACGTTATGACGCAGAATAGAAAATTAGTAAGATTTTGGACAATGGGCGTGGCACCGCCCACTTTTACAAGAAGGTAATTTAAAAGTTTTGCAAGCTGTAATTTGGCATTCGTTGAAGATATCATGATGAAATTTGGCAGGAACGTTACTACTATTTCTCTATATGTGCTAAATAAAAATTAGCAAAATAGGATGAAGAACACGCCCACTTTTTAAAAAAAAATTTTTTTAAATTCAAATTTTAACAAAAAAATTAATATCTTTACTGTATATAAGTAAATTAAGTCAAAATTCAACTTCAGTAATGATATGATGCAACAAAATACAAAAATAAAAGAAAATTTCAAAATGGGCGTGGCTCCGCCCATTTTCATTTAGTTTGTCTAGAATACTTTTAATGCCATAAGTCGAACAAAAATTTACCAATCCTTCTCAAATTCGGTAGGAGCATAGATTATATGACGGTAACTGTTCTCTGTGAAAATGGGCGAAATCGGTGGAAGACGCGCCCAGTTTTTATACACAGTCCACCGTCTGTCCTTCCGCTCGGCCGTTAACATAATAACTTGAGCAAAAACCGATATATCTTTACTAAACTTAGCCCACGTACTTATCTGAACTCACTTTATCTTGGTATAAAAAATGGCCGAAATCCGACCATAACCACGCCCACTTTATCGATATCGAAAATTACGAAAAATGAAAAAAATGCCATAATTTTATACCAAATACGAAAAAAGGGATGAAACATGGTAACTGGATTGGTTTATTGACGCAAAATATAACTTTGGAAACAACTTTGTAAAATGGGTGTGACACCTACCATATTAAGTAGAAGAAAATGAAAAAGTTCTACAAGGCGAAATCAACAGCCCTTGGAATCTTGGCAGGAATACTGTTAGAGGTATTGCATATATAAATAAATTAGCAGTACCCGACAGATGATTTTCTGGATCACCTGGTCCACATTTTGGTCGATATCGCGAGAACGCCTTCACATATACATCTAAGGGCCACTCGCTTTTAAAACCCTCATTAATACCTTTAATTTGATATCCATATCGTACAAACACATTCTAGAGTCACCCCTGGCCCACCCTAATGGCGATATCTCGAAAAGGCGTCCACCTATAGACCTAATGCCCACTCCCTCTTAAAATGCTCAGTAACACCTTTCATTTGATACCCATATCGTACAAACATTCTAGAGTCACCCCTGGTCCACCCTAATGGCGATATCTCGAAAAGGCGTCCACCTAAAGACCTAATGCCCACTCCCTCTTAAAATGCTCAGTAACACCTTTCGTTTGATACCCATATCGTACAAACATTCTAGAGTCACCCCTGGCCCACCCTAATGGCGATATCTCGAAACGGCGTCCACCTAGGGAACTAAGGATCACTCCTTTTCAAAATACTCATTAACACCTTTCATTTGATACCCATATCGTACAAACACATTCTAGAGACACCCTGGCCCACCCTAATGGCGATATCTCGAAAAGGCGTCCACCTATAGACCCAATGCCCACTCCCTCTTAAAATGCTCAGTAACACCTTTCGTTTGATACCCATATCGTACAAACATTCTAGAGTCACCCCTGGCCCACCCTAATGGCGATATCTCGAAAAGGCGTCCACCTATAGAACTAATGCCCACTCCCTCTTAAAATGCTCAGTAACACCTTTCGTTTGATACCCATATCGTACAAACATTTTAGAGTCACCCTTGGTCCACCTTTATGGCGATATCTCGAAAAGGCGTCCACCTATAGAACTAAGTATTACTCCCTTTTAAAATACTCATTACCACCTTTCATTTGATACCCATATCGTACAAACACATTCTAGAGTCACCCCTGGCCCACCCTAATGGCGATATCTCGAAAAGGCGTCCACCTATAGACGTAATGCCCACTCCCTCTTAAAATGCTCAGTAACACCTTTCGTTTGATACCCATATCGTACAAACATTCTAGAGTCACCCCTGGCCCACCCTAATGGCGATATCTCGAAAAGGCGTCCACCTATAGACCTAATGCCCACTCCCTCTTAAAATGCTCAGTAACACCATTCGTTTGATACCCATATCGTACAAACACATTCTAGAGTCACCCCTGGCCCACCCTAATGACGATATCTCGAAAAGGCGTCCACCTATAGACCTCATGCCCACTCCCTCTTAAAATGCACAGTAACACCTTTCGTTTGATACCCATATCGTACAAACATTCTAGAGTCAACCTTGGTCCACCTTTATGGCGATATCTCGAAAAGGCGTCCACCTATAGAACTAAGGATTACTCCCTTTTAAAATACTCATTACCATCTTTCATTTGATACCCATATCATACAAACACATTCTAGAGTCACCCCTGGCCCACCCTAATGGCGACATTTCGAAAAGCGTCCACCTATAGACCTAATGCCCACTCCCTCTTTAAATGCTCAGTAACACCTTTCATTTGATTCCCATATCGTACAACTAGAGACACCCCTGGTCCACCTTTATGGCGATATCTCGAAACGGCGTCCACCTAGGGAACTAAGGATCACTCCTTTTCAAAATACTCATTAACAGCTTTCATTTGATACACATATCGTACAAACATATTCTAGAGTCACCCCTGGTCCACCTTTATGGCGATTTCTCGAAAAGGCGTTCACCTATAGAACTAAAGCCCATTCCCTTTTAAAATACTCGTTATCACCTTTCATTTGATACCCATATCGTACAAACACATTCTAGAGTCAGCCCTGGTCCACCTTTATGGCGATATCCCTAAATGGCGTCCATCCATAGAACTATGGCCTACTCTCTCTTAAAATACTCTTTAATACCTTCCATTTGATACACATGTCATACAACCACATTCCAGGGTTACCCAGGTTCATTTTCCTACATGGTGATTTTCCTTATTTTGTCTCCATAGCTCTCAACTGAGTATGTAATGTTCGGTTACACCCGAACTTAGCCTTCCTTACTTGTTTCATTTTATATTTATCTAAAAATCGTTTAGGTATGTACATCTGTTCACTATATATTTCTTATCTTATACATCCGATTATTTGGAGGTTACGAACGGGATAAGATTATTGTTCAGCCCCATTCATGAAAGGTATGAAGTCTTCGGCACAGCCGAAGACAGTCCCGTCCTTACTTGTTTGTAAATTGTATTTATGTGCATTGTACAGTGGCGGATCCACGGGGGATCAACTGGGGGAGCCACGTCCGCTAGTGCTTGAACGTGTTTTGCTTACGTGTGGCGAATTAAAATCTGGGGCCAAATCGTAACATACGATCCGTGATCGAATGCCGTTTTTAAACAACAATAGCTCCGAAATGGTGTATAGGATTAATGAAATTTGTGAATTAGGGACAACGCATACTTATTAGATCCACAATACATTATTATTTTTTTGTAAATAGTTGTAAAGCTTAATTTTTATCGTTTGAGTGAAAATAGTTTTCGATCCGTGATCGTATGTTACGATTCTGTAGCTGGCTTAGAAGTATAATGGCAAATTCTATAGTAAGAGCTTTCCATGAAAAATAGTTAATTTTCACCGATTTTCGAATCGCTTTTCTTATAATTTTCACTGCCAATATATTTTAAATATAAAGCAAATAAGAATCAGCTTTAGAAAAAAAAAATTAAAAGTTAATGTAGAAAAAATTGAAAAATCAAATAATTATGGATAATTTCTTAGCAACCATTTTTTTATTCCTAAAAAAATGTAAAAAGTTCTTTTATGGAAATAAACTAAGCCTGTACATGGATTACTTATGTGAATATAAGTAAACTGCAGTAAATGTCCATGCATAAACATTGCTTTAGATAACTACTGCATAATTTTTTCTATATAAAATATAAGGCGCGATATACATCCAAAGAAAATGTAGGCCGAGTTTCTCTTCCAATTTGCGTTGTGGAGGGACTGGTCCTACATATTTTACGACGACGCCGAACAAATGAAAAAAATGTTGATCATATAAAATTTTTGTATTTCAGTTTTATAAATGACAGAAATATCCCGTTAAGTATTGAATTATCTCATAATTATCATAATTGTTTTGTCCACAATGACAATTATATTTCATTTTGAAATAATATATAATTTTTACAGGGTAGTAGTCATGGTCAGAGGAAGTAGTATATTGAATTTCATAACAATATATTTCTTTAAATGGAAGTTATTGCAAAAAACGTGTGATTATGACCCCTCGGACAAATAGGGTGACAGATAGGCCGATGAATGGATGAGCAACGCGAACATAAACTCTTTTTTGGTTTATTTAAGTTGTATATCAAAAAGAAAACCCCCAGGCCCTACCACCGATGAAGCCGATAATAAAATAAAAAAATGTAAGGCGCGATAAACTCCGAAGAGATTTTTAGGCCGAGCTTCTCTTCTATCAAGCCGATTCTGGTTACCGAAAAAATCGAATTTTTTTCTTAGTTCGCCTCCCCCCCCTAAAAATGCCGCTCTGGATCCGCCAGTGGCATCGTAACACCACCTTGACTTCAACATATTAATTCTGTTTGTTAAAGCAATGTGAAATAATGACAAAAACAATAAAAAAAATCCGGTTATTATTGTTAACCAAAAATATTTTTAGCTTTTCGTAATTGAGTTTAGTATTTATAAAGTTTATTAACTTCTGTAACTAATCAAACGACAATAACTACGCTAAGTACATATGTTTTAAACATGCTTGTTAGGGTGGGTCGAAAAAAAGTTGTAAAAGACCGAACCAGAATTGGAAATGTTCATATATTAACAGTCTCGCAACAATTGTCCTTATTGATGTGTAAAAAATCTTTGCTCGTGATATGGGGGAATCCTCAATGCAAGCGTAAGATATAAGTGTACGCGTAATGTGTAATATTGGTATTGTAACGAATTTAGTGAAACTCCCCTTATTTTACACCTTCTACTAACGTTCGTATCGCTAAACTGTTGAATAAATAACTCCAATATTCAATAACGCAAAATGTCTTTATTAGAATACTTCACAATAACACTTATACTTCGCAACTGATAGCGTGCTTAAATCAAACTGATTCTCATGCCTCAGCTGGTGCTGCTTTTATACTCTTCGGTTTCCTCATTGGCATATTTATAGGCATTTCTTCTTCTAGATTTTACTACTTGTTTACCAGGTTTAAACTACAGATGCACGTTTATAGCTTCTCATATGCGCGTGTATATGTGAGTGATACTTCAACCAATGACTGCATACTTTTGTGAGTATCTCAGATATATGCGTGTGTTTATGCATATCTCTCCGCTTCTTGTATGTACATATGTGTAGACATAATGATTGATTTGTTTATGTTGATACAAGTGACTGATTAGTATCGGCTTAGAGACGATAGTATGCCTTAGTGTTGCTAATATTCGTCACAGTATGTATATGTACTGTATGGAGTACTAGAGAATGGATAAGTGTAGACACAGTGTGTGGCATTGGTATGCTGCGTGGAGTAATAAAGGTATGCGGCAGAGTTTAAATGAGCGAAATCACACAGCAACTCAAGGCCCCAACCAACAAATTAAAAATTTTTTAGGAGAAGAATGAAACCTTTTATGTATTTTTACATTCACTTTATGCAGAAATGGCTTTTTAGAAGTGGCATACCCCGTTGTTATTAGTTCTAACCAAGGCGAATCCATACCAGGTGGTGGCAAAGCGAATTCAACCAATTCGCCGTCCAGAAGAATATCAAGTCAAAAGAAAATTTTAATTGATTTCGATTAACTGGTATATTAAAATACAAGGCGCTGTATGGAAAATAATCAAGAAGAAGGAATCAGCTGTAGGGATAACAACACCTTGTACTGAAGTCGCGTTGGTTCTAACTAAATTTTACTGGGGGTTTATTTCAATAAGTCATACCAAAATTTGTGAAAAACGTTTAGAAAAATCTGTTGGTAAGGGCTTTTGTCAATTAAACTAACAAAATGTATAAATTAAAGCCTCTTATACACAATATTTATGTAGGCAAATGCACTAACAGATGTGTATTTTGTTGGAAATAAAAGCCAAGAGCAAACATGAGCAAAAGTGTGATTTTTATTAATCATATAGTGTTTACAAAAACAAAGCACGTGGTTGGTATTCAGATTAAAGTTGAAATTAAAAATAAAAGAAAATAAAATAATTTATATCAAAAATAAATAAATTGGAAAAAAATATGAAAATAAATAAAATAAAATTTAAGAAACATAAAATAACATAAAGTAAAATAAAAAATAAATAAAGTGAAAAATAAACAAAATAAAATAAAGTTAAAAAAATTTTATAAAATAAAATAATAAAATAAAATAGTATAAAATGGAATAAAATAAATAAAATGTAAGAAACCAAAGAGACAATAGCTAACCGAAAGAAAAAATTAAAATAAAAGGAATTAAATGAAATACAAAAAATTAATTTAAAAAAAAAAAAAACAAAATTAAGCATCTGGGATCTTTGACTCGGATCACTATCTGTGGCAGCTGAAATACGCGCTTGCCTCTGCGCGACTAAAAGCAAGAATATAAAAAACACAACGAAAGTTAAGCGGTGAAAGGCAGCAATCGCAACAGAATGCCACTAATTTCGCAACTCACCTTTCACACCTGCATAAGAGCATAAGCCAAACCTTCGATGACTACGGAAAGAAGAATGACGCGTTGCAACCGAAAAAAGGACGCTATCTACAGGAATACGTTACAAAAGAACGCGACAGGAAGAGTGTGTGAGCGCTACCGTGAGTTGAAAAGGGAAGCGGGACGCCTTTACGGGAAGAAGCAAGCAGAGGCAGAGAGGCGTGAGTGCGAGAGATTGAGCTGCTAGCCACCAGAAATAACGCCCGAAAATTGTACTAACTAAGTAATTCGCCGACAGACAGAAAGTTTTCAGTTTTGGCAAACTGAAACGGCGAAACGGCGATATGGTAAACGATGTCCAGAGTGTGCTTAGATTATGGAACGAACACTTCTCTGTTCTCCTTAATTGAGAGAGCGATGAAACACCCAGGGCTCGGGAAAATGATGATGATGGAATTAATGTTTCCCCACCCGACTATGACGCAGTCAAAATAGAAATAACCAGATTGAAAAATAACAAGGCCACGGGCATTGTTGGATTGTCTGCTATTTAAATACGGCTTTAGACCTGGTAAATCTACCATCGACCAGTTTTCACTATGCACCAAATCTTGGAAAAAACGCGAAAAAAGAATTGACACACATCTCATCATCCTCGATTTTAAAGACGCTTTCGATGCTGGAGAAAAATTTACTAGCTGCAGAATTTAACCGCTTTGAACAAATATTCTATAAGAGCGTAATATTATTGGCATACGCTGATATCATCGGCACATAACCGCATAGTAAATTCTTACTCTAAAGTGGATAAAAAAGCAGAAAAGGAGGGATCTTTGGTGAATGAGGATAAAACAAAGTACCTGCAAGCAAAGCGCATTTGCGCCTTGGAAACTACGCTACTGTTGGCAGCAAAAATTTCGCAATAGTAAAAGACCTCATTTATTTGGGAACCAACATTAACACAAGCAACAACATCAGCTCTAAAACCCAGTGAAGAAACACTCTTGCCAATAAATACTACTGTGGAAAATTTAAAAGTCAAGTCCTCTCTCGGAAAACGAAAATCATACACTGCAAGCCACTTATCGTACCCGCCCTAATATATGGCGCAGAAGCGTTGACATTGACAACATCTGATGAGGCCGCTCTGGTAGTGTTCGAGAGATAAGTTTTTCGAAAGCGTTACGGACCTCTACGCTTTGGCGACGGCGAAGAAGATTTAAGGATGGCCTACACAAGATTGTGCCCAACTCTAGTTCTAGCTCACTTCCTGTAGCACCATACCCACAAAAGTGCCTAATAACGATTGATATTCATTTGTTCATTGGCATGGCGAAGCTAATAAGAAACTTGTAATACTATTAGCCTACATTTTTTTGTACACTTGCAACGTCATATTTATCCATACTCAAGTACTTCATTCATTTTTATTTGAGTGGTTTTTATATCTTTTTATGACCAAAATGTGTTAGTCTGCACTATGGGCAAGAAAATATGCTTTTATGGCCAAAATTGTCCTAGTGCCTTTTACCCGGATAAGAAAACTATCCATGCCAGAACCAACCTGGCTGGCAAAAAAATCTGATTTTTAATGGAAGCAAAATACCTTGAAGTTTACACTGGATAGAATCCTCACATGGCATGTTCATATACATAGGTGCTACTTTAAACAAAGCAACTCGAGCTTTCTTCGCCTGCCTCGACTCTATGGCAATACATGGGGTCTATCTCCCAAAAATCGAATACTGAACATTTAGTACTGTTAATTAGTAGTGACCTGTGCTTACTAAGTTTGGTACCAAAGACCACAGGCCAGAAACAACAAGACTGTAAACTATGTATTGGTATAACGAGTGCGATGAGAACATCCCCTGCCCTATTCTAATAGAGATAGAGAGAAAACTGAGCTAAAAAGCGGAAACATGACAGGGCATATGAAAGTAATACGAAAATTCATAGGAAATACCGTATTGCAACTACGTGATGCAATGACCCTTACGCTCAGAATAGCAGTTCAGGCAACACTGGATTGAATGCTCAGAGCAAAAGAAGTGTATACTCTCAGCAAGGAGAGTCTTAGTCAAGCTCATTAATATAAGCAGAGAGGATCTACTAGCTCTCATTGTAGCCTATGATGTCACATAAGTAACTATTAGATACACAAATCTGTCGCCTTTGTGAGCGACGTATTCATGCCGCTCTGGCGAGGCAGAGACTATTCCATCTAGGTGGCGTGACTATTAATCTCTTCGTGATATGTAGTAAACAGAGTTACTTAAATATATTTAAAGCTCCACATACAGTAATGTGCTGAAAGGTCAAGCACAATAGATCTAAATAAAGTCGCACTGCATCGAGGCCTAGTAATAATACTTAATAATAAAGATAGCTTGATGTAGTCGGTAAAATTTAAGAGGGAACATGCCGTATCTGTTTTGGAAAACCTATTTACCTTGGGGTTGACGTCGGTGGTCGTGAGATCATACGATCAGCTGGTACAACTAAAAGATGAATACAACTTTTGACCTCGGTTTCATAGCTTTGGGGTAGATATGCGAACGGCATTGTATGTAGCAAAGCTGAATATGGGCTTAAGGTATAAGGAAAGAAATTTGATCATTATAGCTGTTTATTATTTACAGACTGCTTGTATTTTAGAAGAAAATGTATTTTACTTTTTCTCAAAAAAAAGAAGAACGACTTTTCTGTTGAATTGATTTTTTATTTCTGAAATTTATATCAAGGTTTTTTGTACAAATTGAAAAATTCCTTAAACAATCTAACCAATGCCTACTATTCTCGTTGCTATAGAGTCATATCGCTTGAACATACTCCGGCCTTGAGACTCGACCGTTCTCGAGGCTCAACAGGTTCTACTGGTAAAACACAAAGCTTCTGAACAGGGCGACTGATGGTGTTATGACCCGTCCAGATAGTTACGTTGCGCACCAACCCATCGGTGCCTGGATGTAATTCTGTTACTCGTCCCATTTTCCATAGTGTCGGTGGCGTAGATTCGTTTTTGATGACCACCAAGTCACCTACCTTAAGATTTTGTCTCGCCTTTCGCCATTTTGGACGTTGTTAAGTTCATGTAGATAGCTATTACTCCATAACTTCCAAAATCTCTGAGTGATGAGCTGGCGAGATTGCCAATAGCTAAGGCGATTCTCCGGCCGTTCCACTGGAATTTGCTCTCCTAAAGTAGGAACCAATGCTTCTCCAATGAGTAGATGTCCAGGTGTAAGGGGATTCAAGTCTCGAGGGTCAGCACTCTGGGCACATAATGGACGTGAGTTCAGGACTGCACCAATTTCTGCCAATAATGTCTGTATCGCTTCTATTGTCAATAGTCGAGCGCCCATAACACGCCGCAAATGATGTTTCACCGACTTAACAGCCGCCTCCCACAAACCTCCCTGATGTGGAGCAGATGGAGTAATAAAATGCCATTCAGTTTGTCGCGCCGATAGCGATTCAAACATATCCGAGTCTTTCCAAGTCTTCAGCATGCGACCTAGCTCTCGCTCAGCTCCTACGAAATTTTTTCCATTATCGCTCCATAGATGAAGACAATGGCCATAGCGTGAGGTGAAGCGAATAAATGCCATTAAGAAGGCGTTGGTTGTTAAGTCTGAAACAAACTCTAAATGCACCGCCTTGGAAACCATGCACACGAATACAGCGATATAACCCTTTATAACCGCATTGCCTCTTCGACGATCAGGACGTACTTGTATGGGTCCTGCATAATCCACCCCAGAATGCAGAAATGGACGGGCTGGACGAACTCTACAAGCTGGAAGATTTCCCATCATTTGTTCACTCAGTTTTGCCCTCAGCCTTTCACACATCATACAATTCTTCACCAATGACCTAGCTAATGTTCGTATACCGATTATCCAATAATTGCGTCTTAAAGTCGCTATCAGCTGCTGTGCTCCGCAATGCAGCAGTTTCAAATGCGTCGACCGGGCTATAAGACAAGCCAATCTTCTCTTGCCTGGTAGTATCGCTGGATTACGCTCGCAGTCAGGTAAATCTGCTTTTTGTAACCGCCCACTCATGCGCAATATACCGTTTTGGATAAAAGGAGCCAGCACTACAATTGCATCCGACAGTCGAATAGCTTCAGCTGAATTCTTATCGTGACCGGATCTATTGAGTTTTCGGATATCGTCCTCGAAATGATCCCATTGCTCTTGCTTAATCCAGAAGGCTAAAGAGTGATCTAGTTCCTTCACGCTTAAATGTTGCTTACGTCTATCTGGTAATGATGTCCGACAATTTTTAGTAAATCTTAATATCCATGCCGTCACTCTTATTAAACGAGTAATAGACGAATATCGATATAACAGTGATTCTTCTTTTATAAATAATGTTCCGACATGAGCCGCAAGCGGCTCTACACCGTTCCGCCCTGCTGTTGCTTGTAACCTATTTTCTCGGTCTAACTTTACTTGGCGGCATTCCTTGTTCACTTCTATTTCAACCTTTTCGTGGTTGCCTTCTGGAAGCTTCGGCCACATGCTTTTTGGGAAACGAAGAATTTCTGGGCCATTCCACCACAGCTGAGAAGCGATTAACTCATCCATCGCCATTCCTCTAGAAATCATATCAGCAGGGTTCCTGTCAGTTGGAACATATCTCCACTCGTGATTGTTTGTATTTTTATTTATCTGTCGTACCCTATTAGCCACAAATTGTTTAAGGTTACCGCTATCTCGTCTCAACCAGTATAGAACTACCATGGAGTCCGACCAACAATTAATCGAACTGATTATGATTCGGTGATGCCCCTCACAAATAGACAATACGCGCTGCATTAGCTCACTGAGCAGCGTTGCTGCCCGCAACTCAAGTCGTGGTATGGTCTCCGTTCGTAAGGGTGCTACTCTCGATTTCGCTAGCAATACATTGGATGTCACTACTCTCTTGTATTGTATTACAGCATATATAGCTGCGCCAAAGGCTTTGGTTGATGCATCCGAAAAGCCATGCAAAGTCAAATCATATTGTCGTGCGTATCCTATCCAGCGCGGTATACGAAGGCTTCTGAACTGGTCTATTTGAGGAAAAATACCCTGCCATTCGATCCTTAGCATTTCAGGTAAAATTGTATCCCAACCTAATTTCTCTTGCCAAATTCTTTGAAGTAAAATCTTTGCTTTGATTATAAATGGTGACGCCAAACCATTCGGGTCATACATTCGAGCGGTAATACTTAAAGCCATTCGCTTAGTCCAACAAGCTGGATCTATATCAGGCAGTGATTTCACTGTGAAAGTTAACTCATCCGTTGAAGGAATCCACTTAAGGCCCAACACTGATGCTTCCATATGCGCATTCAGCCATTCACCGTCAACTTCAAATTGCGAACCAATGGAATGTAAGACATCTTCCGAGTTAGACTGCCATTTAGTAAGCTCGAAACCTCCGGCCGCTAAAAGCTGTTTCAGCTGCTGGCATAAGAGCAACAATTCCTCCGCCGTATCAGCTCCGACCAAATAATCGTCCATATAAAAGTTATGCAATACAGCGTGTGCACCTAAAGGCCACCTATGTACGTTATCTTTAGCACATTGCTGCATCGCTCTGATGGCACAAAATGGCGCTGATGCCATTCCGAATGTCACTCTAGTGAACCAATATTCAGCTATCTCTCCTGTATCATTCCTCCAAAATATTCGTTGCAAGTCCCAATGTTGCTCTGCTATTTTCACCTGCGGAAACATCTTCTTAATATCTGCCGTTACCCCATATACGTGCAAACGAAAACCCCAAATAAGGTCGATTAAATCCTTTTGCAACTTGGGCCCGATCATTTGGACATCATTTAATGAAACACCGGAATCAGTGATACAAGATGCGTCGAACACTACCCGAAACTTCTTCGTAATTGCATGGTGAGGGATATAATAGGGGTTGTTTTCCGGTGAAGTTGTTGCCAGCTTTAGCCATCCCTTTGCTATATACTCATTTATGAAGCTCTGATAATTTTCTTTCAATATTGGTTCTCGTTTAAATCGCTGCTCCAATCGTAAATATCTTTGGAGCGCTGTCACTCGATTGGGGCCAATACGATCCTAGTCGCGTCGTAAGGGAATTTCTAGAGTATAGCGCCCCTCCTGTGGATCGAATGTGTGGGTCTCCAAGAAATGGGTTTCACATTCCTGTTGCTCCGTCGTCCAATCGGAGTCATCACCTGGCAAGCTTTCTACTTCAAAGAAACGTTGTACTAAGTGCTCAAGTTGATACTCATTTTCCATTCTATCTAGCACTTCTGCTACATGGACTGCCACAACGCTAGCGTTAGTCGGCATTTCGCCGAATAGAAACCAGCCCAAACGAGTCTCCTGTGCTACAAAGCCTGACGCTAATCGACGCATATTTTCCTGCATCAGTTAAGCCCATATACCCACGCCCAAAAGCATTTGTACTGGTGATGGTTGGTCGAAAGTTGGATCAGCCAAAAACGTTGATATATCGCTAGGCAAATCTTGCTTCCGTAATCGTGTTTGAGGCAATAACATTTTACCTAAAATCGACGGAACCACTAGACAAGTGACAAAGATGCTCAAATCGTCCAGGTAAAGTGACATAAGATGACCCGATATTGCCTTATTACAAACTTGGGATTGCGCTCCAATAGCCGACGAAACATTAACCTTTGTTCGATGCGTGCAAATTTGATTATTAGCTACGACATCCTTGCTGATCAGGTTCACTTGTGCGCCAGTGTCACATATGGCACGTAGTCTTATAGTCATACCACCCTGCGTTACAAAACGAACCTGAGCAGTAGCCAATAGAGTGGAGCAAGGATTGATAAGTGATGATCGCATTATGACGGGCTTATTCGCAGGTCCGCAGAATTCTGATGGAGTAACAGCACTGGAAACCCCGAGGCCAGTTTCCACTTCGCTTCTTGGTTGCTATTGGTCCTTATCTAAAACTCGCCTCCACAGTTGCTACCATTAACTCATGCGGGACCTCCCCCTTGGAGTTCTGACCTAACTTCGGACAAATAATGCTATTATGGGGTGCTCTTTCACACCTGGGACAGCGACTAGATAGACAGCTCCGAGCTGTATGTCCTTTTCGCAAGCAATTTTGACATAACCCCAGCTCAAAAATTCGCTTAATTTTCTGGTCACGACTCATGCGTCCAATTGTAGGGCATCTATGGAATGCATGATCGCCTGAGCAGCTGAGACATGGCTTGTACTTAACCATGGACGAACTGTTTAACTTTGCACGCTGATCCATGACAGAATTGTTTGTGCGCTTCTCACTATACTTACCGACGACCGGTATGTTTTGGCTTAACAGCCCGCTACCACGACGCTCAAGCCAAGAGAAAAAATCTTTTTGCAAGTTCGGAATTCGATCTGTGGGCCGAAACAATTCCCACTGACTACGTGACACGCTATCTAATCTGGACTCTAGAAAGTTCAATATAAATAAATCGCGTTGTTCCTCAGCTCCCAACTGTCTTGCCACCATTCGCATACTATTCCTAGTAACATCAAGCATATCCCTAGTCAATGCATGAGTAGCCTGTGACCATACTGGTAAATCGTAAATAGCTGAGCAATGGGCTGCATGGCACAAATATTCATTATCATATGTCATGCATAATGTTTTCCATGCGTCAACGAAGCTGTTGTCTCGCTGTGGCCAATAACCCAATGCTCTAGCCGCATCGTCTTTCACACAGCTCTGCAGGCGACGAAGCCGTTGCATATTGGTAAGGTGTGGATTTTGAATCACTTCAGCAGTAAATATATCGCGGAACTGAATCCACTCACGATGATTACCTTGGAACGAGGGAAGTCGATCTGCCAAAGGCAATTCTGCAAATTGATGTTGTAGTGGGTGGTTATTACCGTGGATGCACGATGTTGTAGGGGTCGGTTCCATTGTTTTTAATTTTTGATACAATTCGGCCCGGACTTTCACGTATATATCTTCGACCTGCTGCTGACGAGCAAGATCATCCGCCTGTTTCACCTCATCGCGCGAGCTGCCTTGCAGCTCCCTACATACACATTCAAATTTTTCCCAAGCCTTAACTAAAATATCGAGTCGTGCCTTTAAAATTTCCACGTTCATATCATCAGTTGAAGCAGAGGCCAACCAGTCGGACTGCCGCTGAATTTGCAATGCAGTATAATCTAAATCCAAATGCTTACTCTTGCATCTCCTAATGGCTTGAACGTCCATCCGTTGGGAATCTTCTATATCGACTGTTAGGTCCGTTTTTTCTTCCTCTACACTCGTTACGTTATTTCTATCATCACCTAAAAGAAAATTCGAGAAAAATATCAGGCACTTAACGGAAGGCTGGATTGACTAGCATTATCCTTGTCCTATAAATCACTCCCTAGTGTTCGATCACTACTAAAGTTAACGTATGTATATAACCTTAGTATATACGAGCGTACCCAACCCCAGTAAATCGCAGAAACTAGTGTCCGAAATCGCATGCCATCATAGATTAATCTTACTGAAACGTCAGACTTAAATTCGCTGAGCCTATGCCACAATTCGCCGATATATTATGCAGAAAGTCGCAGATAAATTCTTGCATAAGTCGCAGTTATATTTGCATTAGCAGTCTCGCTTCTTTTTCGAATGGCTTACGAATTCGGACTTAAATCGCTCTGTATCAAAATGTGTAACTACGCTGCAATAGCAACAAAGTCGCTGTCAACCCACAATCAAGCCTCGAAAAAAGACACATGCACATGTATACATACCATTCACTTTTGGAATTTTTTGTTTTTTAAATTTACTTCGCATGCAGCGTTTTCCTCGTTCCTCGCTCAGAGGTAACAATTTTGCACGCTTATTTGAGCTTGGTCCAGAGCTATTCCGCTCTGCCCTTCTCAACTCCTTCGCTGCCATCAATCGCATCATATTTTCAAATTAGTCAGCCTAAAAAAAAATGCACGAACGTTCGACTTCCAGTTATATATATTATTCTTTCGCTGCTATTTTCCCAGCAAGTTGACTGTAACTGCTTTTCCCATTCGGCTCGATTGACCAAAATGTATTTTAGAAGAAAATGTATTTTACTTTTTCTCAAAAAAAGAAGAACGACTTTTCTGTTGAATTGATTTTTTATTTCTGAAATTTATATCAAGGCTTTTTGTACAAATTGAAAAATTCCTTAAACAATCTAACCAATGCCTACTATTCTCGTTCCTATAGAGTCATATCGCTTGAACACTGCTCACGTTTTATATGTTTTCCAATATATTCGCCCATTTTAAATAGCAAGTACAGATATGTGGGCGCCATGGAACTCACGTAACAAATTACTTTAACGTACGGCTGTGATTTATGGAAACCACATTCAAATGCCCTCTGTGCACACATCCCGCTACACACTTGATTTTGTTTCCTGGAGGAGTTTATTAACTTGAAAACTAAATATCTCACGTGTGTAGATACTTTAATTTTAAACAACAAATAATAGATACACTTGCAAACAAGTGCGGAAAGCGAAGCGTGACGGGGCGAGTACAAGCATCTACTGAGGATCTACAAGCGTGAAATTTCCAGGGCGAAGAGAATCTCATGGAAAAGTTTCTGTACGGACATAGAGTACTCCAGCGAAACGGCACGGTTGAAAAAAGTCCTAGCAAGAGGAAACATAGTCCAGGGACTAATAAAGAGAGAGAACGGGGAATGATCACGTAATGGTGAGGAATCCCTTGCGGTGCTTTTCGATAAACTTTTCCCATTGGGAGATGATTTAGAAGAGCCAGCAGACAGCACTCACACTTCAATGACGGATCGGGTAACGCCAGGCTTGGTGACCGATACCAAGATCGAATGGGCGGTGAGAACGTTTTCTAAGTTTAAATCGCCCGGTCCAGATGGTACATTTCCGGCCATGCTACAAGTTTCAAGTAGGGCGGTCGTGGAATGGCTTAAAATAATAATCGATGGGTGCATAAGACTGAATCATATGCAGCACTCTTGGAGAACTGCTCGTGTAGCTTTCCTACCAAAGGCGGGGAAGATCGGCCACGTGTATCCCAAAGGCTATAGACCCATTATCTTAACATCATTTATGTTCAAAACTTTTGAGAGGCTGATGGATGTGTACATCAAGTCCGACGTGGATGAAAAGCTGCTCTCCACACCACAACATGCGTACATCAAAAGCAAGTTGGTAGACACCGCATTGCATAGGGTGGTAATAAGCATAGAGAAAGCCCTGGAATATAAGGAATATGCTCTAGGAGTCTTCTTAGACATTGCCGGGGCTTTCAATAATATTTCTAAATGGGCGATTAATAAAGAAGGCCTCAACGGCACTTTATGCATGTAAAATAATGCTAAGGGTATGCAGACTATCAATGCTTAGCATTACGGGAGCCCTTAAAACAACCCCGACGGCTGCACTGTATGTCACTCTGCACATTCCACCTGTAGACCTGGTAGCAAAGAACAAAGTGTTAACAACTGTAACCAGGCTCGGTGCTTCGGGGCAGCTTGAGCGCCGACCATACGACCATAGTAGTATGGCGTCATCAATCACAAGAGGAACAGACTACCTGACTCCCTATCTGCGCTTCGAGGGAGATCATAAGATGTGGATGGTTGGCGCAAGCGTGCTCTAATGGCGGACGAGGCGATACATGTGTACACAGATGGTTCCAAAGTAGTGGAAGGAGTAGGGTCTGCGGTATACTGTCTTGATCCGGATATAAACAGATCCTACAGGTTACCAGATTACTGTAGCGTTTTCCAGCGGAAATATTAGCCGTAGCCAAAGCAGTAGAAACACTGGAAGAGAATAGCTTAAGATGCAACCGTGTCAACTTTTATATTGATATTCAAGCAACAATTAAGGCTATAATCTCGCATAGCACAGCATCTAAATGCCTGTTAAGAGTGTAAGCAGTCTCTGGAGAGAATCGGGACAGGGAGAATCATACATCTATATTGGGTCCCAGGGTACATGGGAATAGATGGGAATGAAAAACAGATGAACTAGCTAAAAAGGGCGCATCCCCTGAAGCTTGCTCCGTAGACGTCCCAATTAGACTGGGCGAGATTAACAGAAGGCGAGAGGTGCACATGATTGATCAAGCGGGAAATGCGTGGGTTCAAGCGCGGGGCTGTAAACTGTCGAAGATTATGTGCAGGTCTTACAACCTTAGACTAACAAAGTTGCTTCTATCATTAAAAAGAGAGGACTGTAGACTCATGACGGGTATTCTGACTGGACACTGCCTTCTGGCGTCACATGCCTTTAAACTAGGCTTGGTCAGTGATAGCAGATGTTGGAAGTGCGGGTTGGAGGAGGTAGAAAGTTTCTAATATTTCCCAAGAGGGCGGAGTTATTTTATGGTTTTTGATAGGGTTTTTCAGTTTGGTAGTTAAAACAAACTTCTGTAGTGGAATTCACTTACACTTTTTAACCACATTTGTCATCGCTTTATTTGCGAATCGATAATTATAACGATTTCGTTATTCAGTAACTATTTTGTATCGATATTTATTTATGGACGATCAGCTGTGTTGTTAAATAAACGGCAACTAAATTGGCTGCTTTAAAAATCACGAAATTAATTTCTGGCAATTTTAGTTAGAAAAGAAAATGGGAACTTTAATTAAATACTTTCAAACACGAAATCCTGTTTTATAAATCAAATGGAATTTGAGTACTTGGCGTACGTTTTATCGCAAGATGAAGAATTAGGAAGTCCATCGCCAGTGGACAGACACCTTCTTAGAGAAGTAGTTAACCCATTCCACAACGGAGTTTCGAAAGCTGTACCACCTGACCCCAGACTGATGATATTATTTCTCAACTTGATGGTCAATTAAGGGGTATAAGAATAAGTGCGATATCAACAGATGCATGTACTTACCTTTTGTTGAAATATGTAAACACTTGCACAATAATGACTTTTAATGAAATTGGTTTATTTTTGGCATTCCTTTTGTGCTTTTCGCATTTTTTGGGTTTCGTTAAGCTGTGCTGCCACCTTTCTACTATTAAAACGAAATTTAAATGTCAACTATTTTCGAGTCGCTAAAACTAAGTTAGTGAATAGTACAATCGATAAGGCAAACGACAAAATCGTTAATTAAAATCTCGACAAATCGCATCGTTATAAGTTAGTGAATTCCACTAGTGGTAACACTACGGACTCATTCAGTCTATGTGAGATCCTAATGGACCAGCCAGTTCAACCTAACCTAACTTAAACAATTTATTTAAATTGTACGTTTTCTGACATCTGCAATTCAATTTTGCGTCAGTTTGAAAATACATATATGCGAAGTGATTAAAAAATATATAAAAAAGTGAATAAACTGGAAAAGGTCCAAAACAATGTTGATATGAGCGACCCCATGTATGTGGGGACTTGAATGCAAATTTATTTGGTATATACATATGTATGTATGAACATTAGGGTGGGTCGATTTGTATGGACGAAAGTTAACGGATATAGCGCCATCGATTTGCCGATAGAATTTGGGCTCAGGAAAAAAAGTTCCACTACGCATACCCAAAAAATAATAATTTTCGAGCCTGCGAAGTTTAATTTTTTTGACTTTGTTTCGACTTTGATTTTTAAGGTTTTTTTCATGACCTACTAAAAAACTTTTCATATGTATACCCTGCTCTTTTTTCAAAAAACTGTTATCGCCAACGTTTTTAGCGGACATATTTGGGTCGGACAGGGTATACATGAAAATTTTACAATCAAATGAACATTTTTTAGTAGGCCATGAAAAAAATCTTAAAAATCAAAGTCAAAAATGAAATTTCGCAGGATCGAAAATTATTTTTTTCCTGAGCCCAAATCCTGTCGAAAAATCGATGGCGCGATATTGGTTAATAAATCGAACCAGTCTAATGAACATACATACGTGCATATGTATATGAAGTTGTGAACAGGAAAATAGCAGTAATAATTTTTAACAAGTTGTTTCTTATATTTATTTTAGTTAATTAAAAAACAAGTCGATTCAATTGTAGTACAACCAAATTACGCTAATCAGTTGTAAACTCGTATCAGAAAATTCAAAAAATATTTCAGAGTTTATACTTAGAATTTTCAGAAACTTGTTGAGTATGCAGTTTTGTAGTAAAATCTATTTTAGTCTAACAGAGTAAAGTTTTAAGTCACTCGAAAATCGTGTTGATTTTTCGCATTTTTTTAAGGTATTCGTCTAGCTTTATTAGAAACAAATAGTTACGGGCTTTTTGAGAAGAGCTTCGTCGGCTTTTTATTTATAACAATCCATATGGTCTTATATATACGAAGACGCTCCGGCCAAGAAAATATTTCAGTCGATTATGCAGTTTGGACGCAGAGGAGAGATTTCCCTTGGTGATCTCAATAGGCGTCAGTTATCGCGAAATAGGGATAGCTGGCGTGGCTTGTTACGAAAGGGTTAAAATCGTTTAGGCGGCTAAGCACCAATTAATGAATTATGATAATTATCGATAACTAATTGGTTTGTAATGGGCTTGTTATTGACGAGTCATCGGCTTCTTATTGCTTTCTTATCGGCTTGTCATAGACGGGTTATACATTTGATTTTATAGTAAAGTTTTATAAGTATCGGTTACATAACAAGCCGATGAGTCGTCGTTAATAAATCGATAATATGCCGAAAACAAACTCGTTACACTCCAATAAGAAATCGAAAACTTTTCGATAAAAAATCAATGCAACGAAATCGATATTTTTTTCGTAACACGCCGATAACAAATTGGGAACATATTAATTACATATCAATAAATATGATAAATCCAAAACATTTCGATAACAAACAGATAACTTATCGATTAAAAGTCTTTTTAATTTAATTTGGATTTTTTTTTTCACTGTATTTTATTTTACTTCACTGCATTTGTGTTATTTTATTCTCCTTTTTCCTAGTTTATTTTACTTTTTACTACCTTTATATTAAGTCCCTTTCATGTTTATCCCCTCATTTCCATACGAATTTTTGACCCACGGAAAAGTCTTTTTCGGTAACTTCCCGTTGAGCTAGACACTTGATACTTAGAACATAGTTCAGATCTGGGGGACATTACAATGCAAGTGAAAAAAATCCGCTAGGTGGCGCACGGATCGAGATATACACAAAATTTATTTTAAAATGGAAATTTTGCGATCGACTTTTAACTAACTTCTCGGTGATCCAGAGACTTTAAACTTAGCACATAGTTTGCGAGTCGATGGCACTACAATTCGTGGAAAACAAAATGCCCCCAGGTGGCAGACGAATCGAGATGAACGAAAATCCCTGAAAATCGCAGGGAATCTTGCGATCGATTTTTAAGTAACTTCCCGGTGAGCTAGAGACTTGAACCTTGGGCCGTGAGTCAGAACTCGGTGACAATGCAATATTTGATCAAAAAAATGTCACTAGGTGGCGCATGGATCGAGATATTAAGAAAATTTGGTTTGATTTGGGAATCTTTCAATCCATTTTTAACTAACTTCCCGTTGACCTAGAGACTTGAAACTTGGCACACAGTTCCAGGCTTGGTGACAATACAATTTACAGGAAACAAAGTTCCGCTAGGTGGCGTGCTAATTCAGATAACTACAAATTCCTGAAAAACGAGGGAAATTTTGCGATCGATTTTTGAGTAACTTGCCGGTGAGCTATAGACTTGAAACTTGGGCCATGGGTCAGAACCCGGTGACAATGCAGCATTTGATCAAAAAAAAATTTCTAGGTGGCACGCGGATCGAGATAGTAAGAAAACAAATTTTAATTTGGGCATCTTTCAATCCATTTTTAACTAAATTCCCGGTTACCTAGAGACTTGAAACTTGGCACTTAGTTAGAGGCCTGGTGACAATACAACTTATAGAAAACTAGGTTCCGCTAGGTTGCGCGCTAGTCAAGATAACTGCAAATCCTTTAAAAACGGGGGGAATCTTGCGATCGCTTTTCGAGTAATTTCGATGGGCTAGAGACATGAAACTTGGGCAGTAAGTCAGAACCCGATAACAATGCAACATTTAATCAAAAAAATCCGCTAGGTGGCGCATGGATCGAGATATTGAGAAAACCAGTTTTAAATTAGGAATCTTGCAATCGATTTTTAACTAACGTCCTGGATGTCTAGAGAGTTGAAACCTGAAATATAGTTTAAAACTCGGTGACAGTGCAATGTTTGATAAAAAAGTTTGAGCTACGTAACGCACGAGTCGAACTATTTAGAAGATTAGGCCATACCTTGATGGCTAGCCACATGAGTGTTGCAGGCGATGTAAAATTCCACCTCCTTGAAGGCCCAACTCAATGCACGTCCTTGCATACTTTTAGGCGTACGCGACTTTCACCAAGTTTCTTTTAGACTTTCAGGCGTATGCGAATTCCACCACGATTTTCAGCTGTGCAAATTAAGTAGCTGACAAACGAGGCAGGGGAAATTCCACTAATTCTCTTAAATCTTGGGAATTAACCAGGCATGCTTAACGAACGAAACGATATCATTTCGTTACGATAATCAACGCTAATAAACGAAACGAAGTCACTTCGTTTCGTTTATTAACGTTAAGATCGTCAAATTAACGTTAATTTGTCGTTCTTAACGTTAATAAACGAAACGAAATGACTTCGTTTCGTTTATTAACGTTGATTATCGTAACGAAATGATATCGTTTCGTTCGTTAAGCATGCCTGGAATTAACTATGAGGATTATCTTCAACTTGAGTTTCTTTGGTGAATTTTTGGGAGCAATGACCTAACAAGTGGTGAATCTCGGGTTCTGCTGAATGAACTATTAGTGATGGTGATGCACCACAGCCAAGAGGTAATTCTCTAAACAAATTATTTTGTTACTAGACTTTAAAATTTTCTAAAATCTGCCGGCACAAAATTGTTATGCTTTTTGAGTTAAGCCAGAACTCCATGGATAGCCTCGTGGGCGTTGCAGGCGTTCTAGAATCCCACCTCGTTTGTTAGCTATTCAATCTAGACAGCTAAAAATCATGGTGAAAATCGCATACGCCTGAAAGTTTGAAAGGACGCGCATGGAGTTGGGCCTTAAAGGCCTTTACTAAAAAATTTAAAATAAAAAGATGATCAAAAAATTTTAAGGACTACCTTTATATAAATGGACCAAAAAATAGAGGGCAATTTTTCTTTTAATCCAGACATAGTCTTGTTGAATTTTGACTAAAAAACTTTAACAATAGCTCTTGTAAAAAAATTTTGGGATTTAAAATTATAAAGGTAGAGCGCGTGTTTAAATTTTAAATAATCAATTAGTTAATCCCAAGTATATGGTTTGCCTTAAATTGAAATATTGCGCTCCACCTTTATAGTTTAAAATCCCAAAATTATTTTACAAGAGCTATTGTTAAAGGTTTTTAGTCAAAATTCAACAAGACTATGTCTTTATTAAAGGAAAAATTGCATTCTTTTATTTGGCCCATTTATATAAAGGTAGTCCTTAACTTTTTTATTATCTTTTTAATTAATTTAATTTTACTTTTGTTATCAATAAGGAATACTGGTTTCACTCGTGAAAGATAAACCTTAGAATTAGGTAAATGTAGTACATCATACGACTTATTAAAGCACCTTATTTGAGGCTTATTTATGATACAAATAAGGCTTATCCTTTAGGTAAATAAAAATAATTGTTGCCTAAACTTAAGGAATACATGATATATAACCTAACTTTAATCAATAAAATTTCGTAAGAAACTGGATTTTATGTATGAAATAATATATCGCCAGTAAAACTATTTTCAATAAGCCAACCTACTTTCGACCCGACCCATAAAAAATTTAAATTTTACATTTCTCACTGTTTTAGCAGCACCTCGTTTAGAAAAACTTTCAAAAAGTATTTTCAATGGTACTTGTCCCACAACTTGAACAGAAAATGAATTTTCAATAATAGGTACATAATAAATAAAGTTTTGAAATGGGTGATTATAAAGATAAATAAAGTCAGATGGTGTCTTATTATAAGTCCTGAGTTTATATGTGCAATAAGACGTAGAATTAGATTATAGCATGGCATACTATTCCTAATTATATTTGGTTCTTAAACCTTATAATAAGGTTATTGTACTCGATATGTGTATTGTCTTATGACAACGCCTTATGTAAGCCTGATTCTTTGTGTGTTATAAGCCTTATATAAATGGTCCTAAAATAAGAAAATACGGCACCTGAGAACACAGCCGTATGAAGCTAAAAAGCACAAGCAGGTCCTCAGTGAAATGCACAAACAAGCGTCGGACCTCTATGCCAGGAATTGCCCGGTGAATCCTGTACTCAAAGAACAATACCCACAACTTAGCAGAGGAGGAACGCACTCTTGCCTAGGTAAACGCGCGTCACTCCAGCCCAACTTCGATCTGGGTACTGTAACAGGTTAAACTCTTACCTATCCAGAATCAACCACGACATACAAAACATATGTCCTGCTTTACTGTATTGTGGAACCAACGCCTTTAACATCCCTCTCAATATGGTCCACCCCTGTTGAAACAGCAAGTTTCCTTGGACTCCCATTAGAGGACATTGATGACAATTTGTGATTGGTCGCACCCACGTGGTATCACAATGGGACCTTTTTGGGCCTAAGTGCACTGGTGCTCACACCGGCGGCCACTCTAACCTAACCTATTTTATAATAATAAATTATGTTAGCATACCAAGTACAGGATTCCCTCATACCTTGAGCAAAGATGTTTACACATAAAAAAAAAATTATAAAATGTATTTAAAATGTTTGCTGCTATTTTCGTGTACGCAGCTGTATATTCATATCATGAATGTCAATGCGGAGTTGGCTACTTAAGTATAGTTAGGTCCGGTTTTCCAGTAGTTATTTAAGCTATTCTTAAACTAAGTTTGCTAAACGCTAGTCAAATTTAAACTCCAGTTAAACTACTGAGCAGTTTTTCAGTCGCAGCTTTGGGGTAGGCTTTTTGTACCGCAACACTTTTTTTTTTATTATCTATATAATTTGTAGATACGGCAACAGCTGGATTTTGTTTACCGAGCAAACATGGAAAAAGTATTTCTGCAGCCTTAGAAAAATACACATCTAGTTCCGGAGCTGATATCTAACATCATGCTCTAATTAAACCAGAGAGTTATCAAGTTGATATCCAACTTCATTCTCCAATTACTATCCAACCTTTGAGAAATTTTGTAAAATGTATAGTTCTCGAGTTGACTCCAACGTCATTCTCAAATTATTTTCCGACCTTTGAGAGATTTTGAGAAATGCACAGCTTTCAAATGCGCATTCAACACATTTGTCCAGTTCATATTCTACATCGAGTTTAGGTGGATTGAATAAAAATCTTCCCCGGGGTGGTACCACCAAAGACAACAGCTGTTTCTTGTGAGAAATAAACAGCTTGTTGATAGCAGTAAAGAAGCACTATTAATTAAAAATAAGTTATACATATTTTATTTTATTTTCGTGTAAATACTGTAGCATTGAAATCCTACAGTTCAGCCCAGTTAGCCACATATAAATATTGTGACGAATATTGGCAACGCTAAGGCATACTATCATCTCTAAGCCGATACTAAACAGGTACTTGTATCTACATAAACAAATCAATCATTATGTCTACACATATGTACATTCAAGAAGCGGAGAGATATGCACAAACACATGCATATATCTGAGATGCTCACAAAAGTATGCAATCATCGGTCGAAGTATCACTCACATATACACGCGCATATGAGAAGCTATAAACGTGCATCTGTAGTTTATAGCTGGTGAGTTTATAGCTGGCAAACAAGTAGTAAATTCTAGAGGGAGAAACACCTAGAAGTATGCCGACGAGGAAACCGAAGACTATAAAAGCAGCACCAGCTGAGGCATGGGCAATCAGTTTGATTTAAGCAAGCTATTGTTTGTGAAGTATCAGTGTTATTGTGAAGTACTTTAATAAAGGCCATTTTGCATTATTGAATATTGGAGTTATTTATTCAACAGTTTAGCGATACGAACGTTAGTAGAAGGTGTGAAATAAGCGAAGTTTCCCTAAATTCGTTACAATATTATTGGATGAGAATTATGTTTCTTTCAACTTAAGTACTAGCATTTTTTGCCTTATAAAATATATCCTTTTTTGCTGAGAACTTTATGATTTTCAAGTTGAGTCAGTCAAGTTTCGAATCAACTTTTGGGATTTTAGAATTAAGCTTTGTTATCAACATAAGCATTAATGGCCCTCAAGCCCTAATGCTTGTTGGGTATATTCGACGCCATTGCCAATAAACTGATAACTGATAGGTTAACTAGAGTTTAACTCTGCAAGATCAGCCGTTTAAACTCAGCTTAAACTTCAGTTAAAATCAGGGCCGAGGAGAGGGGGGAGGGGGGCACCCAGGGCAATTGCCCTGGGGCTCGGCATGGCAAAGCAGTATTGACAGTACTCTAACTAGGATTTCATAGATACATACATATTTTGTTGCTACAACAAAATTTCCGAAAATACCAGATCAGATTTGACAAAGTCTTCAGGTTATTCTAAAGCAAAAGGTTGGAAGAGGTTACACGACAGAATTCCTGGACATGAAAATAGTCAAAATCATTAAACTTGCTATATAGAGTGGCGCCAATATGAAATGAGAATTTGAAATGCAAGTTCAGTGGATTTTCTCTTAGCGGAAACCCTTAAAAATGAACAGCTCGCTGGAGAGAGATACTTCGCAGAATTCTTGATGTTGTTTTATTTCTTGGAGAAAAAGGATTGGCATTTATAGGGATAATTCACTGATCGGAAATCCAAAAAATGGAAGCTTTCTTGGTATTTTGGAACTGATCAGCAATTATGACCCCCTATTGCATGAATATTTGGAGGTGAAGGAATCTCAAACGAAAAAGAATCGTCAAGTATTACACAGTGGATGCAACCCCTGATTCGGCGCATATTAAGCAGACTGTTTTTATATGGCGTTATGTTTTATTAGACAGGGACTCCGGAAAATGGAAAATCCAAGAACGCTTTTTAGAGTTTGTCGATTGTAACGCAAAACCAGGAGAAGCTATCGCTGAGCTGATTCGCAGCACTCTAAAAAAGCACAATATTCCACTGGATGACTGCCGTGGGGAAGGGTATGATAATGGCAGTAATATGAGCGGTCATTACAAAGGAGTGCAGAGTCATATCCTGAGAGATAACTCCCTGGCAATATTTGCACCTTGCGCTTGTCATAGTTTAAATTTATGTGGAGTGCAAGCTGCTGTATATTGTGCAGAAGTCATCACAATTTTCGGTATTATGCAGAAATTTTATAATATCTTTAGCGCAAGCCCTCAGAGATGGGAAATTCTCAAGCATGTCACAAACACGATGGTCTGCTCGTGTGGATAGTGTGAAACCTTTCGAAACTCACATTCCCCAAATATTGAAAGCTGTTGATGAAATCAAGCTTTTGAATCTGAGTTCAGAAACAGTAACGGATTTGAAAGGTATTGAAGCATATATGGGGAAATTTGAGTGTATCCTCTTGGCCTACATTTGGCTCAAAGTGTTGATGGTAATCAACCATCGAAATCTGGTACTGCAAGCTAGAAATGCCACACTGGACGTGGAAACAGAAAATATACGTAGCCTGATTGATGAGTTGAAGAAGTTCAGGGATCAATGGTCGATCATACTTTAAGAATGTAAGGTTCTGGCAGGGAGTATAGGAGTTGTGAATACCTTAGCAGAGAAAAGAAGGAAGATAAGAAAGCGCCAGTTCGATAAATTACGTGGCGAATCACCTTAGTGTGATTCCGAAACTCAATTCAAACAGCAAGTTTTTTAACTTCTTTTGGACTGCTTGATTGGTAACATGACAAGACGTTTCGAAGCCGTAAATGACATTGCGATTAAATTTAGTTTTTTGTGGAAGTATGAGGATCTGACGGAAGAAGAGCTCAGAGAAAAGATAGCGGCATTCTGCACGATCTATGGTATCGATATTTCTACGGATCTAATAAATGAAATAATTCATCTCAAAGCCATCCACTTAGCAAATTAGGGATGTGATTCGCTGCTACCATATCAACTTCTGAACAAATTTCATGACTTGAAGATAGATGTATTATTTCCTAACAGGGAGCGTTCTTTTAGTCTATTGTCCCGCGTGAAAAATTTTTTACGTTTTACTATGAGCCAAAATCGCTTGACAAGCTTTGGAACATTGGCGTTGGAGTCCAGCCTTGCTCGCAGCAATGGTTTTGAATAGGTAGTTTTCATATTTGCAGACCAAAAAGCACGGAAGGTTTCCTTGGCTGATTCAAGCCCTTAAAATATACATATTTAGAAAAAGTTAATGTAAGTAAATCAAATAATGAAATCTAACATTTCATTAATGTAAGTGCTCCAGTAAATCTTATTCTATATGAAATAAAACTGACAATGTGAATTGAAAAATTTATGTATGTTATGTTATTTTTATACTCAGTTGAGCAGAGCTCACAGAGTATATTAACTTTGATTGGATAACGGTTGGTTGTACAGGTATAAAGGAATCGAGATAGATATAGACTTCAAAATCATTAGTATCGAAAAAAAATTTGATTGAGCCATGTCCGTCCGTCCGTCCGTCTGTCCGTTAACACGATAACTTGAGTAAATTTTGAGGTATCTTGATGAAATTTGGTATGTAGGTTCCTGGGCTCTCATCTCAGATCGCTATTTAAAATGAACGATATCGGACTATAACCACGCCCACTTTTTCGATATCGAAAATTTCGAAAAACAGAAAAAATGCGATAATTCATTGCCAAAGACCGATAAAGCGATGAAACTTGGTAGGTGGGTTGACCATATGACGCAGAATAGAAAATTAGTAAAATTTTTGACAGTGGGCGTGGAACCGCCCACTTTTAAAAGAAGGTAATTTAAAAGTTTTGCAAGCTGTAATTTGGCAGTCATTGAAGATATCATGATGAAATTTGGCAGGAACGTTACTACTATTACTATATATGTGCTAGATAAAAATTAGAAAAATCGAATGAAGAACACGCCCACTTTAAAAAAAAATTTTTTTAAAAGTAAAATTTTAACAAAAAATTGAATATCTTTACTGTATATAAGTAAATTATGTCAACATTCAACTCCAGTAATGATATGGTGCAACAAACTACAAAAATAAAAGAAAATTTCAAAATGGGCGTGGTTCCGCCCTTTTTCATTTAGTTTGTCTAGAATACTTTTAATGCCATAATTCGAACAAAAATTTACCAATCCTTCTGAAATTTGGTAGAGGCATAGACTCTTTGACGGTAACTGTTTTCTGGGCGAAATCGGTTGAAGCCACGCCCAGTTTTTATATACAGTAGACCGTCTGTCCTTCCGCTCGGCCGTTAACACGATAACTTGAGCAAAAACCGATATATCTTTACTAAACTCAGTTCGCGTACTTATCTGAACTCACTTTATCTTTGTACAAAAAATGGCCGAAATCCGACTATAACCGCGCCCACTTTTTCGAAATCAAAAATTACGATAAATGAAAAAAATGCCATAATTCTATACCAAATATGAAAAAAGGGATGAAACATGGTAATTTGATTGGTTTATTGACGGAAAAAATAACTTTAGAAAAAACTTTGTGAAATGGGTGTGACACCTACCATATTAAGTAGAAAAAAATAAAAAGTTCTGCAGGGCGGAATCAAAAGCCCTTGAAATTTTGGCAGGAATACTGTTCGTGGTATTACATATATAAATAAATTAGAGGTACCCGACAGATGATGTTCTGGGTCACCCTGGTCCACATTTTGGTCGATATCTCGAAAACGCCTTCACATATACAACTAAGGGCCACTTCCTTTTAAAACCCTCATTAATACCTTCAATTTGATACCCATATCGTACAAACACATTATAGAGTCACCCCTGGTCCACCTATATGGCGAAATCTGGAAAAAGCGTCCACATATAGAACTAAGGCCCACTCCCTTTTAAAATACTCATTAACATCATTCATTTCATACCCATATCGTACAAACACATTCTATAGTCACCCCTGGTCCACCTTTAGAACTATGGCCGACTCCCTTTTAAAATACTCTTTAATACCCTCCATTTGATACCCATGTCATCCAAACACATTCCAGGGTTACCCTAGGTTCATTTTCCTACATGGTGATTTTCCCTTATTTTGTCTGCAAAGCTCTCAGCTGAGTATGTAATGTTCGGTTACACCCGAACTTAGCCTTCCTTACTTGTTTTTACTGGATTGAGTTTATCTTTTAGGGGGGCCCGTCAACGCGAACTGTCTCAGGGACCCGGCTCGGCTCTCTGCGGCCCTGGTTAAAATAGACTGAAAAACTACAGAAAAAATTTAAGCGTAGTTTAACTGACAAACTGCGTTGAACTTGTATTTAAAAACCGGGCCTTAATATATACATATATGAACATAGTAGTTCCTATATGTACCTAGATGTATAAAACAAAAAACATAGTGGTGACAATTGCAAGCATGTATATACATATGTACATATGTATGTATGTACACATGTTTCTATACATATTAATATGAATGCATTATAAATTAGAAAAAGATCAAAACATATGTCAGTTATTCTCCGTGGTTGAACCGAAATGGCTGCATGCCTAAGAACAGAATAAAATTTACCTACATACATATGTATATAGTATTAAAATATAGTACATACATATATAAAAACATCCATACATATATAGTACCTACATACAAATACAGGGCCGGATTAACAGGTAGGCAGAATAGGCAGTTGCCTGGGGCCCCCATTTTAGGGGTCCTCCGAAAAATGAAAAAGGCTTCTAAAATTTTCTTACAAACATAAAATTCTAGAGAGTGAAAGAAATAATCAGAACTGAAAATAAATTTTAATCAAATAAATAAAACTAAATTGACCGCATTCAAAAGACGACGACCGACAAACTAGACAAGGTTCCTAAAAAGGATATTTCCGACTCATTTGACAAATTGTATGAGCGTGCAAAGAAGTGTATCGAAGTGAAAGGAGAGTATATTGAATAATAAAAAAGGTTTATAACTTTTCTTCAGTTGGAATGTCATACTGGTGAAAGCCTAGCGAATCAAACTTTAAAGTTTCTTACTGAAGATTGTGATTTAGATATTCAAAATTGTAGAGGACAATAATATGATAACGCATTAAACATGTCCGGGAAGTATAAAGGTGTGCAAGCAAGAATATTGAGTTTGAATGAGAATACGATATATGTTTCCTGTTCCGCGCATTCCCTTAATATGGTTGCAGAGCATGCTGTGAAGTGCTGTTTTTATGCAGTAGATTTTTTCGCCATTATGCAGACATTATATAATTTTTTTTCGCTTCCACCTATAGTTGAGGCGTATTAAAAAATAAAATAAACAATGAGAAAACTTTGAATACTTTGTCAACTACACGCTGGGAAGCATATTCGAATGCGACAAATGCAGTTTACGATTCATTTGATATCATATTAGAGGCTCTAGAAGTCATTGCTGATGATGAATCACAAAATACTGATACTCGTTATGAGGTGACGTGTATCGCGAATAAAATGCAAAAGTTAAATTCATGTTGATTTTATGGAACTCTATTTTGACTGCTATGCGTTCAGTGAGTAAGTCATTGCAAAGTGAAAAAGCAGATTTGAAAATGTGTGGTTTTTTGTACGGATTGTTAGAAGAGAGTTTAGTTTCATTCCGTGAATATTCCAATGACTTCGAGGAAAAAACAAAACAATTATTACCTGGAGTGGGTTATACAGAAATCATAAAACGTACTCGTCTTATAAAAAACCAACCTAATGACGGAAATGCTCCAGAAGTTGAATTTTCGCCTCGCTATGATTTTAGGACAAAAGGTTTCCTCGAAATCATCGACAATCTTCACAGTGAAATTAAACGATGAGCGAAATTGTATATGGAAGTTTCAGAGACATTTGCATTTCTCATCAACTTTTCTCTAAGTGATGGAGACCTCCACGAAGCTATAAATAACTTAGTTCGTTTTTATTCTAGAAATTTGGAAGAATTTTTCATTGAAATGAAACAGTTCCAAAGTTACATAAACTCCAGATACACTGATGTACAAAAAACTCATAGTCATTTGTATAAGATTCTATTGGAAGATCAATTAGGCGATGTATTTCCTAGCACAGAAATAGCTCTTCGGATTTTTTTAACATTAATGATCACAAATTGTTCTGCCGAACGATCCTTCTCGCAATGGAAAATAATCAAAGCTGCTGAAAGAGCTACAATGCGACAAGAGCGACTCGAGATGTTAGGTATACTTTGCATTGAGTCAGATTTATTGAACAAAATCGATATTGATGATATAATTGATGAATTTGCCGAAAACAAATGTAGAAAAGAACATGTTTAAAATGTAGATAGTAATTTTATTGATATTATTACATTGTGACAATAAAATTTTTATGAAAGATATAAGTTTATATTTTTTAATCGAAAAAAGAAGGGAACGGACGTGAAAAAAGGGGCCCCAAATTGATGGTTGGCTAGGGCCCCGTTGAGGGTTAATCCGTCCCTGTACATATATTAGGTAAACTTTTTATTAACAAAAACAGTTTTTACAAACAACAAAAATTTAAGTACCAAAGAGATTTCCTTTTCTTTATAAATAATTCAATAGTTATAATTTTATTTTTCTTTTATTTTCAGGTGGCGCTCATGAATTAATCAAATTTACAACAAATAACACTCCATTGAAATTTTGTATCTTAAGTTACCTGCACTTCAATATTTGCTAAGCGCACACAAAATATGTTTACAAAAACCCATACAAACATAACTACAATAAATATTTTTTATTTGCACACATTATTTAATATTTAAAAACTAAATTTAAATGTTTAGATTCGCAACTCTAAACGCTAGTGATATTAATTTTAGAAAAAATAAAATAGTAAAACGGCGCAACCATTCAAAGAATTTCATGAAATCCATTTCATACAAAATTAACAGCATTTCGGAGCATGCAAAGAATTTAATAATTAAATTTTTTTCCTTTATTACTATTTTGTAATACTTATAAAAAAAATTATCATATGGATTCTTTTGTTTTTGTGTCTATTATATGTTGGCTTATTTTCGCAATTATACTCGGCCCCACTTTATTTATTGTTTGCGTTTATTTGCCGGAATTACCTGTGAGATACATCAAACGTATCCGTTCATTATAAAAATTATTATTAAAAACTTGTAAATTTACGCATGTATATACAAAAGAATACACATATTTGTTATGTTTTAAACATGCTTAATTGTTAGTGCATAGTTAGCTTTTTTATATTTTAATTATTTTAGTTTTCATTCGATTTTTTATTGCAATACATTTTAGATAATATGAAAATTCCAATCACTGTCTTTTATTTGAAACGGTAAGAATGGTCAAGGGCGAGGAGGGGGCACACAGGACGAACGGGCAGAAAAATCAACAGCTGTAGTAATTGGAAGTATCATGCGTACATAGATATATACTTCAAGTTTATTTTTAGTTCAAGTTTATATAGCTGGGAAGGTTTATAAAAGTGTCAATATTGTTACGAATTTCAGGAATTCTTCTGTTATAGTTCCAATCGCTGAACTGTCGAATAAATAACTCAAATGTTCAGTATAGCAAAATGTTCTTTATTGACAACACTACTTTGTTAGTAGTACTGCACAATTACCTTTTTTTTTATGTAATTTTTAGATTATAAATAATAATATTCAGTGAATACTTCTAGCATTATCCTATAGTTATGAGAAACATGACTTCAGTAAAATCTTCAGAGTACAGACATATTCCAATCAAATTTAAATTTCAGTTGAATCTTTGTCAACTTTTTTCTGACTCAGTCCATACTTCTGTGAACTAGCATTTTGTTTCAGAAGTTTAACATTCATAAGGTCTGACAAATGCGTATACCGAACTGCAAAAGTTTCATTTTGATATCATCCAAGTTATCACACCTGTAATCCCAATACTAACTAATGGCGCACCCTTTACTCACGTTGCCGTGCATGTGACTTCTTCATTGCCCCAAATAGCACTTTCGCTGACTCAGTACACGCGCAAGCGATCGGTAACACAATACAACCAATAAGGCGTGAGAAGTGCAGCATAAGCAGCATTGGCCTATACACTCAACTCATCGATTATGAAATGTCGGCTGGTGGTGGGATCTGCAACGTAGGCATAAGTAAGTTAGACTTAAAAGTTAGTTGGTAACAAAAGAATATGTTTTAGATCAGTCGTATTAGTGAGTGCAACGAGTGCACAATAAATCTAGCTCAGTATCAACTTAACTAAATTTGTGTATTTCCTTTGGTCGGTGAACAGTGAGTTCACCGCAACTTTAATTTTTTAACAGTTCCCCTTTCGAGAACTGTAAGTGGCGCTCGAGACAGCGGGTGCAAAGTGGACAAAAAGTGTTTAAGTGTTTAGTTGAGAATAGACAAAAAATTACATCCCCAAAAAACTAAGTGAACTATTCAAAAAAAAAATTTTTCAAAAAAGCGTTTAAGTGGAGAAAAAAAGGGCAAAGAAATTAAAAGCCCAGTAATTAAGTGAACTATTTTAGACAAAAGGGACAAAAACCCTTCAAGAAGAGAAATATAAAAAAGCAAATAGTTTTAATCCAATGAGAAACTGGCTTTTGTGAGTATAATCTAATCACATTATATTTCCCTTTTCTTCTCCTATTTTTACAGTAATAAAATCATGGACTCTGAAGAAATCAGGAAGTCGCTAACGGAGACGAATGGGGCTATCAATGCCATTCTCTCCCAACTGAAGAAAATGGACCAAAGGCTGAAAAGCGTCGAGTCGAAAAATAACGATGAGTCTTTGTCAGGGCTCAGTAGTAATCTGGAGAGGCTAGAAGCCCAAGTAGAGGAAGTGCGCAGGCAGTCATCGGATAGCAGGCCAGAACCGGCTGTAGAACTGCTAGTTAGTCCTCGGACGGAGGTCGAGCTAGCGGGGGTGGTTAAACTGCCGGACTGCGTAAAAGAGTTGCAGGTATTCGATGGATCACGGGAGCACTACGGCTCCTGGGTCCATAGTGTAGAACAGGTAATAAAGGATTACGAAATAGTGCGGCATAAGCCGATTTACGCAGCCATCTTGAGGCATATTAGGGGGAAGATTAGGGGCGCAGCAGACTCTGCATTACTTGCGCACAATATACTAGATTCCGACTGGGGCAGGGTAAAGGAAATTCTTTCCCTGCATTACGCTGATATAAGGGATATAGAAACGTTGGAGCAGCAATTGACGTTAATGTCACAAGGGCGTCAGAAGATGTCCGACTTTTATGCGCAGGTTCAAAAACAACTGTCCCTAATGATTAATACCATAAAGGCCGAAAAGTATGTACACGGGGAAACAGTAGAGGCATTGGCAGAGGGACATCGTCGAAGAGCATTAGATGTCTTTATTAGGGGCCTAAACGGGGATCTGCCTGCCCTTCTCCTAGTTCAGAACTTGAAAACACTACCCGAAGCATATTCGGCATGTCTGAAAATTTTAAATGTAGACCGCAGGAACTCTATTTACCGCCCACCCTTCCACAGGGATAACAAAAATTTTAATGACAACTACCAACCTTCAGCCCCAAAATTTTTTAAAAGGAATTATTCCAACCACGACCAGGGTTATCCCGCTCAAAGAAATTCAGTTCAACCAAATGGCAACCGCGTGTGGCAGAATGGCAACCAACAAAGGCCTAGACCTTCCTACTCAGGATCAGCGCAAACCCGAATAAGCAATCAGTCTACCAAAATTGGAGAAGCAACAGCACCCCATTGGCGGTGTTAAGAGCAGAAGCAGAACCATCAACTCAAACCCGCCAGACAGGTGGCACTCGATTTTCAAGATATGATAGCGCCAAGAGGGGTACAAGTTCCCCAAGATATTCAGACAGAAACGCTAGCAAGCAGCAGAAACTTTTCCATCTAGTACCGGTTGATGAAGAACAAATCGAAACCAACAAAGAACAAACCACGGGGGACCAAGTAAATTTTACCATGGGAGCCTCGTGTCCGGCATACCTTATCTAGAGTACGCAACGCAGGATTTAGGCATTTTAGAATTTCTAGTGGATACAGGGGCGAACAAAAATTATATAAGCGAACGCGTAGCCCAAAATACTACGCCAGTAGAAAAACCGTTTAAGGTAACTTCCGCAGGAGGAACTATAAATGTAGACAGAAAAATATGCGGACATTTTTTTAAATTCATAGGCATAGATATTCCCACCACATTTTTTGTTCTTCCAGGGCTTAGATCATTTGATGGGATAATAGGGGATGACACGCTGTCGGAAATTAAAGCAGTCCTAGACAGGGAGCTCAACACTCTCATTTTAAAACCAGATATTGTGCTGCCCCTTAAGCGGAAGGAGGCGCAGCAGGTCAACAGCATTACCTTAAACATTCCTTTCGGCAATGATATCACGAACCTTTCAAAAAATAAACTCTACGAGATCCTACATCGATATGAAAATTTATTCGGCCCAGTTGACCGAAGCATGGAAATCCAAACCAATGTCCAGGCAGAAATCAGAACCATAACCGAAAACCCCATTTACACTAAAAGCTACCCCTACCCCGTTAATATGCGCGAGGAGGTGGAAAAGCAAATCCGAGACTTACTAGCAGAAGGCATAATTCGTCCTTCAAAAAGTCCCTACAACTCACCCATATGGATTGTCCCAAAGAAATCCCAGGCAGATGGGGAAAAAAAGTATAGAATGGTGATAGATTTCAAACGGCTAAATGCCGTAACCATCCCTTACACCTATCCCATACCTGACATTAATGGCACCATTGCGAGTCTCGGTAGTGCAAAGTATTTTACGACACTTGACCTAACTTCGGGATTTCACCAGATCCCAGTGAAAGAAAGTGATATACCAAAAACGGCATTTTCCACCATGAATGGAATATACGAATTTTTGCGGCTTCCTTTCGGTCTCAAAAATGCACTCTCTATCTTCCAGCGCATGATAGACGACGTGTTAAAAGAATTTATAGGTCGTATTTGCTTTGTATACATCGACGACATTATAATCTTTAGTAAGGATGAAACCACTCATCTAAAGGACATTGAGACTATCCTTGCCAGGCTCCTAGCCGCAGGTCTCAAGGTTAACCTTGAGAAGACGCACTTCCTAAAAACAAGCGTAGAATTTCTTGGCTATATTGTGACCTCTGAGGGAATACTTCCTGACCCAAAGAAAGTAAATTCCATTAAAAACATGCTGCCTCCTTCTAACTTAAAGGAGCTTAAGAGCTTCCTAGGACTAACATCGTATTATCGTAAATTCATTCGAGATTACGCAAAAATTGCAAAACCTCTTACCAACCTCACACGAGGAGAACAGGCACAGGTAAGGGCAACACAATCGAAAAAGGTACCCATTAACTTGAACAAGGAAGCACAGGAAGCATTCGCGAATCTCAAAGAGATACTGACGACCTCCGAGGTCCTGACTTTCCCTAACTTCGACAAATCTTTTAACCTTACGACCGATGCCTCCGATTTCGCTATTGGAGCGGTGCTATCACAGGACTATGATGGCAAAGACAAGCCCATAGCATTCATATCAAGAAGCCTAACCACTACAGAAGAGACGTAAGCAACAAACGAAAAAGAAATGCTTGCTATCGTGTGGGCTTTGGATAACCTTCGGAACTACCTGTATGGAGCAAAAAAAAAACGAATATTTACAGATCACCAACCCCTAACCTTCTCTTTAAGTAACCGAAACTACAACGCCAAGCTAAAACGTTGGAAGGCCAGGATCGAAGAATATAATTACGAAATAATTTATAAACCTGGCAAATCTAACGTCGTGGCTGACGCACTGTCCCGACTCAAAACTCATGCAAACCGCCTTACAACGTCCACATACGATGCCGCTAGTCAAAATGCAACCACATGGTCAACAGCGGATTCTGGAAGCGAGGCCGGTGATACCGTACATAGTGCAGAACAGGACAACTCCGACCTTATACCCTTCGTTGAAGTTCCCATAAACGTATTTAGAAACCAGATTTTATTTGGGGGTAGGCTAGAAATATTTGAAGAACCCCATCCAGGTTACTCGCGACATTATTTAAATATAGATGGAGTCGGCGAAGATGAGCTCATTACTGTTCTGAAGGAAAAACTTAGGCCAAACGTTATTAACGGAATTAAAATGCCAGAGAGTAAATTAGCACTTCTTCAGAAAGTATACCCGGAAAATTTCATGCAATATAAGATCCGAGTAGCTCAGTGCATTGTAGAGGATCTAAGAGATCCCGACAGAATCTGTGAAGTAGTATGGGCGGAGCACAAAAGAGCTGATCGCAACGCCAATGAGAATAAAAAACAAATTCTAGAGAGGTACTACTTTCCAAGAATGAGCAGCATAATCAGGGGCTATGTCTCGTCTTGCGAAACTTGTAAAATCAGTAAATATGACAGACGTCCCAATAAACCGGAGTTACAAAACACACCTATCCCATCGCGTCCTTGCGAAATAATTCACTTCGATATATTCGAAATACAAGGAGAAAATTTTCTGAGCTGCATTGACAAATTTTCTAAGTTCGCAAAACTCTTTCACCTAAGAAATAAGTCCACTTTGCACCTCAAGGACAAAATAGTCAAACTCTTGCACTACTTTACGACCCCAGATATCCTCGTGACCGACAACGAGCGCGGTCTTATTAGCCCAATAATAAAAAATATTTTAGAGTCATTGGGAGTTATGTTGTATCGTACACCTTCTCAGAGAAGCGAGGTGAACGGTCAAGTCGAAAGGCGTCATTCCACCTTAATCGAAATTATCAGATGCCTGAAGATAGATAGCCCTAGGTTAAAAATCAAAGAGCTAGTAAATATAGCAGTAGATCGCTATAATAACTCCATTCATTCCGTTATAAACCGGAAACCCACTGAGGTATTTTTCAATCGCGCAAAAGCGGCTAATTACCAGGAACTCCTCGAAAAAAACAAGAAAACAAATGAATATTTAAAAACCTTACTGACTCAGAAACAACTAGAGTATATTGAACGGCACAATAAAAGAAGATCTCTACCGGAGCGTTATGATGAAAATGATATCATATACGTGAAGGACAAACAGATCACGGGAAAACAAAAACCCATATACAAAAAAGAAATTGTCGCAAAAGACAACAAGGTGTCCGTAACCACAGTTAGTGGGAAAAAAATCCACAAAACCCACATTAGAAATGTCAAACGCAGGAATACACATCCTAGCACTTGAAACTGAAAATGATATTTATTTGTTTGAATAAAAAAAAAAAAAAAAAAAACAAAAAAAAACATTAAAAAAACCAAAGATACAGAAATAAATTAATTCTCAGAAAAACCTTTTTTTATTGAAACAAAGGACATGTTCATTACTACAAGAGCCCGGCTTATTAGTGGGACAAATCGTGCCTTAGTAGCGGGTGGCGCCATCGGATTTGACAAATGGCTACGCTGCCTTCAAAACGGATCACACGATCCCCCACAGCTAGTTCGAGAACAGTATGGACCTCTATCCTACAAAAGAATTTAAACCGAATTTATACAAAGTTGCGCCTAATCCGCACGAAAAAAGAGAAAATAGCTTTGCGTCTAATCCGCATAACATATATTGATACTTAATCCTTCGCCTAATCCGGAGGATGAAAAAAGAAAAAAAAAAAGGAAAAAAAGACAAAGAAGAAAAAATAATACAAAATATGAATAATTTTTATTGCAAACTTGCGCCTAATCCGCAAGAAAAAAGAGAAAAATAGTTTTGCGCCTAATCCGCATAACATATATTGGCACTTAACCAGAACCACAACCGAAAACCCCATTTACACTAAAAGCTACCCCTACCCCGTTAATATGCGCGAGGAGGTGGAAAAGCAAATCCGAGACTTACTAGCAGAAGACATAATTCGTCCTTCAAAAAGTCCCTACAACTCACCCATATGGATTGTCCCAAAGAAATCCCAGGCATATGGGGGAAAAAAGTATAGAATGGTGATAGATTTCAAACGGCTAAATGCCGTAACCATCCCTGACACCTATCCCATACCTAACATTAATGGCACCATTGCGAGTCTCGATAGTGCAAAGTATTTTACGACACTTGACCTAACTTCGGGATTTCACCAGATCCCAATGAAAGAAAGTAATATACCAAAAACGGCATTTTCCACCATGAATGGAAAATACGAATTTTTGCGGCTTCCTTTCGGTCTCAAAAATGCACCCTCTATCTTCCAGCGCATGATAGACGACGTGTTAAAAGAATTTATAGGTCGTATTTGCTTTGTATACATCGACGATATTATAATCTTTAGTAAGGATGAAACCACTCATCTAAAGGACATTGAGACTATCCTTGCCAGGCTCCTAGCCGCGGGTCTCAAGGCTAACCTTGAGAAGACGCACTTCCTAAAAACAAGCGTAGAATTTCTTGGCTATATTGTGACCTCTGAGGGAATACTTCCTGACCCAAAGAAAGTAAATTCCATTAAAAACATGCTGCCTCTGTCTAACTTAAAGGAGCTTAAGAGCTTCCTAGGACTAACATCGTATTATCGTAAATTCATTCGAGATTACGCAAAAATTGCAAAACCTCTTACCAACCTCACACGAGGAGAACACGCACAGGTAAGGGCAACACAATCGAAAAAGGTACCCATTAACTTGAACAAGGAAGCACAGGAAGCATTCGCGAATCTCAAAGAGATACTGACGACCTCCGAGGTCCTGACTTTCCCTAACTTCGACAAATCTTTTAACCTTACGACCGATGCCTCCGATTTCGCTATTGGAGCAGTGCTATCACAGGACTATGATGGCAAAGACAAGCCCATAGCATTCATATCAAGAAGCCTAACCACTACAGAAGAGGCGTACGCAACAAACGAAAAAGAAATGCTTGCTATCGTGTGGGCTTTGGATAACCTTCGGAACTACCTGTATGGAGCAAAAAAAATACGAATATTTACAGATCACCAACCCCTAACCTTCTCTTTAAGTAACCGAAACTACAACGCCAAGCTAAAACGTTGGAAGGCCAGGATCGAAGAATATAATTACGAAATAATTTATAAACCTGGCAAATCTAACGTCGTGGCTGACGCACTGTCCCGACTCAAAACTCATGCAAACCGCCTTACAACGTCCACATACGATACCGCTAGTCAAAATGCAACCACAGGGTCAACAGCGGATTCTGGAAGCGAGGCCGGTGATACCGTACATAGTGCAGAACAGGACAACTCCGACCTTATACCCTTCGTTGAAGTTCCCATAAACGTATTTAGAAACCAGATTTTATTTGGGGGTAGGCTAGAAATATTTGAAGAACCCCATCCAGGTTACTCGCGACATTATTTAAAGATAGATGGAGTCGGCGAAGATGAGCTCATTAATGTTCTGAAGGAAAAACTTAGGTCAAACGTTATTAACGGAATTAAAATGCCAGAGAGTAAATTAGCACTTCTTCAGAAAGTATACCCGGAAAATTTCATGCAATATAAGATGCGAGTAGCTCAGTGCATTGTAGAGGATCTAAGAGATCCCGACAGAATCTGTGAAGTAGTATGGGCGGAGCACAAAAGAGCTCATCGCAACGCCAATGAGAATAAAAAACAAATTCTAGAGAGGTACTACTTTCCAAGAATGAGCAGCATAATCAGGGGCTATGTCTCGTCTTGCGAAACTTGTAAATCAGTAAATATGACAGACGTCCCAATAAACCGGAGTTACAAAACACACCTATCCCATCGCGTCCTTGCGAAATAATTCACGTCGATATATTCGAAATACAAGGAGAAAAATTTCTGAGCTGCATTGACAAATTTTCTAAGTTCGCAAAACTCTTTCACCTAAGAAATAAGTCCACTTTGCAACTCAAGGACAAAATAGTCAAACTCTTGCACTACTTTACGACCCCAGATATCCTCGTGACCGACAACGAGCGCGGTCTTATTAGCCCAATAATAAAAAATCTTTTAGAGTCATTGGGAGTTATGTTGTATCGTACACCTTCTCAGAGAAGCGAGGTGAACGGTCAAGTCGAAAGGCTTCATTCCACCTTAATCGAAATTATCAGATGCCTGAAGATAGATAGCCCTAGGTTAAAAATCAAAGAGCTAGTAAATATAGCAGTAGATCGCTATAATAACTCCATTCATTCCGTTATAAACCGGAAACCCACTGAGGTATTTTTCAATTGCGCAAAAGCGGCTAATTACCAGGAACTTCTCGAAAAAAGCAAGAAAACAAATGAATATTTAAAAACCTTACTGACTCAGAAACAACTAGAAAATATTGAACGGCACAATAAAAGAAGATCTCTACCGGAGCGTTATGATGAAAATGATATCATATACGTGAAGGACAAACAGATCAAGGGAAAACAAAAACCCATATACAAAAAAGAAATTGTCGCAAAAGACAACAAGGTGTCCGTAACCACAGTTAGTGGGAGAAAAATCCACAAAACCCACATTAGAAATGTCAAACGCAGGAATACACATCCTAGCACTTGAAACTGAAAATATTTATTTGTTTGAATAAAAAAAAAAAAAAAAAAAAAAAAAAAAACATTAAAAAAAACCAAAGATACAGAGATAAATTAATTCTCAGAAAAACCTTTTTTTATTGAAACAAAGGACATGTTCATTACTACAAGAGCCCGGCTTATTAGTGGGACAAATCGTGCCTTAGTAGCGGGTGGCGCCATCGAATTTGACAAATGGCTACGCTGCGCTCAAAACGGATCACACGATCCCCCATAGCTAGTTCGAGAACAGTATGGACCTCTATCCTACAAAAGAATTTAAACCGAATTTATACAAAGTTGCGCCTAATCCGCACGAAAAAAGAGAAAATAGCTTTGCGCCTAATCCGCATAACATATATTGATACTTAATCCTGCGCCTAATCCGGAGGATGAAAAAAAAAAAAAAGGAAAAAAAGACAAAGAAGAAAAAAGAATACAAAATATGAATAATTTTTATTGCAAACTTGCGCCTAATCCGCAAGAAAAAAGAGAAAAATAGTTTTTGTTATAAAAAATACTGATAAAAAAGAAAGCAATGAACGAATAATTGTACTTGCAAGCTTGCGCCTAAAAAAAAAAAAAGAAAGAAATAAATTTTATCCTCATCGCCTAATCCGTTGAGTGAAAGAAAAAATTATCCTCTTCGCCTAATCCGTTGAGTGAAAGAAAGAAAAAATTATACTCTTCGCCTAATCCGTTGAGTGAAAGAAAGAAAAAATTATCCGCTTCGCCTAATCCGTTGAGTGAAAGAAAGAAAAAATTATCCTCTTCGCCTACTCCGTTGAGTGAAAGAAAGAAAAAATTATCGTCTTCGCCTAATCCTTTGAGTTAAAAAAAAAAAAAAAAAAATTATCCTCTTCGCCTAATCCGTTGAGTGAAAGAAAGAAAAAACTATCCTCTTCGCCTAATCCGTTGAGTGAAAGAAAGAAAAAATTATCCTCTTCGCCTAATCCGTTGAGTGAAAAAAAAAAAAAAAATTATCCTCTTCGCCTAATCCGTTGAGTGAAAGAAAGAAAAAAATATTAAGCTTATGCGCCTAATCCGCTAAGCAAAAAGATAAATATAATCCGCAAAACACATATTGATACTCCTTGCGCCTAATCCGCAGGAAAAAAAAAAATTGTTTTCTTGTCTTTGATTTACTTATTTTCATTTCACTTTATTTTAATTAATTTTTCACCTTTTATTTAGTTATTTGCATCTAACTAAAAATATTTTTTTTTTTCCTTCTTTTTATTTAAATTTACACTAACACACTAACCGAAACTAAAGCAATTAACAATCATAAAATGTAAAGTATAATCAAGAATAAATAAACATAAAATTGTTCCTCTCTTACAATGTCATAACACTAAAATTCCGAAACAAACATATTCCTTTGAAATTAACTTCAATTTTAAACTTAGAAGAAAAAAGAAAAAATACACACAATCTTGTAAAACAAATATTTGTGATTAAGCTAACAATTACTAACACACTAACACTAATAACATCCTTCCAGATTCCCACTGCTGGCATCAGCCATCAGCGCCCTCCATATATTTCACTATAAAACCCCAATCATAACTATCCAAAACGGGAATGGATGGATCATTGGTGGATCCTTCAAGCTGGTTCACGTTATTAATCTACAGCAATATGTTACAATTATGACGCAAATGGAAAGTTTGGCAAACCGTTTAATGAAAACCGCTGACGACCAGATTTTAGCGCATCTCTACATCAACCAAACATTGGAACGACTTGAAGAACTTACGGGTAGCACAGGTAAAGCAAGGGTCAGTCGCTCTATAGACTGGATAGGCTCCACAGCCAAAATGAAGTCATCCAAAGCAATAACCACCAATATAAGATCAATGAAAAACTCTTCGCCGCCACCCAGGAAGTCCTAAAGAAAATCGACGAGGTGGTGAATCGCACTAACTACATAGCGAAAGAAAATGAGGCGACGGAATTTGATCGAAATGCACTACACAACATCCTGCTCATTCACGAAGAGATAAACGAAATTGTGCGGGCATGTCAACTGGCAAAACGGGGCATTGTCAACACGAATCTACTTGACACAGATGAGGTCAACCAGGTACTGTCAGAAGTAAAGACCCTTCCATACCAGAACGTAATCGAGGCTATTGAATACGGTCAACCATCAGTATACACGAATGGGACATTTCTCCTCTACGTGCTCTCGATGCCAAAAGTAACAGCTAACAAATATAATTTTCTGATCACTCGCGCTGGCATCTACGAACATAAGCAACTTGATCTACCGTTTGACAGGATGCTCGTAAACCAAGAGGAAACATACGGAGTGACGGGAAATTGCATGGCAATCAGTTCATCTACAATATGTAAGTCAGAATCCTTGTCGAAATTGGAAGAGGACAGCTGCATTCCACGACTACTAAAAGGTGGAGACGCTAGCTGCCAATTCACCAGACGAAACGGATCAATTATAGAATTGGTAAACGACAACACAATATTCCTCTCAAACTACCAAAGCATGATCAGTAGCAGCAATGCCTCAAGCACTATTAATGGCACCTACATCATCCAACTAAGCAACGAAACAGTCAAGATAGGTGACCAAGTATTTTCCAGCAACGAGGTAATGACAGCGCAGGCGTTGCCAGCAGTCCTTTCGAATGTCAGGAATCACACAATGAAGGTCAACCTAGAATATGTGCACGACATCACGATGGAGAATGTTAAGTATCTAGGATACGTTAATGAGAAGATCAATTTTTCTATCGTTACAGAAGTCCTAACAATATGCGCAATAATCGTGGCCGCTGCTATCCTATGGAGATGGTACATTAGAAAACCAGACCTCCCAGAAATCTCTGAACATTGGAGCTGTGGCACGAACACCAATAAGATCACGAAGGGCATATCCACATATAAAATTGATTACCCAGAAGCTAGCCTACCAGCAGAAAGTAATAGCCATTCGGTACATACCATAACTCCCTCACGTTTTTCATTTGATCTGCGAGACGCAGATCTTTAAAGGGGGAGGAGTTATCACACCTGTAATCCCAATACTAACTAATGGCGCACCCTTTACTCACGTTGCCGTGCATGTGACTTCTTCATTGCCCCAAATAGCACTTTCGCTGACTCAGTACACGCGCAAGCGATCGGTAACACAATACAACCAATAAGGCGTGAGAAGTGCAGCATAAGCAGCATTGGCCTATACACTCAACTCATCGATTATGAAATGTCGGCTGGTGGTGGGATCTGCAACGTAGGCATAAGTAAGTTAGACTTAAAAGTTAGTTGGTAACAAAAGAATATGTTTTAGATCAGTCGTATTAGTGAGTGCAACGAGTGCACAATAAATCTAGCTCAGTATCCACTTAACTAAATTTGTGTATTTCCTTTGGTCGGTGAACAGTGAGTTCACCGCAACTTTAATTTTTTAACAGTTCCCCTTTCGAGAACTGTAAGTTCCATATGAAACTTTCCAAGCTCTCTATACAGTTCATCTTCGTCAAAATACATTATCGGTTTTCATCTCGCCTTATTTAAAATTTAGTCACCCTACCTACTGGGGAACCGAGCACTCAAAAATAACTTCGGTAACGAGCCTGATTGCATACCTCCTGGTTATTTATTCTGTTTTATTTTATTTCAATTCATTTTATTTTATTCTTTTCTTTACTTTATTTTATTTAAGTTTATTTTATTGCATTTTATTTTACATTATTTCATTTTAATTTCTTTTATTTTATTTTATTTAGTTTATTTTATTTCATTTTTTTTATCTACTAATTTAATTTTGTTTTACTTCATTTTATTTTATTTCATTTTTGACTTTATTTTATTTTAATTCATTTTATTTTATCTTTTTTTTATATTATTTTATTTTACTTAATTTTATCTTATTTTAGTTCATTTTATTTCATTTTTTTTACTTTATTTTATTTTTTCATTTTCTTTATTTTACTTAATTTTATTTTATTTTGGTTTATTTAATTTTAGTTTATTTTATTTTATTTCATTTCATTTTAATTTCTTAAATTTTATTTTATTTAGTTTATTTTATTTCATTTTTATTTTTTCAAATCTACTTTATTTTTAATTTAATTTTATTTTATTTGATTTATTTAATTTTATTTTGTGTTACATTACTTCATTTTATTTTATTTTATTTTTTATATTATTTTATTTTACTTAATTTTAGTTCATTTTATTTAATTTTTTACTTTATTTTATTTTATTTGTTAATTTTCTTTATTTTACATAATTTTATTTTATTTAAGTTTATTTAATTTTAGTTTATTTTATTTAAATTTATTTTATTTTGTTTTATTTTATTTTTTTGCTTTATTTTATTTTATTTCATTTCATTTTATTTGACTTTATTTTATTTTATTTTTTTGTTTTATTTAATTTTATTTTGTGTTACTTTACTTCATTTTATTTTATTTTATTTTTTATAATATTTTATTTTACTTAATTTTAGTTCATTTTATTTCATTTTTTACTTTATTTTATTTTATTTTTTAATTTGCTTTATTTTATTTACGTTTATTTAATTTTAGTTTATTTTATTTAAATTTATTTTATTTTGTTTCATTTTATTTTTGCTTTATTTAATTTTAGTTTTTTATTTCGTTTCGTTTTATTTTATTGTATTTCATTTCCTTTTATTATATTTTGTTTTATTTTATTAATTTTATTATATTTTATTTTGTTATAGTTTATTTTATTTTTGAAGTCTTTAATGAGCTCAAGGCCTATTGAAAAAATAAAACACAATGTTTTTCTATTGTATTTTACATATATTCGTCGATATTTCGGTTTTATTCTAAAACCATCATCAGGAACATACGACTATGTTTGATCCGAATACCGAAATATCGACGAATATATGTAAAATACAATAGAAAAACATTGTGTTTTATTTTTTCAATAGGCCTTGAGCTCATTAAAGACTTCAAAAATATTTACGTATAAGGCTAATAAAATTCATCAAAAATAGTTTATTTTATTGTTTCAAATTTATTATATTTTTATTTTATTTTATTTTTGATAACTTTATTTGATTTAATTTTATTTTGTTTTATTTTACTTTATCTTATTTTATTTTATTTCATTTCATTTTATGTGACTTTATTTTATTTTATTTTATTTTATTTTATTCAAATTTGTTTTATTTTTCATTTTATTATATTTTACTTAATTTTATTTAAATTTTGTTTATTTTATTTTACAATATTTTTGTTTTTCATTTTTTCTTTTTTATATTATGGTCCACTAGTTGCATTTTTTCGTTCGTTCACAATAGTGCCCTTTGTTTGGCCGACTGGTGCTTAAGCGTTTTCATCATTGTAAACCTTAACAAGTAGCGTAACTAACAGCTGATTGCTCAAAATTAGCACGCACACAAGCATCACTAATGGCCATATTATGAAAATCTTTTACAAAAGTCAAGTTAATTATTTAAACAGACATTAACTTGAACAATTTTAGAATATATAGCATTTAGGTCACCTTATTTGCAGTAAATAAGAGAAATTGTTTGCTTATATTTAATTATAAAGTTACTTTTTGTTTAATTTCATCTCTATCATTACAAAGATTGAAGATATATTGAGGCAATGCAACTATGTTCTTCCTGCTGTCCCTCATTCCACTCCATTCGACTGCCTTCTTTTATTGCCTTCCACTTAATTCGCTACATAACCTAAATTTAAGCTGCCAAATTATATATTAAACAATGTCAATGCAATTCGCTTATCTATTATCTGTTACTATTTTATATTTTATTTAGTTTTCTTTGATTCTGAAAATTTTATTTTATTTTAATTTAATTCCATATAACCAAATAATGTAAAAAGAAGTTACAACCATAAAAAAGCGAATTTAATCTTAAACTTGCATTCCTAACCACATCCATCGCTAAAGTTATGGAACACCATCTTTTGCAATTGTCCAATTCTTTACATGGGAGCGTAGGAAAACATTTTGACATTTCATTTACGTCATAGTCTAGCAGAGATATATGTATATACTTACTTACATAGTTGACGCTAAACCGTTTCAGTGGTTATGACCGTCCCACAAGGCGCGCCAGTCGCTTCTTCGCTCCGTCCACTGGCGCCAATTGGTCACACCAAGGGAGTTTAAATCGTTTTCCAACTGGTCCTTCCAGCGGAGCTGGGGCCGCCCTCTTCCTCTGCTTCCATAGGCGGGTTCCTCTAAAAATATTTTCTTGGCCGGAGTGTCGTCTTGCATTCGCATAATATGGCCAGGCTCATCATTAAATCTTCTTCGATACTCGCCATCGCCAACGCGTAGAGGTTCGTAATTCTTTCGAAGAACTTTTCTCTCCTGCACCCCCAGATCCGTTTCATCTGATGTTGTCATGGTCCATGCTTTTGCGCCACATAGCACGACGGGTACGATAAGTGACTTGTAGAGCACGATTTTCATTCGCCGAGAGAGGACTTTACTTTTCAATTGCTTATCTAGTCCAAAGTAGCGTTTATTGGCAAGAGTGATTCTTCGCTGGATTTCAAAGCTAATGTTGTTGCTTGTGTTAATTTTAGCTGCTAACAGTAACGTAGTTTCAAAGGCGCAAATGCGCTGACTCTTTGCTCGATGACAGCAGGTACTTCGTTTTGTCCTCATACACGATCAAACCCATCTTTTCCTCTTTTTCCAGTTTGAATTAAGCAGATGATATAAATGTTACTTTTATAGAATATTGTTCCAGAGCGGTTAAGTTCTGCAGCTAGTAGAATTTTCTCCAGCATCAAATTAAAGAAATCGCGTTTAGTTACCCTGTCTGAAACCTCGTTTAGTTTCGAACGGTTCGGAGAGGTCCTTCCCAATTCTGACTGACCTGATGGTGTTGCTCAACATCATTTTGCACAGCCGTATAAGTTCTGCGGGGATACCAAATTCAGACATAGCGGCATATAGGCAGCTCCTTTTCGTGCTGTCGAAGGCGGGGCAAAGAATACTTATATTCCAATCGTCGAGCATGAAATCGTCCGGCCGTATTTTATTATATTTCGAAAGTCAAAAACAACAGCGGTTCTTCCTGACTAAAACAAATTCATAAACTTTACTACAAAACAGAGTTGAGTAAGTTAAGGAAAATAGGTTTAGATATATCATTGAACTCGCGAAATTTCAGGGTAAATCGATCTGAAAAATTGATGCTATTACCCCTTGGGAAACCAAGACAAGTATACACACTAGAGATAATATAATTGCATGTAATTGATATGGTTATTGAACGATAACGAGGAGTCGAAGATGACCCCAAGGTCCTTGATCTCAAGTAGGGATTGAATAGGAGCACCTGAGATACTGTATGCCATTGGTAAGTCATTGTGGATTTTTGCGAACGTAGTATGATAGCCCTTGTTAAGATTGAGAAATAAAAGCGAGTCACGGCACCAAAGTGCTTATCTATATATGTATGTCGTCTTGTAGTGGCTATGCATCTTCAAAGGTTTTAATTGTTGAGTAGACTTTTAGGTCATTTGCAAAGAGTAAGAACTCTGACAAGGTAAAAAAACTGCGAATATCATTGATAAACAAAATAAAAAGAAGAGGACCTAGGATACTCCAGTGGGGTACGCCAGTGGTGGCAGTAAAATGCTTAGAGGATACACCCTCTATTGATACTGTAACGAATTTGCTGCAAATCCTCTTATTTGCCCTTCTGCTAAGTTCGAATCACTAAACGTTGAATAAATAACTCCAATATTGAATAATGGAAAAATGGCCTTTATTAAAGTACTTCTCAATAACACTTATACTTTGCAACTAGCTGGCTAAATAACCAAACTGATTGATAGCTCAAATGAAACTCTACTATTGCCCGACAGATTGCGTGCTTAATCAATAACCGCTTGATAGCTCAACTCAAACTGAATTCCAGCGCCTCTACATTTGCTGCCTTTTATACTCTCTGATTTCAACGTTCGCATCTTCTAGGCGCTTCCAGAATCTACTAGTTGCCATCAGCTCTCAAACTTCTCAGCTGTAACTACAATTTTATAGCTTCTCTCATTGCATACTTTCAGGAGTATCTCAGATGTATGCATGTGTTTGTGCATTGATTCTCCGCTGCTCGTATACGTACATGGTACATATGTGTAGACGCAATTATTGTTCGTTTATGTAGATACATAATGATTGAATTATTGATGTGAATTCACGTCACTGCTTAGCATCGGCTTAGAGATAGCAGCACCCCTTAGTTTTGCTAATATTTGTAACACTGCCCTCCACCTAAGTCTGATCGTCCCGATCAGACAAATCTCTCGATCTAAATGCTGCTAGCATCGCCAAATGTACCACTCTTCTACTCCGTGGTTTCTCAATGCTTTGTATGCGGTAGATGGTATCACTATCTTCTTCACAACCTTGTACGGGCCTTCCCAACTGCACCGAAATTTGGCTGGAACACCTTTCCGCCGGTGAGGGTTGTGTAACAGTACCAAATCTCCCTCCAAGAAACCTTCCGAATTTTTTTTCTCATTGTACCTGCGTATCATCTTACTACTCATTATTCTTGATCGTTCCCTCACACTCTGTTGTTTGGCCAATGAACTTCTTCGCACTTGCACTTGACGGATTTACTTTGCATCATCATTATCGTCTGGACGTTTCACAACAGTAGTGCGCGCTGGCTTGAAACCACCTTTGCATTCTTTCTGAAAAATTATTTCATTCATTTTAGTGCGTCCATTAGGGTTTGTTGATGCCGGTCTTTTTCTCGCAGGTACGTTTAATTTCGCTTTATTTGGCCCATTCGATCCATCAACCTTTTCTTTTGACTTTCGTGGCCTTTGTCGAGTCTTCTCCACCAGTACTCGATTACTACTGAACCCTTTCTCCAACTTGAAGTTAAGTGGTATATCCTGGTTCTCATAACGCATCACCCTTCTCTGCATATCGATCTTGATGTCATGGTCAACCAAGAAGTCAACTCCCAATATGACTTCTTCAACGATCTTCACCACAACGAATTTGTGTAGAACCGTGACCTTTCCAATCAAGACTTCACATATCACTTCTCCCTGGACTTGGTTATACTCGCCAGTGACCGTACGCAACCTTGCTCCAGGTAACGGTTTTACTCTCCTGTTGACCAAGTCAGATCGGATCAAGGAATGAGATGCGCCCGTATCTACAGTCAGTACACGTTCTTTGCCACCCAGCTTTCCTTTGACGGCAAGACTGCTCGATTTTCTTCAAATTTGCGAGATACATATCACAGGACATTCAACAGCTGGAGCTAGCTATCGATCTTTACATCTGGCACGCTCTTGCTCATCTCCTCCAGCTTTGCGTTTACGGCCACCCACATTGTTGGAACTATTAGGATCAAGATCGCAATGACGTGCAATGTGACTTGGGTTATCGCACTTGAAACACTTCATAACTCCGGCATTGTTTTGTTGTAATCCCTTCAATGCTTCCAAAATTGTGTCTACCCAATCTGGTCTTTCCACTTCCACACGATGAGCTTTGTATGCGGGCTTACTCAAAAGTGACGCTGTTTCCTGAGTCAGTGCATGGGATACCGTTTCAGCAAATGTTGGCTTTGGGTTCGCGTATGTGGCTCGCTTCGTTTCGACGTCCCGTATGCCGTTAATAAAGCTCTGAATCTTTACCCTTTCAGTGTATTCCACAGGTGCGTCCGCATTTGCAAGATGAGCCAATCTTTCAACATCCGAAGCAAACTCCTGTAATGTCTCATTTTCTTTTTGGTAACGGTTTTGCAACTCAATTTTGTATATCTGTTTTCTATGCTCGCTTCCATAACGTCTCTCGACAGCGGCCATCAATGCTTCATAGTTGTTCCGCTCTCCCTCGGAAATCGTCTGTGGGATATCGGCTGCTGGCCCCTTCAATGCTACGAATAGAGCAGCAACTTTATCTTCAGCATTCCAGTTGTTCACTGCTGACGTCTTCTCAAATTGAAGCTTGAATACCTCGAAAGGAACAGAGCCGTCAAAAGATGGAGTTTTTACCTTCGGATTGCTCGCTGGAACAGCTGGGCGATTTAGTTGTAACTGTCGCATAAGACCTTTCAACGCTTCTATCTCGGCATCAATTTTGTCCTCGAGTTGTAAATTTTTGCATCCTGCTCTTCCAGTTTCGCAAAGAGCTGCGATGATACCTGTTCCGAAATTTTTGTCGACATTCCAGATATACGTGCCTCTTGCGCTTCCAGTTGAGATGACATATATGTCTTCTGTTCTTCCAATTGAGATGACATTTGCGACGCCATTTCTGAAATGAGTGCCTCCTGTGACTCCAGCTGAGATGCCATTGTCCATGTTTGTACAGATATTGTGCTCATCACTGTCTGCGGTGTTGCGTTTTTTTCTTCCATTTTTGTTGTTGTTTGGTCGCTATCATAATGAAAGACATACTCCTCAGCATTATAGATTCCTTCAAATACCATAGCTACACTTAGTCGTTTTTGTAGCTGGGATTTATCGCCAGAAGTAGCCAATCCACGGACTTCCAACTCCTCCTTCAGTTGCTGGATCGTCAATTCACTCAACTTTGCCATGTCCAAGTTGTATTCCCAATCTTCGCAATTTATTCAACAATTCCTCTTCTGACACCAATTGTAACGAATTTGCTGCAAATCCTCTTATTTGCCCTTCTGCTAAGTTCGAATCACTAAACTGTTGAATAAATAACTCCAATATTGAATAATGGAAAAATGGCCTTTATTAAAGTACTTCACAATTACACTTATACTTTGCAACTAGCTGGCTTAATAACCTAACTGATTGATAGCTCAAATGAAACTCTACTATTGCCCGACAGATTGCGTGCTTAATCAATAACTGCTTGATAGCTCAACTGAATTCCAGCGCCTCTACATTTGCTGCCCTTTATACTCTCTGATTTCAACGTTCGCATCTTCTAGGCGCTTCCAGAATCTACTAGTTGCCATCAGCTCTCAAATTTCTCAGCTGTAACTACAATTGCACGATTTTATAGCTTCTCTCATTGCATACTTTCAGGAGTATCTCAGATGTATCCATGTGTTTGTGCATTGATTCTCCGCTGCTCGTATACGTACATGGTACATATGTGTAGACGCAACTATTGTTCGTTTATGTAGATACATAATGATTGAATTATTGATGTGAATTCACGGCACTGCTTAGCATGGCTTAGAGATAGCAGCACCCCTTAGTTTTGCTAATATTCGTAACAATACCATACAGCATCTATTCATTATAGTCTAAGAGCTGGTAAGCATTTTTGAACAGGTATTTGAGGCACAATGAAAATTATGTACAACGCTTTTTTAATGGTATCTAAGTATAGAAATGCAGAACTGGCTAAGGGGTGGCGGGGCTGAGACTGCCCTTGAATTTAACAAAAAAAATTTTTTTTTATGCTAAAAATGTTTTTGAGGCACTTTGAAAATTAAATATGTTAAAATTTAATATTTGAAAAATATAAAAAGAAATAAGCCAGATTATTAGGTTGGGTCTAAAATTTTGCCAGGTCATTGCAAAATATTTTCTTTAATTGAAAAAATGTTTTTAAGGCACTTTGAAAATTAGATATGTTAAAATTTAGTATTTGAAACCCTCACTAGGGTAGGCACCTTGTCGTTGGTGTGAGGGCTTAGCCGAACTCCATAGCGCCCGACTATGAGGCGGAGCTGTTTAGGACTGACATCTACGCCGTTTCGCCTCATACGAGGGCGGCGGGATGTCGGTGACCAAGAACTGCCAACCCCCTAATCCAGGGTGTTATGCGGACCGTGCCTATTGGACGATTTGCAGCCAGGGCATAAATTCGGCTGTATTCGAACGGAGCCTTCCCGATACCGGGCCACCTCGGGAAGTATTAATGGCCTTACCACAGTAAGGGGCGCTGCTGTGGCGGACGGTTCTTTCCCCGTATATAATACTGGACCGCTGAGCCCGCCTTGTCGGGCAGGTGGTCGTACGACCAAGATGAACGACTCATTACCTGACTGTAATAAGGACGATGTAAAGAGGAGGACTGAGTCGCAATCCAAGGACGACAAATACGAATTAAGCGATGCGTCGGACTCGGGGAGCGAGAGTAGTGCTGATTTAATGAACTCCGTGTTGGAGAAGCACACAAATGAAAACGGAGTAGAAGAGTGGAGAAGGGTACGTAGCAGAGGAAGTAAAAGAGCTATCTCGCAGTACCGTGCAGCACTAAGAATTATACAACGCTTGGAAGCAGTGGTCGACCCAACAGAAGTGGAGATCGAGCGCTTGGAATGGGCCCATGAAGCGGTAGAAGTAGGTCGAAGGCAGTTCAAAAGGTTTGCTGCGAGAAACCCTTGGTTCTGCAACTGGTACGAGGAGGAAGAAGCGTCGAATGGCAGAATGAAGAGGCAACGTTCGGCGGAAGGCGACAAGCCTGCTTTCAAGAGGCAGAAAGGACCCAGTCCTAGAGCCGCGAGGCAGGACAGTCGCATAGACAAGACAAGTAGGCCCAAGGCTGTAAGACAGATGGGCTCCAATAGCGAGGTAGCAACTATTTCGAAAGCTGCGAGTTAGAGGGAAGTTCCAATTAAGGAAGTAGGAGATAAGCCAAAGGGAGATAACGCTAAGACTCCGGCTTTCTCGGAGGCGCTAAAGGGAGTTAACGCTAAGACTCCGGCTTTCTCGGAGGTGCCAAAGGGAGATAACACTAAGACTCCTGCTTTTCCCGAGAAGATGAGCGATGTGGCAAAGCAGTCACTGACTGTGGCGCTGGTTGATCGTAGCAGTCCTTTCGGACAAATGACTACTGAAAGGTGGAGATCTGTGGAAAGGGAGCTGATTAGCTTAATGCTTAAGATGATGCGGGAACAACCAAGTAAGCCCCTTCCAACCTTTGGATCGGGGGGATGGTATAATGGTGTGAAGATGATAGCGTGCGACAACATCGCGAGCTTGCGGTGGCTGGAGGAAGTGGTTCAAAACCTCCAAAGGCAAGGCACGAACGCGCGGTTTGAGGTGGTAGATAAAGCGCAAATCCCCACGGTACCCAAAGTTAAGGTATGGATACCATGCGTGATGAAGTCGGAGGATACACTGCGACTTCTACAGAATCAGAATCCGAACATACCGACACAGGATTGGAAGGTACTTACTGTATCTCGGCCTACCGAGGATGGTCAGTTCTACATCTTCCAAATAAACAAGCAGGCGGAGGATATTTTGTACACGCAGCTTGGTAAAATGTCCTTTGGCACTGGCAAAATTTACATGCGACTCAGGAAAAGAAGTCCCGAGGATAAAAACCCTAACACGCTAGAGGTGGGCGAAGTCGAAAAGGTCCTCAAAAGCCTAAGGGAAAAAAGACAGGTGGAGGTCCCCGACGTCACCACGAACTTGCTATAAGAGGACCAACCGCTAAATAGTGCTGTGACTCGCACAGAGGAACACCCTGCACAAGAGTCACGAGAGGCTGAAGGGGCTCGAATACTCTAAACCAAAAGGGCAAGGGGAGGACGACGAAGGTGCTGGAGGGGGACAAACAGCCCAATGGTGCTGCGAGTCCTACAGATAAACCTCCAACACAGTAAAGTGGCGTCGAGCGAACTCCTCCTAACCCTTGAGGAGGGTTCGTTTGACGTGGCGCTGATCCAGGAGCCGTGGCTCTCATCGGGAGGAAAGGTTTCTGGACTTATCGCCCGCGGGTTTGGCGTTTACTACGCGCAAACGGAAGGACGGGTGCGAGCTGTAGTAATGGTAAGGAAACATCTGCATTCATATATGCTGCCTAATTACACCACTGAGGATCTCGTAGCGGTGGCCGTTGAGCAAAAGAATAAGCAGGCATTTATCCTGGCGTCCTGCTACATGGCCCATGCTGCGGAGGTCCCACCGATGGAGTGCAAAAGGCTAGTACAGGAGGAAGGGCGCAAAGGGCGGTTGGTCATAGGCGCAGATGCAAATGCGCACCACAATGCGTGGGGAAGAGCAGATACGAACGAGAGAGGCGAATCTCTGTTTGTTACATCCTGCAAACCAATTTGGAGATAGCCAGCAGGGGAAATGTCCCTACATACATTGGTCCAACATCGAGCAATGTTCTGGATATTACATTGAGCTCCGAGTGTGATATATTAAGGTATGATTGGATGGTTCTTGATAGACCATCCTTCTCCGACCATGCGTATATCAGCTTCAACATCACCCTAAAGAGGGTAGAGAAGGGAGGAACCTTTAGAAACCCTAGGTCAACGAACTGGACTAAATTCCAGAAACATGTGGAAACAAAACTGGGACAACCCAAAGAGGTTGCTAATGTAGAGGAACTGGAGGAGTCGAATGAATTCCTAACAAGGACGCTTATGACTGCGTATAACAAAGCTTGCCCTCTAAGAAGATTCAGAGGAAAAGCAAAGCCGCCATGGTGGAGCAATGAGCTGAGTCTTCTAAGAAGACAGGTAAAAGAAATGTTTAAGCTCGCAAAGACCGCGGAAAGCGAAGCCTGTCGGGACGAGTACAGGGATTTACTGAGGATCTACAAGTGTGAAATTACCAGGGCGAAGAGAAACTCATGGAAAGTTTCTGTACGGACATAGAGTACTCCAGCGAAGTAGCACGGTTGAAAAAAGCCCTAGCAAAGGGAAACATAGTCCAGGGACTAATAAAGAAAGAGAACGGGGAATGGTCACGTAATAGTGAGGAATCCTTGAGGTGCTTCTCGATACACATTTCCCATCGGGAGACGGTTTAGAGGAGCCAGCAGACATCACTCACACTTCGATCACGGAGCTAGTAGTGCCGGGCTTGGTGACCGATACCAAGATCGAGTGGGCAGTGAAGACGTTTTCTAAGTTTAAATCGCCGGGCCCAGATGGTATATTCCCGGCCATGCTACAAGTCTCAAGTAGTGCGGTCGTGGAATGGCTTAAAATAATATTCGATGGGTGCATACGACTGAATCATGTACCGCACTCTTGGAGAACAGCTCGTGTAGCTTTTCTACCAAAGGCGGGGAAGATCGGTCACGTGTATCGCAAAGATTATAGACCCATTAGCTTAACATCATTTCTGCTCAAAACCTTTGAGAGGCTGATAGATGTGTACATAAAGTCCAACGTGGATGAAAAGCTGCTCTCCACAACACAGCATGCGTACACCAAAGGCAAGTCGGTAGACACCGCATTTCATAGGGTGGTAATAAGCATAGAGAAATCCTTGGAATATAAGGAGTATGCTCTAGGAGTCTTCTTGGACATTGCCGGGGCTTTCAATAATGTTGCAAAATGGGCGATTATGGATGGTCTTAATTACATTAAAGTACATCCTGCCTTAATCAGATGGATCGGCTGCATGTTAAATTGCAGAAAGATTACATCACAATGGGGATTGTACGAGGCCACGAAATCAGTGGACAGGGGCACGCCGCAGGGAGGGGTGCTATCACCTCTGCTGTGGACGCTGGTCATCAACCAACTGCTCAGGCAATTCGATGAGGGAGGGACCCGGAAAACTTACGGCTTACGCAGATGACGTTGCAATTGTCATAAGTGGAAAGTACCTTCCAACGATTAGTTCTTTGATGGATCGGGCGCTTCGCGATATTCATACCTGGGCATCTAATGTCGGATTGAAAGTCAATGCGGAGAAGACGGATATGGTCTTGTTTACAAAGAGGTAAAAGGTCCCAAATTGGACCAGGCCTAAGTTAGGAGGGGTGACCTTACAAGAGAAACCTTGCACAAAATATTTAGGAATCATGATAGACAGTAAGCTGTCATGGAAGCTCAACGTGGAGGAGAGGGTCAAGAAGGCCTCAACGGCACTCTATGTACGTGGGGCCTATCGCCTTCCTTTCTCATTGGGTTTTTACAGCGATTGTAAGCCCTATTCTATACTACGGAGTTGTTGTTTGGTGGAAAACCACACAAAAAACAACATACCTCAAAAAATTAGAGGGGGTATGCAGACTATCGATGCTTAGCATTACGGGAGCCCTGAAAACAACCCCGACGGCTGCACTGTATGCCATTTTGCACATCCCACCTGTAGACCTGGTAGCAAAGAACAAAGCGTTAACGATCGCAACCAGGCGCGGTGCTTCGGGGCAGCTTGAGCGCCGACCATATGGCCATAGAAGTATAGCGTCATCAATCACAAGACGAACAGACTACATGATTCCCTATCTGCGCTTCGAGGGAGATCTTAAGGCCACAATAGAGGTGGACGGTTGGCGCAAGGGTGCGCAAATGGCGGACGAGGCGATACATGTGTACACCGATGGTTCCAAAGTAGTGGAAGGAGTAGGGTCTGCGGTATACTGCGCTGATCCGGAAATAAGCAGATCCTACAGGCTGCCGGATTACTGTTGCGTTTTCCAAGCGGAAATATTAGCCGTAACCAAAGCAGTAGAAACCCTGGAAGAGAATAGCTTAAGCTGCAACCGTGTTAACTTTTATATTGATAGTCAAGCAGCAATTAAGGCAATAATCTCGCATATCACAGCATCTAAATGCGTGTTAGAGTGTAAGCAGTCTCTGGAGAGAATCGGGAGAGGGAGAAGCATACATCTATATTGGGTCCCAGGGCATATGGGAATAGATGGGAATGAAAAAGCGGACGAACTAGCTAAAAAGGACGCATCCCTTGAAGCTTGCTCCGTAGATGTCCCAATTAGATTGGGCGAGATTAAGCGAAGTCGAGAGGTGCACATGATCGACCAAGCGGGAAAGGCGTGGGTTCAAGCGCGGGGCTGTAAAGTGTCGAAGATTATGTGTAGGTCTTACAACCTTTGACTAACACAGTTACTCCTATCATTAAAAAGAGAGGACTGTAGACTCATGACGGGTATTCTGACTGGACACTGCCTGCTGGCGTCACATGCATTTAAACTAGGCTTGGTCAGTGATAGCAGATGTAGGAAGTGCGGGTTGGAGGAGGAAACGATCGAGCACGTTCTGTGCTCGTGCCCTGCACTTGCCAGGCTAAGACTCCAGCTATTAGGAGTGATACAGCTGTCAGATCTAGAAGCAGCAAGTGGCTTAAGTCCTAGGACGCTTCTAGTATTTGCCAAGAGGACGGAGTTGTTTTATAACATAAGTCCTGGTTTTTGATAGGGTTTTTCAGTTTGGTCGTTAAAACAAACTTCTGGTAACACTACGGACTCAATCAGTCTATGTGAGATCCTCATGGACCGGCCAGTTCAACCTACCTACCTACCTAGTATTTGAAAATTATAAAACCAAATAAGCCACATTATTAGGTTGGGTCTAAAACTTTGCCAGGTCAGTGCAAAATATTTTTTTTTTAATTGAAACAAGTATGGACGGAACTGTCCTCGGCTGTGCTGATAACTTCATACCTTTCATGAATTGGGCTGAACAATAATATTATAACATTCGTAATATCCAAATAATCGGGTGTATGAGATAGAAATATATAGTGAACAGATGTACATACTTCAGCGATTTTTAAGATAAATATAAAATAAAAAAATAGGTAGGTAGTTTGTGTGAGGATGCAAAGTTTCACGTTTTGGTCTGCATGTAAAAGCTATGACCACGAATCACTTATTTCAACAGTAAGCGTAAGGCTTTGATAAAATTTGATGCTTCTAGCCGTAAAAAAGGGGCAAAAATTACAGAGTATATGGGGTATATAATATATATACTATCGATCTCTATGATTTTTCAGACAAAAATATGTGCTATATACGTAAGCATTTGGTGAAATTTGAGGCTCTAGCTGTTAAAATGGGGCAGAAATTGAGAAAAGTTTCTTATCTGAACAATCTGATGTATGAGATATATACTATATATACCACCGATTTCCATGATTTTTTCAGACAACAATATGTACTATACACGTAAGCATTTGGTGAAATTTGAAGCTTCAATCTGATAAATTGAGGAAGATATGACAAAAAACCTCTTTTTCTGAAAAATCGGTTGTATGGAGGATATATGCTATAGCGGTCGGATCCGGCCGGTTCCGACAAATGTCTAATCGGACACCTAAATACACCCGCTCACTAAATTTCATCAAGATATCTCAAAAATTGTGGGACTAGTTTGCATACAAACAGACAGACGGACAGACGGACATGGCTAAGTCAACTCAGCTCTTCATCCTGATTATTTCGGTATACTTAATGGTACTTCTACTACCATTGTAGAATTCGTGACGAAATTAATATTCCATTTCATTATAATGAAAGGTATAAAGTTTTCGGGACAGCCGAAGACAGTCCCGTCCATACTTGTTTCAATTAAAAAAAAAAAAAATTATTTTGCACTGACCTAGCAAAGTTTTAGACCCAAATTAATAATCTGGCTTATTTCTTTTTATAATTTTCAAAGTGCCTCAAAAATGTTCTCAAATAAAAAAAAATATTTTGCAATGACCTGGCAAAGTTTTACACCCAACCTAATAATCTGGCTTATTTCTTTTTATATTTTTCAAATATTAAATTTTAACATATGTATTTAATTTTCAAAGTGCCTCAAAAACATTTTTAGCATACAAAAATAAATTTTTTTGTTAAATTCAAGGGCAGTCTCAGCCCCGCCACCCCTTAGCCAGTTCTGCATTTCTATACTTAGATACCATTAAAAAAGCGTTGTACATAATTTTCATTGTGCCTCAAATACCTGCTCAAAAATGCTTACCAGCTCTCCTACTATTAGGTAGGAACACAACCAATTGAGGAACGTGGGGTGAAATCCAAGCGAAGCTAACTATCGTAGCAACATTTTGTGAGACCTTGTCGAAAGCCTTGGAGAAATCCATGTAAATACAGTCCACTGGATGGCTAGATGAGAAGGCATCCAAGCAATATCCACTAAACACAGCTAAATTAGTGACTGTAAACCGACCAACAACAAAGCCATGCTGATTTGGATGACTTGGCGAAATACATTTTTTCCTTAACAATCCCTTCTAAAGCTGGAGTCATTGGTGACGTTTGTCATATCGCTGTAGTCGTATCCCTAACGTAATCAGCTGTTTATCGTTACGACGGTTAACCAAAAACCAATTGGTTGGCTGCGATACGGTTACGACCTTAGCGGCACCAATAATCGATTGCATTGATTCCCATAAGGTTCGTCGAATCAGCTGTTATTAGGTTACCGATACGGTTACCGACAAAGCACCAATGTCTCCAGCTTAAGAGTTTAGAAAAAATAGATAACAGAGATATTGGCCTATACACTCAGAGAAAAAATCGTTCTAAAACGAACGGATCAAGTTCAAATGAACAACATTCGTTGAAAAAAGTCTGTTGAGTATATTTTTTCTTAAGTCGTGACCAATAGGCGTGTTTTAAGAACAGTAGGGGGACTCATTAAAGCATATACATTTATAAGGTGTAAAATTATACCCATTTACACACGCTGTTATGTGAACGCACCTAGTAATAGTCTTGATAAACTTATTTGTCGATCAGCTGTATTATTGGCAAACAAAATTAAACATTATTAAAAAATACGAAGATTAAGTGAAAAATCAAAACTAAAACGAATTTACTAAGATATTCTTATAAGTGACTTGCTGATGTTGGAGATTTCTGATGAAAAGGACGGCTGTTATGTTTGCAAGGTTGAATTCCTTTGAATTTATCGCGTTTACACCATGAAATGTGCGCGTATATTTATACAAATTAGGGGGACTCATGTAACCGTATAAATGACTTATAAAGTGTGTAAACGTATAAATTTATCTAGTTTACGCAAGAGCTGTCAAATTTTGTATGAAAAATCATTTACACAATTTGTATAAATTTACGCGCACATTTCATTGTGTAAACGCGGTAAACTCAAAGGAATGCAACCTTGCAGACATTACAGACGGCATTTTCATCAAAAATCTCCAACATCAGCAAGTAAAGGCGTTTTAGTTTTGATTTTTCACTTAATCTTGGTATTTTTTAATTTGTATAACAATCAAAAAAATTTTTTTGGAAATAATACAGCTGAAAAACAATCAAGTTTATCAAGAGTATTACTAGGTGCGTTCATATAACCGCGTGTGTAAATGGATATAATTTTACACCTTATAAGTTTATATGTTATCATGAGTCCCCCTATTGTGTAAATGATTTTTCATACAAAATTTGACAGTTCGTTTACGCACTAGATAAATTTATACGTTTACACACTTTATAAGGCATTTATAAGAATAAATGAGTTCCCCTAGTTTTTCGAAGCACACCGTTCGTATTTTATGACTAGTTTGGTATTGATGTGTGAACCTTCTGTGCTCATTTCAAGCACTACTTGGCAGTGTTGCAAAAAAAAAATTTTTTTGGGGCTAGAATCTAGAAAAAAAGAGCTATAAAGAGCTAAATTTCTTCGAGAAAATCCAAAACCCGTTGCAAAAAGAGCTAAAAGTATATGTATATTTTACAATGTAGGTTATCACATTTATTTTAAATCAAACTTAAACAAAGTTATAAAAAAGTTACAGTAAGCACAAAAATAAGAATAAGGTATAAGAGAGGTACATAAATAATACTGCTTTTATAGTTCATTTTATATTTTTAAATAACAAAAATTTGTTTTTTTTTTAACTTTTGTTTTGCCATTTGGCGGTAAGGTATCGTTAAAAAGTAAGCATTTTCGCACTGCTACGATGACGGCGCGCCCGTTCGCCAAAAATGCAACTAGTCCAAAATGCTGGCCGACGAAAATTAATTTAAATTTTTTCCAATTTTCTTATTTCATTTTTAACGTCCTACGGGTGTACGCATCACCATTAAAATATACGTGTGCGATATTGAAGTTTATGTTGAGACGTGATATGTTTGAAGGGCCTTAGGGCCGATTTCACCAATTCGACTTTACGTAGTTAACCCTCAAACCAGCTAACTTTAAATAATGATCGGAAACGGTTGGGAATTTTTTTCTTGCTTAATTAGGACATAACAAACTTAATTCCGTCAACAAAAAGTCAATATGTCGTTTCGTTTGTCTGCCAGGTGAGAAATAAGAAACAGTGCCTCCAGGCGCTCTTGTCGGTTAGAGCAAACAAATTAACACTTACAAGTTTTAGTAAGGAACAATTTTTTTATTGAAATAAGTTTTAATAAACAATGAATAATAACACAAATAGATTATTTCTTTGTATGATATTCCCCGAAACAATTTTTCGTGACGGAGCAGCATAAATGTAAATTACGTACTTCGCAGACACATTGAGTTTGGGAGTTTTTACAAAGTTCAAACCATTTTTTACCACCTTTTTCTCAAGCCATTTCGGAAGATGTGTATTACCGTTGAAGCGAACATCACAAACAGGATATGCAGCTTTTTTGCCTACACTCAGAGAATCAGGTAAAGTAGTTGGTTGGCTTGTTGAAGATGGACGACCCGCCGAACGCTTTTGATTGTAGCTCACAAGAGCAGCAGCGATTTGTTCTCTGAATTCAGGCAGCATTGGAGTCATTTATCTTCTCTATATTTATTCGCTTATAAAGAAGGTAAGCGTTCGTTGCAGCCATATCAATAAAATGATAAAAATGGCAAGCCATTACATCACGTGTCTTGGCTCTCACATGATATCGTCCCATCAAACCATCCATTAAGTCGACGCCTCCCACATGGGTGTTGTATTCCCTAATAATTGTGGGCAATCGACTTCAATGTTTTGCTTCTTCTTCCTGTCATATCGTTTGCTCATTCGGATTGCTTCGATCGAATGGCTCAACTCCTACATAAGTCGAAGCTAGCCTGACCGCTTTATTGTCCTTCCACAGAACAGTACTAATATCGATTCCATATGCAGAGCCCACGTACTCTGTTGAAAACCCACGCTCTTCCTTTGCTATAGCACTGTCCGGTGGCAATTTGCAATTTGGGATGCGATTCACTCGAATTGTGCCAAGACCAAATATGCCACGAGCTCGCAAATAAACCAACAGAGGTAACGACGTATAGAAATTGTCGAAGTAAATTATATGGTACATGAAGTCATTCACAGTTTGGGATAACCGAACTACAACATTTGCTGAGCTGCCTAGATCGGTACAATTTGGTAGAATAATATTGTCTCCTGCGCTATTGTAGACTTCAAACCTATATGCGTAACCATACGAATCGCATAATACGAACAATTTGACACCCCACTTGTGGGGCTTGTTTGGAATATATTGTCTTAGATGGTGTTTCATTTTCGTTGAGCACATTTGCTCATCGACATTAATCAAGAAAAGAAACAAAACCTGATAATTTAAGCGCCAATTAAGTAAGTAAGTAAGTGAGTAAGTAATTGATATTTACTTCAATTGTGTGAATTCACTGGGTGGCGTGTAATTAAAACGTAGCCAAAAACACTTCTATGTATAAAACAGCTGATAGGGTTTTTGTATGTAAAATGGGTTTAGTAGCTAACAGCTCAACCTAATATAAAAGCACGCAAGTCATTTTCTGTCAAAAATATCTTATGCACATACAACTTGTATGAGAGCAACCGAAATTGTTTTTGCTGCGTGAAAATCTAACTCGATTCCCAATTTTTGTTATGCGTGACATTTCGGTTTGACGTTTGCATACATGTTTTATATTGTCGCAACGCATTCCTTTTTCGGTCAGGGCAAAAAACGGCGGTTGTTTGCGTGCGCTAAAAAAACGCAGTGCGTTCTTATTAGGTTGGCTTGTAAGTTGGTGAAACTGAAAAAAAAACTTAGTCTCAAATCTGGGCTAACTTAAGCTGCAACTACGTTTTAGCCTAAGTCGAGTTGGTGAAATCGGCCCTTAGACTTTAAAATCTATAATTTCGTGCTCAGAAGATGAACTATTATTTTTGCTACACTCATAAATATTTTTTGTGTTCATTAATTTTAGAGATCGTTGTTTATTTCAAAGTCATGACAGCATTTATTCAGCCATTTAAGACCACTTGTTATTGTCAACATAACTAAACTCATTTTGTTTCTATATTTGCTTTTAATCAAACTCATGTTTGAAAACGTTCTTGCAACTCCAGCATTCCTTAGTGGCAGCACAAAATTGAGAAGCTTTTGTAATTATACTGTTTAACATCAAACCAAAAACTTAATGTTGAAGTCACATTTTTCCAATTTTGGTGATAGATATTTTTCCACTGCATTTGTAATCTCGTTATTTCATCAGTGCTATACTTGTTGTTTTTTTTCATTTGTGAAATATGAAAACCGAAAAGAAATCTGTTTAGCTAAGCGTTTCTATATTGTGCGGCAAGCGCTGCCTTAATTGCTCTATTAATTTAAATATGAAGTCGCGACATATATTACGTATCTTTCTTTCAACGAATTCGTCTATACATTTTCTTATTTTTTAATTCGTATATATTCTTCAAAGGAATAATGAAAATAAGGTACGGGACAAAAATTTATTATAATCTGAATCTAAAAGGTCGAAACTCTTAGAAGGTAACACTATGCTGTTGCACAAGCTGGAAAGCAAATATACAACCTCATGACACAGTTTATCGATTAAAGTTTTTGTTATCAGTTGAGCAACGAGTTGCCACGTCATACATAATGACACAAATAAAATAAAACTTCGACACACAGAAAACACACTACAAATTTCACAATACGTATTGTCGAAATAGATTTCGAGCCAAAAAGGCGCAAACATTTTAAAGAGTGCCAAAAAAAGAGCTAGGGGCTAAACCGGATTTTGTGAAGCTAAACGTAACAAAAAGGGCTAGCTCTGGCTACAAAAGCTCTAAAATGGCAACACTGCATAAAAAAGAGGTATTGCTTTTAAGCTTACACCGCCGTCACGATACCCTTCAAACAACGCGAGTACTCCATAAATAATGTAAGGAATACTCTTTTGGGAGTATAGGAGTGTTCCAAAACTAATCTGTATTCATACAAAAAATGTGCTCCAATTAACATTGCGATGTCCAGGAGAGGAGTAGGTGATCCCACTCTCGCTTTGTTTGTGAGTATTCCACAGAGTACATACGTGAGAGTACTTTCTAAAGTACTTTCACTGTAGTACTCCATGGAGCACCCACAGAGGATCATATGCCAAAGTACTAAAGAGGAATTGTGTCGGAAAGAATAATCGGAGTGAATTTAATTTAAAATGAAAGTAAATGAAGAGGGGCAATACAACTTTTATATTTTTTACTACGAATATTCTTAAGTTATTTAGCATTTGCGTGAATAAAGAAACTAATATTTCTCTATACTATAGTATGTATACATAAAACCAGTGCGCGGTTGCATTTTTATCAGAGTTGCCATAGTAAAATTTTATAATCAGTTATTTGTATGCAATCTTTTACTTTTGGCAACTCTGTTCGATCGTCATCGTGTCGTGATCACGGTCGTTAAAAAACGAGCAATGATCGGCTGATGGTGGTCCGCAAACGCATTGCAAAGGAGTATTGTTAGAGTACTCCAACATGAAGAAAATGGAACACGTAATCCAACAATTTTTGCAGGGTATTAATATTGGCCGATCCCGTGATTTTTGAGGAACAATGTTATCTGTGATTGTGACCTCCCAGTCACAGCGACTTTTAACTGTGACTGTGACTGAAAAAAAAAAACAAATACCACGCCAACAGGAATCAGTTTTAGTGATTCTATACGGCAGCATGACACTGCTAATATGAGTCCAAAAATATCAAGAGAGGTGTCAAAAGACGTGTATTGCCCTCGACAACAATAATCCGAAGGCGAAAAATAACAAGTAAGGAAGGTTAAGTTCGGGTGTAACCGAATATTACATACTCAGTTGAGAGCTATGGTGACAACATAAGGGAAAATAACCATGTAGGAAAATGAACCGAGGGAAACCCTGGAATGTGTGTATCAAATGAAAGTCATTAAAGAGTATTTTATGAGGGAGTGGGCCATATTTCTATAGGTGGACGCCATTTAGGGATATAGCCATAAAGGTGGATCAGGGTTGACTCTAGAATGCGTTTGTACGATATGGGTATCAAATGAAAGGTGTTAATGAGTATTTTAAAAGGGAGTAATCCTTAGTTCCATAGGTGGACGCCGTTTCGAGATATCGCCATAAAGGTGGACCAGGGGTGACCCTAGAATTTGTTTGTACAATATGGGTATCAAAAGAAAGGTGTTAATGAGTATTTTAAAAGGGAGTAATCCTTAGTTCCATAGGTGGACGCCGTTTCGAGATATCGCCACAAAGGTGGACCAGGGGTGACCCTAGAATTTGTCTGTACAATATGGGCATCAAACGAATGGTGTTAATGAGTATTTTAAAAGGGAGTGGACCTTAGTTCTATAGGTGGACGCCGTTTCGAAATATCGCCATAAAGGTGGACCAGGGATGACTCTAGAATGTGTTTGTATGATATGGGTATCAAATGAAAGGTGTTAATGAGTATTTTTAAAAGGGAGTGGGCCTTCGTTCTATAGGTGTTCGCCTTTTCGAGATATTAATTAGGTATTAATTAGGGTTTTAAAAGGGAGTGGTGGTTGTTGTATAGGTGGTCTCATTTTCGAGATATCGCCATAAAGGTGGACCAGGGGTGACCCTACAATTTGTTTGTACAATATGGGTATCAAAAGAAAGGTGTTAATGAGTATTTTAAAAGGGAGTAATCCTTAGTTCCATAGGTGGACGCCGTTTCGAGATATCGCCATAAAGGTGGAGCAGGGGTGACCCTAGAATTTGTTTGTACACTATGGGTATCAAAAGAAAGGTGTTAATGAGTATTTTAAAAGGGAGTAATCCTTAGTTCCATAGGTGGACGCCGTTTCGAGATACCGCCATAAAGGTGGACCAGGGGTGACTCTAGAATTCGTTTGTGCAATATGGGTATCAAACGAAAGGTGTTAATGAGTATTTTAAAAGGAAGGGGGCCTTAGTTCTATAGGTGGACGCCTTTTCGAGGTATCGCAATATAGGTGGACCAGGGGTGACTCTAGACTTTGTTTGTACGATATGGATATCAAATGAAAGGTGTTAATGAGTATTTTTAAAAGGGAGTGGGCCTTCGTTCTATAGGTGTTCGCCTTTTCGAGATATCGCCATAAAGGTGGCCAAGGGGTGACTTTAGAATATGTTTGTACGATATGGATATCAAATGAAAGGTGTTAATGAGTATTTTAAAAGGGCGTGGGGCTTAGTTCTATAGGTGGACGCCTTTTCGAGATATCGCCATAAAGGTGGACCAGGGGTGACTCTAGAATGTGTTTGTACGATATGGGTGTCAAATTAAAGATATTAATGAGAGTTTTAAAAGGGAGTGGTGGTAGTTGTATATGTGAAGGCGTTTCCCAGATATCGACCAAAATGTGGACCAGGGTGACCCAGAACATCATCTGTTGGATACCGCTAATTTATTTATATATGTAATACCTGTCAAGATTTTAAGGGTTTTTTATTTCGCCCTGCAGAACTTTTTCATTTTCTTCTACTTAATATGGTAGGTGTCACAACCATTTTATAAAGTTTTTTCTAAAGTTATATATCGCGTCAATAAACCAATCCAATTACCTCACCTTGTCTCATCCCTTTTTTCGTATTTGGTATAGAATTATGGCATTTTTTTCATTTTTCGTAATTTTCGATATCGAAAAAGTGGGCGTGGTCATTGTCGGATTTCGTTCATTTTTCATACCAAGATAAAGTGAGTTCAAGTAAGTACGTGAACTAAGTTCATTAAAGATATGTCGATTTTTGCTCAAGTTATCGTGTTAACGGCCATGCGGAAGGACAGACGAACGACTGTGTATAAAAACTGGGCGTGGCATCAACCGATTTCGCCCGTTTTCACAGAAAATAGTTAACATCATAAAATCTATGCCCCTACCAAATTTCAAAAGGATTGGTTAATTTTTGTTCGACTTATGGCGTTAAAAGTATCCTAGACAAATTAAATGAAAAAGGGCGGAGCCACGCCCATTTTGAAATTTTCTTTTATTTTTGTATTTTGTTGCACCATATCATTACTGGAGTTGAATGTTGACATAATTTACTTATATACTGTAAAGATATTAAATTTTTTGTTAAAATTTTACTTAAAAAAAAATTTTTTTTTAAAGTGGGCGTGGTCCTTCTCCGATTTTGCTAATTTTTATTAGGCGTACATATAGTAATAGGAGTAACGTCCCTGCCAAATTTCATCATGATATCTTCAACGACTGACAAATTACAGCTTGCAAAAGTTTTAAATTACCTTCTTTTAAAAATGGGCGGTGCCACGCCCATTGTCCAAAATTTTACTAATTTTCTATTCTGCGTCATAAATTCAACTCATCTACCAAGTTTCGTCGCTTTATCTGTATTTGGTAATGAATTATCGCACTTTTTCGGTTTTTCGAAATTTTCGATATCGAAAAAGTGGGCGTGGTTATATTCCGATATCGTTCACTTTAAATAGCGATCTGAGATGAGTGCTCAGGAACCTACATACCAAATTTCATCAAGATACCTCAAAATTTACTCAAGTTATCGTGTTAACGGACAGACGGACGGACGGACGGACATGGCTCTATCAAATTTTTTTTCGACCCTGATTATTTTGATATATGGAAGTCTATATCTATCTCGATTCCTTTATATATGTACAACCAACCGTTATCCAATCAAACTTAATATACTCTGTGAGCTCTGCTCAACTGAGTATAAAAATGTTGGGTCTGTCAACAGATATTTGCGAAAGAAATTGAAAATTTTCATGTGGTTGTTGTAATTTTGAAGATTTTGTGATACGCACAAAAAAATTGTGAACATAAGAGTTTTGCGCGGATATAGTTTTGGTCTCCAAACCGGTTTGGGAGCACTCCGGGGTCATTTTCCGGTTTTTCGTTAATATTTTTTGAACGAACTAAAATTGTTATTTTCTGCCTTCGGATTATTGTTGTGGAGTTCAATACGCGTCTTCTGACGCCCCTCTCGATATTTTTGGACGTGTATTAGCAGTTTCATGCTGTCATATAGAATTACCTCAGTTTTATATTTTTCCCTGCGGATTGTGTTGCGAATAATAAACTCTGCGTAATTTTTTGGGACATCTACTATTTATTCAGTCGCAGATAAGTAACTTGCTCATTGTATTGGTTTATAGCATAGACGCGATTTGTTCCTGGGATGAGAGCTATGTTTGAGTCTGTGATTGGTAACGGGAAATAGATGCTGTCACAGGCAATCAGTCACGAATATTCTTTGTAAGCTGTCGCTGAAGTGTACTGTGATATTTCAGTAGCTGTGGCAAAATCACAGGTACACGGATATTTGCCAACTCTACACGATATTGTCGCACGTATAGCGTCTGTGTTGACTTATGTATGGAAAAAATTTTAAAGTGATATTCTAGCACTCAATAAAAAAGAAACATTGATTTGAAAAATAATTGCAAAGCCGTGCTATTTGCATTTCGCTGGAATATAAATAAACACCTTGAATTTGTTATTTTGATAGAGCAAAAGGTGTTTGTTCAGCTGATATGTTGAAATGTTATCCGGCAATTTTAATACGCAATTCCGTAAAAAAAAAAGATTTTCTTTGTATAGCTCCAACTTAAATTTAATCAAATTTTTATTGTGTCAATTCTTTTCTCTAACATTTTTTTTTCGCATGACCCAATATGTATAAAAAGCGCCCGCAAAATCTATCTTACTTTAAGTTTAAAGTAAAAAGCGTTGGAAAGTCAAAAATTATAATGAATTCACGGAATAATTTCACGCTCTTTTTTGTCGTGATTCTTGGCTGTCTTCTGATCAATACGAATGCGCAATTGCGTATTATTGGCGGCACACCTTCGAACATAACGTATACACCATATTTGGTTGCAGTATATTATAACGGAAAATATGATTGCGCTGGCTCATTGGTGACTTTTCAAATAGTGGCTACAATTGCGAAATGCGTGAAAAAATTGTCTGTAAAGAAAATGTCCGTTAGAGCTGGTGTAAACAAATTATATGAAACACCGAAAGAAGTTCGCAATGTCCAGCGTGTGTATTATCCAATTGGTTTATTTTCCAATAAGAATGTAGGTGTGATTAAAGTGAGAAAACCATTTACTCAGACTCCTGAAGTAAGTACAATACCACTTTGTACTCAACCATTAGCAGATCGCAAAGTAATGCAAGTTAGTGGATGGGATTCATATATCGCAGAACTCGAAACTATTTACGTGGCTATAGTAACACGGTGGGAATGTTTGCGTAGTTTCAAAAGGAAAAAGGTTACTGTAACAAAATCAATGATTTGTGGCTCAAGCGGAAATAGGGGTTTGTTTTCTGGAGATGATGGAGCACCGGGCGTTGTGAATGGAGAACTTTGTGCAATGGCATTAGGTGGGCGATATCCGCAGCTATATACAGATGTATCTAATAAAGATGTTCGAAGTTTTATAAAAAGCAAGATGAAAGGTTAATTGGAGGGTGTTGTGATGAATCGAGTGCTGACATTTTATGTACATATATAATTTATAAATTTTATAAAATAAAGTCACTCAATACGGTTGAAGTGCCATAACTTCACCCAGAATGCTCCGATTTTAAAATGGTGTCTTGCATTTGAAAGCTTAGCTATGTATGTGAGATGGACGATATTTTAATATATATAAGAATTAAGTGGGGATGGCCCTCATTGCTTTAAATTTATGAAAACATTTAAATGAAGCAATTTTTAATTTATAATTTATTTAATAATTTGGGAAAAATTCTTAAACAACGTGATATCAGGGCGGATAAGGCGCACAAGGCGGACAAGGCGACAGCTGTTCGATTATACCTTGTAAATCTCTTCAAAGCCTTTTCTCCCGGGAGTGCGATTTGAACTCGTACTCCTACGATGGTTGAAGTGTTGCAAAAGCATTCAGCCATGTCATGCCTTAGTTGTTGTAAACTTTATCCCAATTTCCTTCCTTGCATATTTTATTCTTTTGCACAGTACATACTTTGCATGTAATCATGTGTTAAAGTTATGCTTGTTGTTTGTGGCGGTTTCAAATAAACTGGTATTTTTGCTTTTTGTTCTATTTAGGCCCGGTTTTTCAGTACAAGTTCATTCAGTTTGTCAGTTAAACTACGCTTAACTTTATTCTGCAGTTTTTCAATATACTTTAACTGAAGTCTATGCAGAGCTTAAGCGACCGAACTGGCAGGGGTAAACTCTAGTCAACATATCAGTTATTTGCGTTCGATCGAAATGGCGTCGAATATACCCAACAAGCATTTGGTCTTAAGTACTATTAGCGCCCATGTTGATCACTAGGTATGCTTCTAAAATCTCAAGAGTTGTTTCGAAACGGTGGGTCAACTCGATAATCATAGCGTACTCAGCCAAAAAGGAAATTTTGTATAAGTTGAACAAATTTAATTTCCAAATTATGGTTCCCTAACTGGACTCGAATGTGAGATTCCATACCACAGTATCTTCACGAAAATAAAATAAAATAAAATATATATAATTTATTTTTGATTAATTACGCTTCATTACTGCTATCAATCAATTATTTCTCACAATAAACAACTGTTGGTTTTGATTGTACCTTGTTGTTGTTGTTGTAGCAGTGCTTCGCCCCATCCAATAGGTGCGACCGATGAAAAATTTTCATCAATATGCTCTAACGGGAGTCCAAGGAAACTTGCTGTTACAATAGGGGTGGACCATAATGAGAGGAGTATTAGAGGCATTGGTTCCACAATACAGTTGAAGAGATGGTTGGTGTCATGTGGGGACACGTTACAAACAGGACATATGCTTTGTATGTCGGGGTTGATTCTGGATAGGTAAGAGTTTAACCTGTTACAGTATCCAGATCGAAGTTAAGCTCGAGTGACTCGCGTTTCCCTAGGAAGTGAGCGTTCCGCTTCTGCAAGTTTAGGGTATTGTTCTTTGAGTACAGGATTCACCGGGCAATTGCTGGCATAGAGGTCCAACGCCTGTTTTTGGAGTTCATTGAGGACCTGCTTGTGTTTTTTGGCTTCATACGGCTGTGTTCTCAGGTGCCGTATTTCCTCATAATGTTTACGGAGATAACTCCTTAGGCCCCTGGGCGGTATTGGCTCATCAATCAGATGTCTGTTGGGATGCCCAGGTTTCTGGATATTCAACAGGAACTGTTTGGTTAGCGTTTCATTTCTCTCCCCGATGGGGAGTATTCTCCCCTCATTATGTAGATGGTGTTCTGGGGACATAAGAAGACAACCCGTGGCGGTTCTGAGGGCAGTATTTTGGCAGGCCTGTAGCTTCTTCCAGTGAGTAGATTTTAGGCTTGGCGACCATATCGGGGAGGCGTAGCATGCAATCGGCCTGTCAATTTCTTTATAAGTGGTAATAAGCGTTTCGTTGTCTTTCCCCAAGTACTGCCAGCAAGAGATTTGAGGATTTTATTACGGCTCTGGATTTTCGGTACAATGTGTAGATCCTGATCAAACGTGACACCCAAGATTTTGGGGTGTAAGACAGTCGGAAGCGTAGTGCCATTGACGTGTATGCTCAAAATGGTCGACATTTGGGACGTCCATGTTGTAAATAAGGTCGCCGATGATTTAGTCGGTGATAATGTCAGGTTTCGCGAGGTGAAGAACTGGAGAGATCAGGGAGGTAGCCGTTTATTTTGTTGCAAAGCTCATCGATCTGTGGGTCTGGGCATGTGGCCATTATTGTGCAGTCATCGGGGTAGGACACGATAGTAACTCCTTCTGGTGGCGAAGGTAGCTTTTATATGTAGAAGCTAATTAGAAGTGGGGATAGAACACCACCCTGTGGTACCCCTTGTTTAATTCTTCTTGGTTTTGATGTTGCGTTTCTAAATTGCACCGATGCCTGCCGCCCACCCAGATAATTTGCGGCACACCTTTTAAGACTTGGGGGAAGGGTAGACCCTTCCAGGTCTTGCAGTGACGTGCCATGTTGACCGTATCAAAAGCTTTTGATAGGTCTAGCGCAACGAGAACTGTTCCATGAGGGGGGTTTAGATTTAAACCCCAATTTATCTGGGTACTAATGGCATTTAGCGCGGTGGTTGTGCTATAAAGTTTTCTAATCCATGCTGATGACACGCTAGTTGCAAATTTGCCTTGAAATAGGGGAGCAAAATGGCTTCAAGCGTCTTGGCTACTGGCGATAGGAGAGATATCGGGCGATATGAGTCTCCTATGTTTCCCAGGCTTTAGCAGCGGGACCACCTTGGCCATTTTCCATTTTTCGGGAATGACAAAGGTGGAAAGAGCCAGGTTGAAGACATGCGCTAAATATTTGAAACCATCTTTCCCTAGGCTTTTAAGCATCGGAATGGCTATGTCGTCTGGGCCCACTGCTTTAGATGGTCTAGCATGACCGATGGCATCCACAACCTCTTTGAGGGTGATGGCAATAGGGGACGCGCTGAATTTATGTTTATGTGCGCGTCTGTTGGCCCTCCGTCTAACTTTGTCAACCGTAGAATGCATTATATATTGTCGTTAAAAAGCGCTCGCGCATTTTTTCGCATCCGACAGCACTTTATCGCCAAAGGCGATGGAAATTTTGTCATTGTGCTTATACTTATTCGATAGGGACTTTACGGTGGACCAAAGCTTACCTACACCGGCAGAGAGGTTGCAACTACTTAGATGTTCCTCCCATTTCGGCCGCTTGTGTTCATCCATAAGCAATCTGATGCGTTGGTTTATATCCCTCGCCGAGATCGAGCTGTCTTATAGGGCCACGTTCTCTCGCACCATTTGCGGGCTCCGCCGGAAAATGAGGCCGAATTTCGGGAATTCTACCGGCGAGAATGAAGCGAGCCGAGGCGGATTCAATCCCCTTGGCGAGCATCAGTCGGAATAGATAGGGCAGCAAAGCGGCTGTCTGTAAAGGATTTGTATACATCCCACTTACTCCTAGAGTAGTGACGTCCCCCCCCCCCCCCCGCTGCACTTCAGAATTCTGCAGTTAAACTGCAATGGATTAACTGGGAAGATCACGGAGATAGTCGATTTCATGAAGCGGCACAACATCCGCATTTCTGCGATTCTAAAGACTAACCTCACAGCAAGATCTGCTCTGCAGACCTGTTCTGGGTATAATGTTCACAGAAAAGATCGCGAGAGCCTAAAACTACACACTGCCAAAATACTGCCCTTAGAACCGCCACGGGTTGTCTTCTTATGTCCCCAGAACACCATCTACATAATGAGGGGAGAATACTCCCCACCAGGGAGAGTAATGAGATGCTAACCAAACACTTCCTGTTGAAACCTGGGCATCCCAACAGACATCTGATTGATGAGCAAACACCGCCCAGGGGCTTAAGGAGTCATCTCCGTAAGTATTATAAGGAAATACGGCACATGAGAACTCAGCCGTATGAAGCAAAAAACCACAAGCAGGTCCTCAGTGAACTCCACAAATAGGCGTCGGACCTTTATGCCAGGAATTTCCCGGTGAATCCAGTTCTCAAAGAACAGTACCCAAAACTTGCGAAAAAGGAACGCACACTCCCCAGGGAAACGCGAGTGACTCTACCTCAACTTCGATCTGTATACTGTAACAGGTTAAACTCTTACCTATCCCGAATCAACCCCGACATACAAAATGTATGCCCTGCTTGCAATGTGTTCCCACATGACACCAACCATCTCTTTAATTGTAATGTGGAACCAACGCCTCTAACACCATTCACATTATGGTCCAACCCTGTTGAAACAGCAAGTTTCCTTGGACTCCCGTTAGAGGATATTGATGAAAATTTGTGATTGGTCGCACCTATTGGATGGGGCGAAGCACTGCTACAACAACAACAACAACCAAAAAGCTGCGGTTGGCCTAGCTGGTTAGAGATAGTCAACTTTCTCTCGCACGTAAATATAGCTCATATCTTGACAAGGCGAATCCATACTAGGTGGTGGCAAAGCGAATTTGTATGGAAAATTATCAAGAAGAAGCAATCAGCTCTTGGGATAACACCACCTCTACTGAATTCGCCTTGATTTTTTGAAATTAAACTTGATTGCAAGGCAAATTCAGTACTAGGTGTTGTTATCCCATCAGCAAGGCGAATCCATACCAGGTGGTGGCAAAGCGAATTCAACCAATTCGCCGTGCAGAAGAATGTCAAGTCAAAAGAAAATTTTCATTGATTTTGAAATAGTACTTAAATTAATACTTTTTAAATAATGATGGAATATAGATGTAGCTTGATTTTAATGCAGTTTTATTATAAAAACTATGAAATTAAGTTTGCTTTATTCATTTTTAAAACGTTTGCAGCCTATCGATTTTGCTGGTAATACTCTAGGACAGACGTCTACTGCTAATACACTGCCAAAAATGTCGGGCAAAGGTTTCAAAAGACGTGTTTGACCCCGATATCAATAACCTCGAAGTAAAGACTTTACTAATGTCAAAAGATGTTTGCAAAAAAAAAATATTTAAATTTTATGTTGACAGGGGTGCTACGACAAAAGACTACGGATCATACTTCTGGTCTTGGAGCGGTTGAAGGTCATTGTTCGCATTTAAATACCGAGCTCAAAACGTGTCTTTTGAACACGCTCCTGACAGTTTTGAACGGGTATTAGCAGTCTACCCCAGTCCTGTGGTATAGTATTAGTTAATTAGCGCTTAACCGTTTAAACGATTATGGCCGTTCAACAAGGTGCGCCAGCCGCTTCATCGCTCTGCCAACTGGCGCCAGTTGGTTACACCAAGGGAGTTTAAATCCTCTTCCACCTGATCCTTCCAGCGGAGTGGTGGAAAAATTTAACAACATACAATAGTAGGTGTATAAAATACGTTGGATATAAGTTGAAGTTCTGGATTTGAGTCTTTAACCCGTAAACCTGAAAAGTTTCCGATGTGAGAAGATTCATTGTTGGTCACCCACCATTACAATTCAACGCTCATGTCAACTGTAGGCAGGGGTTCGGAGCCAAAGGCATAATGTAATAAAAGAAAGCGGAGGAATATTTGACACCTGTCATATCGACTGCCCTTAGCTCCCGGTTGAAATTTGGAAGTACAAGAGAATAAGGGCATAAAAGAGGTCCGCTTTGTAAAATAGTACATAGCTTCATACTTTTTCAAAACGTGGTATAAGTGCAATTTTATGATGTAAATAATTAACTTACTTATCCTTAAGTAACTTTTTTAATTTTTGCAGCAAATCAATTTCTTTTGGAGGCATTCATTTACCTTTCTAGTCTGAAATTAATATAAAAACGTCCCCCAAAAAGTTAAATCCGGTCTGAATTATACATTCAATGGTTATATATTTGTTGACTAAAATACCATCTAATATTGCATGTTAGTTGACGTTGCAAATCGAGGGTTGCTCTATGCTTAATTCCTCAAAGCTATATGAAATAAGTTCTTAAATAATTAAATATTTTCGAGAAAAAATTAAACAACACAACAGCAGGCCGGACAAGGCTATCAACTCAGGTCCTGGTTTGGAGTATTAATCCAGTAAACTTTTAAGAAGATCGATCTTTGACCCACACGCCTAGAAATTCGACACTGAAGGCTCTTTAATAGGATCTTCACATGGTGCGGTTGACTAGTAATCTGTGTATGTTGACTCGTTATTAATATCAAACCCATTATGAACACATTGAAACTGACTAATAGCTTAGATGCATAGAGTGTAGGGCCTATTAGACTCGCCGATATTCTGGTGGTAGATTTCTCGTTATCGATTGCGTTAAAACTTTAATAAACGCAGGAAAACAGAGGAAAACGACTTATGTTAAAGAGCCCTTTCGTCAACGTGGGGGAAACTCTTGAGGTTGACACATGAAGGTGCATGGAGCAGTTATATTACCTCGGTCGCCCTCTGAAACTGGCAAATTGTGGGCAGGGGGTTCGAAGCCAGAAAGAGTAGAGTTGTGCTTTTTCGTTCATTTCAGAGATTCGATTCTTTAGTTCTTTTTCTGATGAACGAACAAGTTGTTCTTTTTGTTCATCTGCTCCTTTTTTCCAAGCAAATTTGTTCACTGCCCCTCAGACCATGGTTCAACTATATAATTGAACCATGCCTCAGACCCACAAAAAAAGTCAACAAGTATAGAGGTGGGTGTGTATGCAGCAATGCTTTATGTATATTTAAATCTGTTATGAATAAATAAGTTAATACATACATATATGTTTAATTAACTTCAAAAAAAGTTACAAATTTCGGAAGATCCAGGAAATTGAAAGAGTACAGACACAAATTGTAAATATATTTTCAAGTTTAATAAATGTAATTAGTTTCTTACAAAAGATGTTTTTCATAATAGTCCATACATATATTGTTTTAGCAGTGCCACACACAAAGATGACCACACATATCTTTAGTGTAAGTGGCATCATCGACATTCGTGTTCAGAATTTCTGCGTATGTATGTATGAATTTACAATGTTCGCGAACGAGAAGTGAGAAAGGATAACATTAGATAAAACGAACTAAAGGAACAAATGAACTAAAAGAACAAATAGAACAGACATCGAAGATCTAGTTCACTTGTTCAGTTGAGAGACCCGGTCAATTGAACAAGTTCAGAACGAAACGACCCAACTCTAAGAAAGAGCATCGGTCACCAGCGAAGTTGTCAAGCTAGCTGTTATAATTCCCCATAAGCCTGTTTGGGTCACCTTTTCCCTATGATGCACATCTTCGAGCATAACCCAGACCATTGCACCAGCCAACAAATGGCACGAGGTTGGGAACGGGAGCACAGGGTCAATCATCCACCTGGGTAGTTGGTTGAGGTTAAGCGGGTCTTCATACAACGGTGTAAAGGAACAATGCGCCCTGCAGAGCGAGTTGCGCACTGGCCTTGAAGCTGGGTATAAGTATAAAACTAAGTTCAACTGAAAACTGAAAAACAAAAGCATCGGTTAGTTTTTTTGTCACTACCGTGGCAAAGGTTTCAAGGCCTGTACCTTAATGACAATGGTGTATGCTTGGTTTAAGTTCACTTTCTGGTCTGAATTATAAAACATAATTGCAAACTCATTGCCGTCCCCGAGATGCCATTGTCGAATCAAGGAAATTTAGATACTGCGACGTTGCTGACATATAATATAGTTCGCGTCTGAAGACGAATGCGCTCTGACATGCACGCATATATGAGCGCTGCCCACGCCTATTATGCTTGGTGACCAGAAAGTCAGGGTTGGCAAAGAAAGTGTAATTGGCCTCTTATCAGCCTCCAAGAAGAGACTTTACGTTATGATTATGGCTGATTGAATTTGCTGGACCACGAAATATGTTATCATCCAGCACCATGTTTAAACATTAAAATATCAATATATCCGTAGTTCGACCCAACAAAACCTATAAAGGAAGCTGTAAAAAGATGATTAGACCAATTATTATAGGTATTTTCCAAATTTTTAAATATCTTACCATAATTTAACATGAAAAATGTGTAAATTTTAATAATTTCTTTAAATAAACAAAATTATTACATGAGAATTGTCAAAAGTTTGAATATGAGAAAAGTCAACACAAAACAAAATTGGAGTAAAAAGGTGATGCCGTTGTATATTTTATTTAGAAAAATCGATATGTATAGTTTACCATACGCTTTTTCTTCTGAATAAAAAATTTGTTTTATAAAGCGACAACATTCTTATTTCTAAGGGCGTTCAAGATGGCGGCGTTAGAGCGAGAAACTGCTTACATCCGCCACCTTCTATAATTCCATCATGGTGTAACAGTATGTATTTTAAAGTCATGCATATTTTTGTTTGTAAATATTTTATTAACAAAATATAAAAGGAACAAGTAAGGGTGTTCATTTCGGGTGCTACAGAACTTTATACATATATGAATGATCATCTGCGTGCCGAGTATTTTCACGATAGATTAATTAGTCTTCCTGTTCTGTTCTGTTAATTCTTGCAATCTCTCTTTACTATGATATTTTAAAAGTAAAATAGCTTCGATATAAAATTATTTTTAGGTACTCTGTTAATTCCTGTATAATAAATGTTTGTACCAAATTTCGTGATGATACGTCAGCTGGTCTTCGAGTTATTCTATTTTTTCATATTCCACATATGTATATGTATACAGTCAATTTACATCAACCCCTGTGATTAATTTTTCATCCATTTTCTTATAAAATTTAGAACATTTTCATCATTTATATTTGTAAAAAAATGTGGAATTTTTGATTTCCCACAAAACTTTCCAAAAGATGACACTGCACAAAGTCGTCCTCGCACAACGCCCGGTGCTCCAATATCTCCAAAACACGTACCACGATTACCACCTCGAGCACAAATCATTTCACCTGTTATATTGTACTTATAAAAGAGCGCACATTCTGTTCTGTATATTATAGATACACGACAGTAGTTTGGAGTTTATTCATAGATTTCACCTTCCATGCACTGTTACTACCCCATCCGCTAACTCGCATATCTGTGCCCACGTCCAATTGAGTATTGCAAAGTTCCATTTCTTTTACTATCGGACCCCTGGAAAAGGGTTCACTCATTTTGATAACACCTATATCCATTTTCCTTGTTTTGACACTATAAATTTCTGGAATAAATACAGCGTGCACATTCCGACGCTGTCCATCGTGGCGTATATCGGTTACACCAGCCAAAACGGTGATGTCCTCCGCTTTAAATTTTATCAGGCAGCTCGCAGTTGTAACCACTGTGTGCATATTGACTAATGAACCAGAGCAATAATATACGCATTTATAATGCAATGATACCATATATGGCATATGCTCTATTTTCGAAGATTTGCTATTAGCAATGCAGTCAAGCACAGCAAAGAGGATCGCGAAATTCTTCCGTAAATTCATAGAGTGTGTATTTTTCCGTTGTTTGCTAAGTATAAAGTAAAGCAAGAAAATTTTTGTGGGCATTATTTACATATATTTTATAAAAGGTACAAGTCACTGCTAGAATTTTAAAATCAGGTGAACAAACAGTTTTTTTTTTTCACCAAAATAACATATGTATATAAGATAACGGTGGCATAGTGAGGGGGCGGCAAGGGGACATCTTGCACCGGGCGCTACTCACAGGGAGCCGCCAAATAATCCGAGAAGCAGAACTTCCTGGAGAGTTTTTTATTATAACTGATTTTTGGAAAAAATTTTCTATACTAAAAAATGCATGCAAATATCCGAAACACTTGCGACAGGTTGTGAAATAATTAAAAGTATATGGGGAAATCCGCCAAACTTTGGTTTTTTTGGAGAAAAAATTTTTTTTTTGAAACATGGTATCACGCAAATATCTTTTTGTTAGGAACATTGAGGGGTAAATTGGAGCTATAGTGCATCGCCGTTACTCGTCTTACATAATGCCTCAAAAAGATATAGTCAAAAGATCAAGCAAAATATATATAAATTGAGGTCGCAATGTTAAATATACATTTATTTCAACACTTCTGTACCGATTATATCGAAATTTTAACAAAATATGGAGATATATGCAGCTGTTAGCTATGTAAACTTTTTTTGATACACGAGACCCGGTTTTGTAGATATCGGTAATATTGTTTACTGCAAATTTTGCAACACATTTATTTTAACACCTTTCTACCGATTCTTTTGAAACTTTAAAAACATATAGGTATGTGAACGAAGTATGTTTAAGTAAAAATGTTTTAATACCCGAGATCCGGTTTTGGAGATATTGATAAAAATATAAACCCGGAAAACCTTAAATTTGTTTACTTATTTAAACACTTCTTAACCGATTGTGCTGAAATTGTATCAGGATGTACATACCTATATGGGGTACGGTTTTAGAGATATCGGCAAAAATATGAAACCGGGTAACCGTCAAATATTTCATACCCGTTTGTTAATTTTTTCTCTACACCACAGTAGTATACCATCAATTCCCTCATCTTGGAATATTCGCTCAAGGAAAGTTATTGATGTTTGTACATGTGGCAAATATACGAAATTTTCGCCAAAAATTGGCAATCGTCAAAAAGTGTAGACAAAAAAAAATTTTTTTTTTAATTTTTGTACCAAATTTGTGTTTATTTTCATTCACTTTTAAATAAAAACTGGTTTAAAAAAATACAAAAAAAAAATTTCTGCACTTTTTGACGATTGCCAATTTTTGTCGGAAATTTCGTATATTTGCCGCATGTACAAACACCAATAACTTTCTTTGAGTGAATATTCCAAGATGAGGCAATTGCTGGTATACTACTGTGGTGTAGAGGAAAAATTAACAAACGGGTATGAAGTGATAAAAGTAAAATTGTAGCTGTGCCCACGAAAAAACATGCTCCTGGAAAAAATTTATATGAGCTGATTACGGATGGTTCAGAGTCTGATTTTAAAAACAATACATTCCTGGTGTTCGTTGATTCGGTAATCACTGGCATTACTGAACGATTTGCGGCTATGAGAAATTTGAGCGAGACGTTTTCCTTTTTGTGGCAATTTGAAGACATGGATGAAACTATGGTTCGGGCGAGCGCAGCAAAATTTGTCGAAAAATAGAAGTCGGACGTTTCTCAAAGCTTAGAATGCGAAATAATTAACTTGAAACCAGACATCGAAAATATCTATTAACAATTTAAAAGGTTTTGAAAATAACATGAAAGTTAAACCAAATATTCAATTATTCGTTGAAAACTAAAATTGAAAGACAAAAAAAATTTTTGTCTCAGAAAAAACCTTGCAGTTTGAAATTTTCGTTCTTTCTCTGATTATTGTTTTGAAAAACTTGAACAACTCAAACGAAAATAATATTATAGACAATTTTTCTGAGAAAAACATTTGAAGCGTATACATATCAGCAAATACACTATGGGCAGGAATAGAGTTGCAGCAAACAATGCCATTGTTGTTGTTGTATTTTCGATAAAGACACTCCGCGAAGGCTTTGGGGATCGGGGATTATCGATGTTGAAGGTCCTTTGCCGGATATACATAGATCCGGTACGTTCCGGTAACAAAGCTCCATTAAGTTACTAGGCCGACCAACTCGGGAACGATTTATATGACCACATTAAAACTTCTAGGCCATACCGCCCTCCCCACCCCCTAGTTCTATGAGGAAATTGGGGTCGCCAGAGCCTCGGCTGTTAATGAAACAGGATTCGCCACGGATAGGTGAAATTGACAATTGGGTTGGAGAAGCTACATATATATTGCGCTGGCAACCCCTTAATAAGGTTGCGCTACACAATCCCTTGAATCAATTTGGTATTTTAGTCGCCTCTTACGACAGGCATACCTACCGCAGGTATATCCTAAGCCCCTTAACCCGCTGGGAGAAACAATGCTAATAGAGACGTTTCCCAATATATCGAGGAAGAAAAAAGTCGCTATGTAAAATGTGTAAAAGTAAATTGGCGGACGAACATTGGTCAAATTTAAAACGTCACATAATAACGAAGCACGGAAGATTTCTAGACGGTTTCTGGTCTAATTTCGAAAAAAGCGAACCACAAAAAAAGAAAATTAAAATGTCATACTCTATACAACCAGAGTCCTTTAAGAATTCGTTAATAAAAATTGTAACAAAAGATGAGCGGCCGTTGTCGCAATTGCACAGTGAAGGGTTCAGGGAGATAGTAGTTCGCATCTTCAAAGCCCTTAATATGAATATAATCAACGTCCATTATGTTATGTAGTTAATAAGTAATCGTGCTATAGAAATAAAAAACGAAATAAAAATGTGGTTGGAGTAAAATTTGTGTTTTGCCGCTACTAGGTTTGACCGCTAAATATTACGAATTAACCTACAGTATGTTGAAACTCAAAATTCAAAATTAGTAGTAGTTGTAAAAACTCTCGGAATAAGATCATTGTCACACCCACACACTGGGGAGAAAAAAAAGGACGGTATTGGAAACTCATGAGGAACATGATATTAGGGCGCTAAAAAAAATTGCTAAAATATGCCTCTCTGTTGACCAGGAGCTCATAAACGCTCACCAAAGCTCGAAACTCAGTACCCTTTAGGATGAGATGGCTCAAAATATAATAGCTGTAGTTCTCATCATGAAGTTTCCGGACTTACTAATATGTTTGCTGAAATTGACAATTTTGAAAGCCTTCATTACACGCTTGGCGGTATATGAAGACATTTTTACTTATTATCAAAATATTCGCTTTATATCTCCTGATCTGTTTGAATTAGCCTTAGTCATTCTTGGTGTCCCTGATAGGCAAGTATAAGTAGAAAGATCATTTTCTTCTTTGAATTTCATTTTGGATCGAAGGAGGTACAACTTAAGCGATGAAACGCTTGAAAAACTATTACTTGTAAAGCTTAACTCATAAGCTCTTGTTCACTTTATTATGTTCAAAAATTAAATTTTTGTGCTGCTGAAAGACAAAAAAAAGTTTAAAAATCACCTTTTTTTGTTGATTTAGGGTTTTTTGTTTTACATTTTATAGTTTTTTTCATTGAAATACAAAAAAAATAATATTTGTTAACAATTATTTTCAATTTCTGCTTGAAACACATTCACGAAGCAAATTTTGATAAAGGTCTGTCACCATTGGAATTCCTAAATGCCATCTACATATGTTCAAAATCTGTATACAATTTTCCCCAACATTTGTGTTGCTAACTATCTTTCGCACTCTATCTGTCACTGTAGCTAGTGCAGAACATTCCTTCAGCGTCCTTTCAAGAATCAAAAACTTTCATAGATCGTGTTCATCTGAAGAGCGAGATTCAAGACTTGCCACGCTTTGTGTTGAATCCGTTTTGGCAAGACAGTTAAATTTTGATATTAATAAAAAAAAATTTTGCAGCGAAAAAAGCAAGAAAAGCCACTTTTTGATATCCGAACCTTCTATATTGAATAATTAAAATTTATAATCATCATTAGATTTATCAGAAATGTATTAAAATGTTACCAAATAACTAGAAAAGATTATTTGAAACAATATGTGGCTGTTGAAACAGAATTTTATTTCTATGTTACAATAAAATAGTATAAATAGTAAATATTCTGTAAAATTTATTAAACTATTTTATGAGCTCGAGGCCTTATCCAAATAAAAACGCTGTATAAATATTTTATATTTGCATTTTTATTTTATATTCGATATTTCGACTTCAGTCTGAAGTCATCATCAGGACTGTGAAACAAAACAAAAACAAAAATTATAACATTTTCAAAAATCAACCATAAAACAAATATCACTTACACAATTGAGTACCCTGCAAAAATCGTTGGATCATGTGGTCCACTGGAGTACTTACCATTATACTCCACTGTAAAGCAGCAATGGACTAACTCATGTTTCTACACGAACATATTGTAAGCCGATTCCCTGCAAAAATCGTTGGATCATGTGGTCCACTGGAGTACTTACCATTATACTCCACTGTAATGCAGCAATGGACCAACTCATGTTTCTACACGAACATATTGTAAGCCGATCATTGCTCGTTTTTAACGATTGTAATCACTACACGATGTTTATTGGACTGTGGGTACTCCATGGATTACTCTGATGTAATGCGGAGCTGGAGTATATGGTCCGGTCCTAGGACATCGCAATGTTAATTGGACCATATTTTTTGTATGAATTGTGGTTAATTTTGGAGCACTCGCTTGGTCCATAGCGAGTACTCCATACATGCATGCATGGAGTACTCGCGATTTTTGCAGGGTTATTGCTCGTTTTTAAGGATTGTAATCACTACACGATGTTTATTGGACTGTGGGTACTCCATGGATTACGCTGATGTAATGCGTAGCTAGAGTATATGGTCCAGTCCTAGGACATCGTATTGTTAATTGGACCATATTTTTTGTATGAATTGTGGTTAATTTTGGAGCACTCGGTTGGTCCATAGCGAGTACTCCATACATGCATGTATGAAGTACTCGCGATTTTTGAAGTGTATGTTATACAGACTAACCATATGTGCGAAAATTAAGATTGTTGGAGACAAATAATAATAAAAAAATATGAACAATATTTCAAAGCATCGTAAATGTAAACAAATTTTTTGCAAAAACAAAAGTACATGGAGTGGCTAAAAGTACGACATACAAGCAGACATATATACATATATCATCTGATTTTCCTATTGTTGTGGGAGAGATCTTTCTACCACGCATTGTTGTTGCCTTAAAACTAAGTTCCGATACACATGTGCGCAGTGGTCAGTGTCCGCTTTAAAATTCATCCTAGTACTATTAGGGGTGTTCGCTATATGAAGCATTTCCAAAGTAAATCTTTTATTATAATTTCTCTCCTCCTGTAAAATAGTTACATTATCGAAGTCTGGATAATGCCCCGTATCTTTACAATGGGCTGACAAGGCCGTCTTATTTTCTGAATAATTGTTTCTTAACTTAATATTAGATCTGTGAGCGGAAATCCTTGTCTTGAGTTTTAATTTTTTTGTCCCCACATATACCTTGTCGCATACGTGGGACCCGTCACCATTACACGGAATTCTATAAACAACGTCGAATTTCTCATGCTTTGGTATTTTGTCTTTTGTACTGCTGTAGACCTTTCTAAGAGTGTGATTATATGTCGATGCTATTTGGTATTTTTCCCGATTGTAAAGATTTGAGTATTTTATTCAGTTCGTTACGCCCGGCACATGTACTACTAATTTATATATTTTATCTCCCGAAGTTTGTCTAATTTTATCATTGTTCAACCTGATCACGGAATTTCTGATCAATTTGTTGATTATCTTTATGGGGAATTCATTATTTCTCAGAGTTTCTTTGACAATTTCAATATTCTTCTTGTGAAAAATCTAGTCACTTATTGAGAGAACTCTTCTTATGAAGTTACTCGACCACTGCGCACATGTGTATCGGAACTTAGTTTTAAGGCAACAACAATGCGCGGTAGGAAGATCTCTCCCACAACAATAGGAAAATCAGATGATATATGTATATATGCTTGTATGTCGTACTTTTAGCCACTCCATGTACTTTTGTTTTTACAAAAATTTTGTTTACATTTACGGTGCTTCGAAATATTGTTTATATTTTTATACTCAGTTGAGCAGAGCTCACAGAGTATATTAACTTTGATTGGATAACGGTTGGTTGTACAGGTATAAAGGAATCGAGATAGATATAGACTTTCATATATCAAAATCATCAGTATCGAAAAAAAATTCGATTGAGCCATGTCCGTCCGTCTGTCCGTTAACACGATAACTTGAGTAAATTTTGAGGTATCTTGATGAAATTTGGTATGTAGGTTCCTGGGCAATCATCTCAGATCGCTATTTAAAATGAACGATATCGGACAATAACCACACCCACTTTTTCGATATCGAAAATTTCGAAAAATCGAAAAAGTGCGATAATTCATTACCAAATACGGATTAAGCGATGAAACTTGGTAGGTGAGTTGAACTTATGACGCAGAATAGAAAACTAGTAAAAGTTTGGACAATGGGCGTGGCACCGCCCACTTTTAAAAGAAGGTAATTTAGAAGCTTTGCAAGATGTAATTTGGCAGTCGTTGAAGATATCATGATGACATTTGGCAGGAACGTTACTCTTATTACTATATGTCTGCTTAATAAAAATTAGCAAAATCGGAGAACGACCACTTTTTAAAAAAATTTTTTTTTAAATTCAAATTTTAAAAGAAAAGTTAATATCTTTACAGTATATAAGTAAATTATGCCAACATTCAACTCCAGTAATGATATGGTGCAACAAAATACAAAAATAAAAAAAAATTTCAAAATGGGCGTGGCTCCGCCCTTTTTCATTTAATTTGTCTAGGATACTTTTAATGCCATAAGTCGAACAAAAAGTTACCAATCCTTGTGAAATTTTGTAGAGGCTTAGATTCTAGGATGATAACTGTTTTCTGTGAAAAAGGGCGAAATCGGTTGAAGCCACGCCCAGTTTTTATACACAGTCGACCGTCTGTCCTTCCGCTCGGCCGTTAACACGATAACTTGAGCAAGAATCGATATATCTTTACTAAACTCAGTTCACGTACTTATCTGAACTCACTTTGTATTGGTGTAAAAAATGGCCGAAATCCTACTATGACCACGCCCACTTTTTCGATATCGAAAATTACGAAAAATGAAAAAAATGCCATAGGAAAAAAGGGATGAAACATGGTAATTGTATTGGTCTATTGACGCAAAATATAACTTTAGAAAAAAACTTGGTAAAATGGGTGTGACACCTACCATATTAAGTAGAAGAAAATGAAAAAGTTTTGCAGGGCGAAATCAAAAGCCCTTGGAATCTTGGAAGGAATACTGTTCGTGGTATTACATATATAAATAAATTAGCGGTACCCGACAGATGATGTTCTGGATCACCCTGGTCCACATTTTGGTCGATATCTCGAAAACGCCTTCACATATACAACTAAGGGCCACTCCCTTTTAAAACCCTCATTAATACCTTTAATTTGATACCCATATCGTACAAACACATTCTAGAGTCACCCCTGGTCCACGTTTATGGCGATATCTCGAAAAGGCATCCACATATAGAACTAAGGCCCACTTCTTTTTAAAATACTCATTAACACCTTTCATTTGATACCCATATTGTACAAACGCATTTTAAAATACTCATTAACACCTTTCATTTGATACCCATAGCGTTGCTGGAATTTACTTTGATGAGACAAATGGATACATGAACTGTCTAAAAACACATGAATTTGAATCAGATCATAGTACAGTAGAACTGATAATAGAATCAGAACATAATATACTGGATTGCCAGCCAACCGAGTACTTCAATTATGAAAAAACTGATTTTAAACACTTTAACAATGTTCTTCTAAACAACCTTAGATCAAACTTCTTACCAATCAATTGTAATGCATCTCGAAATGAGATTGACAATTGCATTATAAATCTTAACAAAGCCATTGATTCAGCCCTAAATTCAGGAGATATTCCAAAAGTGAAAGTACGCAACCGTGGTTTGATAGACCTCCCTACAGAAATACTTAAACTAATATCTGAAAAGAAGCGCTTACGCCGCGCCGCCTCAAGATGCGTGGATCCTCAGCGCAAAAACACTCTTATGGCTATCATTGGCAATCTCAATAAAATAATAGAAGATCGAATTCGGATACATGAAGACAGATATTGGGCAAACTATTTTGCCAAAATACGTATGAACAACAAAACATACAGCAAAATAAAAGGGCTATGTGGACTAAAAAAAAGTCAGAAATTCCAGACTTGATAATTAATCGACAAAACATTGATATTGACTGTCCTTATGCAGATCAAACCAGCAACAATCACAGTAACAATATTGTCCTAACAGATAATTTTTACAAAGTAAATGCATTAGCTTATGCGTTTGAAAAAATACACCTTCAAAACCAACACATGGGAGAGGAAAGCTTTTCAGGCTTCGTTCAAAACAGTGTGGCAGAACTAACTAACTATAGCGAGCCGATAGTACATTTTTCAAACACCATTACCGCGGACGGTGAACTTAATGACATCGAATCTGAACAGCGACATAAATTTGTAAATGCTAAGAAAATTTGTACAATCCTACAATCAAAGAATAATAAAAAGAGTTGTGGTGATGACGGAATCTCAAATTTCCTACTCAGGAAAACAACGAATGATTTCTGGAGATATTTAGCTCTCCTTTTCAACCATTCACTTAATTTAGGATATTTTCCGACACAATGGAAAACCTCAAAGGTAATCTGTGTGCCAAAACCAAACTCTAACCCTGATTCAGTCTTTAGCTACCGCCCAATATCCCTTCTTTCAAATATAAGTAAAATTCTAGAAGATTTCATACTTGAAAAAATTAAAGAACACATGGAAGAGCGCAATATTATAAAATACCATCAATTTGGCTTTCGGCCATACCACTCGACGAATCATGCATTAACACTGCTCTCTGACTTTGTATGCAGTAATCTAAACCGTCGTCAAGCAACCATTCTAGTAAGTCTTGATCTGGAAAAAGCTTTCGACACAGTCTGGGTCGAAGGTATTATATTTAAAATGTATCGAAATTTTAACTTTGATAAACATTTATGCAAAATGTTGCTCAGCTACTTAAAAGACCGTGCATTTTACGTAAGTGAATATACACATAATTCTATGATAAGAGACGTTGGCGCAGGTGTGTCCCAGGGGTCTTTATTAGGCCCTTTCCTGTACAATATATTCCTAACCGATTTTCCAGTGGGTACTATAACAAACAATCCCGAAATAAAAGTTATTATATACGCGGACGATATTCTAATACTGGGATCTCATTCGCGCATAGCTAAAGCCAACGAAGCAATTAACTTATACCTTGGCCAAATAAATAGATATTTCCAACAATGGAAATTAAAATTAAATGTCGCTAAAAGCGAAACTATGTTTTTGGATAGCAAATTTACATTTGCGAGACACAGAGATTTTATATTGGCAAAAGCAAAAAAAATGTTTTTCGGTTATTCCAACTTAATTAAAAGGCAGACTGGCCTTTCAAACTGTATTAAATTGAATATATATAAACAAATAATAAGACCAATAATCTCATATGCCCATCCTATATGGTTTAATATCTCGTCGAGCCAAATGGAGAGACTCAGACGATTTGAGCGATATATCTTGCGACTTTGTAGCGGGCTCAACCGCCAACCATACAGAACGGGCACCTTCAGGAAGAGAATTTCCAATAAAGTTTTGTATGAAAAATGTAAAATTTCACGAATAGATTCTTTCTTAATTAAATCCTCAGATAGATTTGTTGAAAAAATGACATACTTAGAAAACGAGTTGATTAGTAAATATCTGTCAAAGCAAACAGAAATATCTTTACCCTTGACAGAAAGATACTTATCTCCAATATATTTAAAAATATTAAAAAACAATTCTCTACTACATAAAAATAACAAAACAATTTACTATCACGGACGTTACAAAACCTATAATACCAACGCAGAAAATTTAGTTTATAGTACAGACCAATATATAAAGAAGTAGCTTTAAGTTACATTCTTAGGTATCTAAAAACATTTTATATACACACATATCCAGATAAAATATTAGCATATCTTCTTTTAAGCCCTTTTTGGAGGAAAACTAAAAATTCTTAAATAATTCTTGTCAAAGACAAATGTATAAAAAGAAATAATCATAATCTATTTTATATAGAAAGTAACAGAACAAATTTGAAACTCCTAGATAAATACAAATGTATGTTAGGATAACACTAAATAACTAAATTTTTAACATAAGTACGTAAAATATGTATGTTAATGTGATTTTTGGGCAAGAAATAAATAAATAAAAAAATACCCATAGCGTACAAACAAATTCTAGAGTAACCCCTGGTCCACCTTTATGGCGATAATCTCGAAAAGGCGTCCACCTATAGAACTAAGGCCCACGCCCTTTTAAAATACTCATTAACACCTTTCATTTGATACCCATATCGTACAAACAAATTCTAGAGTAACCCCTGGTCCACCTTTATGGCGATATCTCGAAAAGGCATCCACCTATAGAACTAAGGCCCACTCGCTTTTAAAATACTCATTAATACTTTTCATTTGATACCCATATCGTACAAACAAATTCTAGAGACACCCCTGGTCCACCTTTATGGCGATATCTCGAAAAGGCGTCCACCAATAGAACTAAGGCCCACGTCCTTTTAAAACACTCATTAACACCTTTCATTTGATACCCATATTGTACAAACGCATTTTAAAATACTCATTAACACCTTTCATTTGATACCCATATCGTACAAACAAATTCTAGAGTAACCCCTGGTCCACCTTTATGGCGATATCTCGAAAAGGCATCCACCTATAGAACTAAGGCCCACGCCCTTTTAAAATACTCATTAACACCTTTCATTTGATACCCATATCGTACAAACAAATTCTAGAGTAACCCCTGGTCCACCTTTATGGCGATATCTCGAAAAGGCATCCACCTATAGATCTAAGGCCCACTCGCTTTTAAAACACTCATTAACACCTTTCATTTGATACCCATATCGTACAAACAAATTCTAGAGTCACCCCTGGTCCACCTTTATGGCGATATCTCGAAAAGGCGTCCACCTATAGAACTAAGGCCCACGTCCTTTTAAAATACTCATTAACACCTTTCATTTGATACCCATATCGTACAAAAAAATTCTAGATCACACCTGGCCCACCTTTATGGCGATATCTCGAAAAGGCATCCACCTATAGGACTAAGGCCCACTCGCTTTTAAAATACTCATTAACACCTTTCATTTGATACCCATATCGTACAAATAAATTCTAGAGTCACCCCTGGTCCACCTTTATGGCGATATCTCGAAAAGGCGTCCACCTATAGAACTAAGGCCCACGCCCTTTTAAAATACTCATTAACACCTTTCATTTGATACCCATATCGTACAAACAAATTCTAGAGTCACCGCTGGTCCACCTTTATGGCGATATCTCGAAAAGACGTTCACCTATAGAACTAAGGCCCACGCCCTTTTAAAATACTCATTAACACCTTTCATTTGATACCCATATTGTACAAACGCATTTTAAAATACTCATTAACACCTTTCTCTTGATACCCATATTGTACAAACGCATTTTAAAATACTCATTAACACCTTTCTCTTGATACCCATATCGTACAAACAAATTCTAGAGTCACGCCTGGTCCACCTTTATGGCGATATCTCGAAAAGGCGTCCACCTATAGAACTAAGGCCCACGCCCTTTTAAAATACTCATTAACACCTTTCATTTGATACCCATATCGTACAAACAAATTCTAGAGTCACCCCTGGTCCACCTTTATGGCGATATCTCGAAAAGGCGTCCACCTATAGAACTAAGGCCCACACCCTTTTAAAATACTCATTAACACCTTTCTCTTGATACCCATATCGTACAAACAAATTCTAGAGTCACCCCTGGTCCACGTTTATGGCGATATCGCGAAAAGGCGCCCACCCATAGAACTAAGGCCCATTCCCTTTTAAAACACTTATTAACACCTTTCGTTTGATACCCATATTGTACAAACGCATTCTAGTCAACCCTGGTCCACGTTTATAACGATATCTCGAAAAGGCGTCCACCTATAGAACTAAGGCCCACGCCCTTTTAAAATACTCATTAACACCTTTCATTTGATACCTATATTGTACAAACGCATTCTAGAGTCACCCCTGGTCCACGTTTATGGCGATATCGCGAAAAGGCGCCCACCCATAGAACTAAGGCCCATTCCCTTTTAAAACACTTATTAACACCTTTCGTTTGATACCCATATTGTACAAACGCATTCTAGTCAACCCTGGTCCACGTTTATAACGATATCTCGAAAAGGCGTCCACCTATAGAACTAAGGCCCACGCCCTTTTAAAATACTCATTAACACCTTTCATTTGATACCCATATTGTACAAACGCATTTTAAAATACTCATTAACACCTTTCTCTTGATACCCATATCGTACAAACAAATTCTAGAGTCACCCCTGGTCCACGTTTATGGCGATATCGCGAAAAGGCGCCCACCCATAGAACTAAGGCCCATTCCCTTTTAAAACACTTATTAACACCTTTCGTTTGATACCCATATTGTACAAACGCATTCTAGTCAACCCTGGTCCACCTTTATGGCGATATCTCGAAAAGGCGTCCACCTATAGAACTAAGGCCCACGCCCTTTTAAAATACTCATTAACACCTTTCATTTGATACCCATATTGTACAAACGCATTCTAGTCACCCCTGGTCCACGTTTATGGCGATATCGCGAAAAGGCGCCCACCCATAGAACTAAGGCCCATTCCCTTTTAAAACACTTATTAACACCTTTCGTTTGATACCCATATTGTACAAACGCATTCTAGTCAACCCTGGTCCACGTTTATAGCGATATCTCGAAAAGGCGTCCACCTATAGAACTAAGGCCCACGCCCTTTTAAAATACTCATTAACACCTTTCATTTGATACCTATATTGTACAAACGCATTCTAGAGTCACTTTTGGTCCACGTTTATGGCGATATCGCGAAAAGGCGCCCACCCATAGAACTAAGGCCCATTCCATTTTAAAACACTTATTAACACCTTTCGTTTGATACCCATATTGTACAAACGCATTCTAGTCAACCCTGGTCCACCTTTATGGCGATATCTCGAAAAGGCGTCCACCTATAGAACTAAGGCCCACGCCCTTTTAAAATACTCATTAACACCTTTCATTTGATACCCATATCTACAAACAAATTCTAGAGTCACCCCTGGTCCACCTTTATGGTGATATCTCGAAAAGGCGTCCACCTATAGAACTAAGGCCCATGCCCTTTTAAAATACTCATTAACACCTTTCATTTGATACCCATATCGTACAAACAAATTCTAGAGTAACCCCTGGTCCACCTTTATGGCGATATCTCTAAAAGTCGTCCACCTATAGAACTAAGGCCCACGCCCTTTTAAAATACTCATTAACACCTTTCATTTGATACCCATATTGTACAAACGCATTCTAGAGTCACCCCTGGTCCACGTTTATGGCGATATCCCGAAAAGGCGTCCACCCATAGAACTAAGGCGCATTCCCTTTTAAAACACTTATTAGCACCTTTCGTTTGATACCCATATTGTACAAACGCATTCTAGAGTCACCCCTGGTCCACGTTTATAACGATATCTCAAAAAGTTGTCCACATATAGAACTAAGGCCCACTCCCTTTTAAAATACTCATTAACACCTTTCATTTGATACTCATATCGTACAAACAAATTCTAGAGTCACCCCTGGTCCATCTTTATGGCGATATCTCGAAAAGGCGTCCATCTATAGAACTTAGGCCCACGCCCTTTTAAAATACTAATTAATACCTTTCATTTGATACCCATATCGTACAAAATAAATTCTAGAGTCACCCCTGGTCCACCTTTATGGCGATATCTCGAAAAGGCGTCCACCTATAGAACTAAGGCCCACGCCCTTTTAAAATACTCATTAACACCTTTCATTTGATACCCATATCGTACAAACAAATTCCAGAGTCAGGCCTGGTCCACCTTTATGGCGATATCCCTAAATGGCGTCCATCTATAGAACTATGGCCCACTTCCTCTTAAAATACTCTTTAATACCTTCCATTTGATACACATGTCATACAAACACATTCCAAGGTTATCCTAGGTTCTTTTTACAACATGGTGATTTTCCCTTACTTTGTCTCCACAGCTCTCAACTGAGTATGAATGTTCGGTTACACCCGAACTTAGCCTTCCTTACTTGTTTACTTTATATTTATCTTAAAAATCGTTTAGATATGTTCAAATTGCACCAAATGTTTACGTGTATAGCATATATTGTTGTCTGAAAAAATCATAGAGACCGGTGGTATATATAGTATATATCTCATACAACCGATTGTTCAGATAAGATACTTTGCGCAATTTCTGCCCCGTTTTAACAGCTAAAAGCTTCAAATTTCACCAAATGCTTACGTGTATAGTATATATTGTTGTCTGAAAAAATCATTGAGATCGGTGGTATATATAGTATATATCTCATACAACCGATTGTTCAGATAAGATACTTTGCGCAATTTCTGCCCCGTTTTAACAGCTAAAAGCTTCAAATTTCACCAAATGCTTACGTATATAGCATATATTGTTGTCTGAAAAAATCATAGAGATCGGTGGTACATATATTATATACCCCATATAAATTGTATTTTTTTGCCCCTTTTTTACGGCTAGAAGCTTCAAAATTCATAACATTTCATCAAATAGTTACGTTTACGTCATATATTGTTGAAATACGTGATTCGTAGTCATAGTTTTTACACGCAGACCACAAAAAACCTGAAACTTTGCATCCTCACACAAAGTACCTACTTATTTTTTATTTTATATTTATCTTAAAAATCGTTTAGGTATGTAGATCTGTTCACTAGATATTTCTTATCTTATACATCCGATTATTTGAAGATTACGAACGGGATAAGATTAGTGTTCAGCCCCATTCATGAAAGGTATGAAGTCTTCGGCATAGCCGAAGACAGTCCCGTCCTTACTTGTTTGTTTTTGTTTTGTTTCACAGTCTTGATGATGACTTCAGACTGAAGTCGAAATATCGAATATAAAATAAAAATACAAATATAAAATATTTATACTGCGTTTTTATTTGGATAAGGCCTCGAGCTCATAAAATAGTTCAATAAATTTTAAAGATTAAAGTCCAATAATAAATTTTTTAAAGTAAATATTCTGTATTAATTTTATTTTCAGCTTTTAGTCCAAAAATCATTTGGTTGACGTGGCAAAAATTTCTGTTGATGTAATCCATCAATAATGATTCATGAATGAGACGTCAAATTATCAAAATCAAATCAAATGTGTTAGTGGATTTTTTATAGTGGCCCGTAAATTGTTTAGTCCCGGGCCCGGATTTTCTCTCTACGGCCCTGGGTAGCGTACCCTGCCTACCACACCGAAGATCCTGGGTTCAAGTCCCGGGAAAAGTAACTTCAAAAATTTACAAACAAGTTTCTTCAATTCGAAGTTTCTAGGCGGGGTCTCTCTCGGCAGTGATTTGGCATACACTTCGAGTGTATTTCCGCCATGAAAAGCCTCTTAGTTAAAACTTATCTGCCTTGAAGAACGTCATTTTCGGAGTAAGCGTAACACTTACAGACCTTAAATTAGGAAAACATTTCCTAAAAAAAATTCTCTTTAAATTGAGGAAAATTTCAATGTAATGAGTGAGAATTGCTAATTTTCATTTGAGCTTTTTTGTCAATATGTTGATAAATTGTCAACTTTGAATAGAAAATAACCAAAATCTGTTCTGTAGTTATAAACTTTACTCTTGGTATTTCTGAAGAAGGTGGTAACTCAGCATTTTGTTGTATAGTTTGAGACAATTTAATGTGCACCACTGTTTGAGTGAATTAAGATCCAATTGCAACTTATTACTATGGCATATGTATGTTCATCACGAATGGTGCAAAGAACACTTACATCATCCGAGAACATTAGCTACTTGGCGAAATTAAAGCAATGCGGAAGATCGTTAATAAATAAAATAAATGCGAGCCGTACCCGTGCGCATATTGTGCAACCAATCTAAAAGTATCTTATCAAATATCAACAGAAATCACCTGTTCTATTAATCAATTAAAACTTACAGCTTGCGCTGCCATCTAGCGCATGGAAATCAACAGCCGGTAATGCAGTGCAAATATTCACAATAAAGCCATAGTACAAATAGATTTCTTTGTGTGCTCACAATCGTTTATTTTTAGCAAATGATTTTAATAAAATATAGCTAAACAAAAGCACTACGACCAAAATTACCCAAAGCTCGCTAATAGCCCGAATCTCCATCTTTACAACCAAAACTTTATTTATAGATTTGGATTCCAAATAAGAGTTGAAAAGGGACCCGTACATAAAAACAGCAATTGGAAATAATATATATGATAATGGTCCGCACTGGGTAGCCTGAGGTATACCCATCACGCATCGATAAACAATCTTGAGGTTGTATTTTCTTCCTTCACAAACAGTTTCCGGCTTTATAGAAAACGAGCGAAGGAATCAACGAGAATACCACTCACTCCGAAACTCTGTAACTTTTGCAAAAGTATATTGGAAAAATCTTTATTCGTCAATACGTATAGTCAAGTTCGAACAGGTGGATCTTCCGGGAAGGAAGCCGTGTTGGTATCGAGAGATTCAATTCCTGGCATGGTCGAATAGCTTTGATTGCATTATTATCGAAGAGTTTCGCCAGTGTACCTTGTATAACTACAGCTCTGTAACTGCAGACATCGTTGCGATCATTAGACTTAGAGACAAAAATTTAGCATGACTTCCGCTGTTGGAGAAAAGTACAATCCAGAAAAGCTGAGATATGGAATAAGTTAAGGCTACAGCGCTTTCAAAATGAAGGAGAAAATCGTTCAGAGTCCTGTTTGGAACTAGACTGAAGTGAAGAAATAGCGCAGAGCACATTCCTCTTCGATGATTAGTTCTCTCATATTCCGAATTGGTTTAAAAGCCATGTGCTTCCTCCTGGAATCTATAAATTCCCAAAAGTCACTTGGGTGGACTTCAAATTCAATTCTACGATTTACATTTAGTGCCGAGACAAAAGAGGAAAAAGCCTAAGATGATTGACTTCAGATGTTGTTATTTCACAATCTCTTAAAAACTTCAGTTTTTCTATTTCTGAATTTAAATTGTCTCTCATTATACCGTTGCAACACATCTTTTTAGATCAACAATATTTGAAATACCACGTTAAAGACTTGAGAAAAATATTTAGTTGTTTATAGTGAGATAGCTGGAATTGTTCAGAAACTCCTAACCGGTAGAGTGCAAGAAATTGTAGCAAACAAATTAGCGTGAGTCTGCAAAAATATTTGAAAAAACCTAGTGCCGTAAGGGAACCATAACAAGAAAGCAAACTTAGTCTGTGTTAAAGGTTTTCCAAAATTTTTATTTCGTACGTTTTTGAGCACGAAATCCTTTTTTTTTACAACTTGTTTGTTTGATCCTCCATTTCAGTAAGTGATATACTGTTGTAAAGGTATTCACTTAGGGCACAATTGGTCCGAAGAAGTCGTCAACTTATCTACGTTCAGTTCTTATCGACGACACCCTTTATTCGACCCATGTAAGCAAAAAAATAAAGATTAATATAAGAATATGTATATTCAGATATCCTTCGTCTATCGCTATCTGTTGTAATTAAATTACCCATATTTTAGTATTTGCCCCAGTGTAAATAAAAAATATGACAGAAAAAGTCCAGTATCACTGATTTTGCCGTTATGTATTCAAACCTGGCATATGTGGGTTATGGGGGCTAAGAATATACCGGCGCTAGATATGCCTGTCGTAAAATGCAACTAATGTGACAGGGCAGTGGGATATTTCTCTTTCAATACATACCGCCGCTGCTGACACCAAACAACTGGAACGATGAGGAATATCGCGCTGCCTAGGAAGAAGGAAGATAGACGCTTATTTAGAAGAAAAAACATGAGAATCTTCAGATGTTGGCTGATAGGAGTAACAAACGGCTTTTCAACCAATTCTCCCAAAAAATCCTGCGAATGACGGAAGTAATTGTGGCGACCTGGCAACTGACGTACAGAATATGCTGAAGTTGTGGAGGGTACACTCACACTCATTCCTAACTAGCGAAGGAAAAGACGAACCTGACACTACAACCACTGATAATGGAAAAAAAGTTCTGGCACTTGACTTGGACGAAGTGACAATAGTAATATCCCGGCTAAACAATCAGAAGGGGCCAGGTAATCACGGAATACCAACCGAGGTTTTGAAACACGGAGGCGAAGAGTTGCTAAGGAGCGCATACCTGTAGATTGGAGTTTTAGTGTGCCGCGCCAGTTACCGCGGTGTCCGCCATATAAGGTTCTATCTAACACACTGTGCGAAAGACTGTAGCTCATAGTCAACAAACGAATTGGACACACGGACCAAATCTTCACAATTCGCCAGATCCTGAAGAAGATTCATGATAACAGAATCTATGCTCACCATATTTTTGTTGACTTCAAAGCCTTTTACAGCGCGAAAAGAAGTTGCCTGTATGCTGCTTTTCCAAAAAATTACATTAGTGAAAATTATTGCCGAAAATTTTTCTGTTTCATAGATACCTGTAGACAACTACCACAAAACTTGAAAATTTACATTGACTAAATCGACAATTGTCGGTCTGACAAAATTGTTGTGACAATCATGACAAAACTTAAAAGGTCTGTCGAAAGCAATAGCATCAACTTTAAGGCGCGGTTTTCAGTAGTTTGTTAAGCTAAGCTTAAACTAAGTTTGCTTAAAATCTTCTCAAATTTCAACTCCAGTTAAACTACTGAACAGTTTTTCAGTCACAGTTTAAGACCGCCTTTGGGGTAGGCTCTTTTGTGCGGCAAAATTGGTTTTTTATTATCTAGATCAGGGGTCGTCACTCCATAAGCGCTTTCACGCAATTGTTTTTGCAAAACGCTCAGCCAAGCGCACCGCATCCCCGTGCGCACGCATTCTATCCTCTAGCCCAAAACCGAATGTATTCTGCTGTGCCCATTAGGAGCTAAACTGCTACAATTTCGTGTAAAATGACTTTTGAAGTAATATTTTTGGGTATATTTTTGGTTCACCTGTACGAAAACAATGAAGTTTTGTTTCATTTATTTAATAATTCAATTTTAAATTAAATTAAATTTTAATTGAACGCATGCTGAAGTATTTTTGAATGCATTTAAGAAAACAATGCGATACGTTAATTTTGAAAGCTACGAAGTTCGACTGGGTTTGAGTACGTGCCAGCGCCATTTCTGCTCGCTGATTGGGTGTCCCTATTTATTTTAGAAAAAAAATGAAGAATAGACATGCACATACAAAAATGTATCTCGTCTCACTTGAACTTAAAAATTGAATATGGAAATATGTACTTATTAGTGAAAAGCTTGAAGTAAGAAAATAATTTAAGATTATCACTCATTTATCTAATAGAATATAATAAATAATAGCCGCGTTTTTTTTTTAACGGATTTATTTAGCTTGACTCTGTGTAGTGAACAGAATTTTGTAATTGAAATTTAAGTAACTTCCCGATAAGCTACCAGCTTGAAACTTGGAAAATAGTTCAGAACCCTATGACAATGCAATAATAAAAAAAAAGTTCCGATAGGTGGCGCATGGATCGGAAAATTTCAAAAAATCGTATTTGTGCTACGATTAGGCTCATATTTGGAACACGTATTACATACGGGATTAGAAATCGCTTTGTGAAAAAACTCCCGCTAGGTGGCGCATGGATCGAAATATTTCAAAAAATCGCATTTGTGCTCCTATAGAATAGAAAGCGACATTTGGAAAAAATCGCCGCCAGGTGTCGCAAGGATCGAGATATTAAAAAAAATCTTATTTTATGAATTTTCAAAGTTTTTACAGTGTACTTTTTACTAGCTCCGTCCCCATTTTTTTTATTTTTGGATTTCAAAGTAGGTGTGGTCACACTTCCATAAGAAGCTCTTGGCGATCCCTGATCTAGATAATTTGTAGATACGGAAACAGCTGGATTTTGTTTACCCAACAAACATGGAAAAAAATTTCTCTAGCGAAATATATGTCTAGTTCCGGAGGTGATACGCAGCATCATTATTTAATTATTTTAAACCAGATAGTTCTCGAGTTGATATCCAACTTCATTCTCCAATCACTATCCCACCTTTGAGACATTTTGTTAAATTTAGAGTTCTCGAGTTGATCTCCAACGTTATTATCATTATCAAACTATTATCCAACCTTTGAGAGATTTTGAGAAATGTATAGTTCTCAAATGAATATTCAACACATATATCCAGTTGATATCCTACATTGGATATCCAGTTGAAAAAAATCTCCAAGGTGGTACCACCAAAACCAACAGCTATTTATTGGGGTTGATAGCAGTAATGCTTGAATTTACAACTCACGCCTTTAGTGGGTTTAGAAACAATCATCATACCGACGTTATATACACTGAATTCAGCAAAGCATTCGACAAAGTACGCCACTCATTACTTGTTTATAAACTCGAATTGCTTGGTTTTCATCCTGGCCTAACTCGCTGGATCTCTTCCTATCTTTGCGGTAGAACTCAAAGAGTCATTTTTAAAAACATTTGTTCAAATGTCATCGATGTTCCCTCCGGTGTGCCTCAGGGCAGCCATCTCGGTCCTATTCTGTTTTTGCTCTTTATATACGATGTTTCCACAACTATAAAATATTCTAAAATTTTAATGTATGCCCACGTAAAACTTTTTAAGTCATACGCGTCTGTTGAAGAAAGTTCTGTACTCCAGGCGGATTTAAATTGTTTAGTTACTTGGTGTAATGCGAATTTTATGCCGCTCAGCATAGAAAAATCTATGTGTTTTTCACTTGGGAACATACAGCCAGCTTCCTACACAATTAATGGCCAAACTCTGGAAAGCGTTGATATTTTTGTCGACTTGGGAGTTACAATGAATTGCAAACTAAGTTTCAACCCTCATATTAATGCCACAGTCAATAAAGCGAGAGGAGTTTTAGCATTTGTGAAAAGATGGGCAAAATAGTTTAGTGATCCTTACGTTACAAAAACCCTTTTTACATCATTGGTGAGGCCGATATTAGAATATGGATCTATAATTTGGAATCCACGTTATCAAGTTCATGTGGATAGACTAGAACCAATTCGAAAACAGTTTTTACTTTTCCCCTTGAGAGATCTTCAATGGGACTCTCCGTATAATCTTCCTCCTTACACTAATCCGTTAAAACTAATAAATCTTCCTACCCTTGCAAGTCGTAGAGAAATGCTAGATGTACTATTTATGGCTAGACTTTTAAATGGATCGATTTCAAGCCCATTTCTTTTGAACGAAGTAAACTTGAATGTTCCATGCCGAGTTTCAAGGCTTTATAAACCTATAATTCTTAAACAATGCAGAAGCAATTTCCAACTACACGAACCTTTTCTATGTTTGTGTGAAAATTATAACTCTCACTAGAGAATAATTGATGTTGCGGACTCGCTCTTTGCCATAAAAAAGACGGTTCTATCTTCTCTTAATAATTAAAAAATTATATTTATACTTTTAATGTATTGTATTTTGTGAATCTATATTTCTCAGCTGATGAGTTTCTCTGTAGCTGAGCGGTTTTAGATCTCGGCGCTTAAGAAGCCACTGCCTCTCAAAGACTCGGTAACAATAAAAATTATAAATTATAAAAAATATAATAATAATAAGAGTTATGATACAAATAAAAAAAAAAAAAACTATGTATGAATTAAAACAACAAAAACAAAAAACAATAACAGGATTAGCCTGGTTTCATCGGGCCACTTGAGGGCAGTGCGCTGCCACAACGTCCGAGAAAAAAAATTAAGTGTAATTAATCAAAAATAAATTATATATATGTATTATTTTATTTTAGTGAAAATACTGTAGTCTGGAATCTTACATTCGAGTCCCGTTAGAGAACCACAAGGTGGGAATTAAACCTTTTCAACTTAAGTAATAGCATTTTTTGCTTATAAAAAATTCCTCTTTTGCTGAGCAAGCTATGATTCTCAAGTTGAGCCACTGTTTCGAAACAACTCTTGAGATTTTAGAAGTATGCCTAGTTATCAACATGAGCTCTAATGGTACTCAAGCCCAAATTCTTGTTGGGTATATTCGACATCATTTCGAACGAACGCAAATCACCGATAGGTTAACTAGAGTTTAAGCTTGCCAGATCGGCCGCTTAAGCTCAGCTCAAACTCCACTTAAAGAAGACTGAAAAACTGCAGAATAAATTTATACGTAGATAAACTGACAAAATGAGTTGAACTTGTACTGAAAAACCGGGCCTAAGCATAACACCTCAATATTTTTCATTTTGAACCAATGTTTGTATTTGCTACACCAGAGCAGCAGTAGCAACGAAAAATATGCTCTCCTATTGATCTGGGTCTGAATATATATACATATAGAATATATATGGGGTATTCCATCCCATTTCGAACAATTTTGAACCCGACCCCTTTAGAATTGGCTGAGAGTTTTTCTTCTTTTTCTAGCTTACGAAAGACGTTTTTCAGAATTTTTTCAAATTGTTTCATCCAACTCAAAAAAAGTTATGAATTTTTAAAAAAAACACCGTTTTTGTTTTCAAAATGCTATAACTTTTTCAAAAATTTACCGTTTGGGATCTTGTTTTTTTAAATTTGTTTTTAAATGTACTTTTCGGAAAAAATACAAAAAAATTTTTAAAGTTTTTTTTTTTTAATTTTTCAGTTTTTCGAGATTTTTCAAATTTCGCCATTTTCTTTTTTCTCATAAAAAACTTCAATGCTGCAATCATCCCCACTAATCCCGGAAAAAATTTTTGAAAAATAAAATTTTTTTTTATCAATTTTATTTATATAACAAAAAAATGTAAGAAAATGTTTTTAAGTATTCTTTTCTTTATATATTATGGTAATCTACGATTAAAATAACCAGGATTAATGACTGACACAGTAAACATGTAAGTTTTCTAAAAATAATGTAACAAAAAAAAGAAAAAAAAAAGAAAAGAATACTTAAAAATCATTTTCTTACATTTTTTGTTATATAAATAAAATTGATAAAAAAAAATTTTTATTTTTGAAAATTTTTTTTCAATTAAATATAAAAAAAATCGGCCCACTCCGGGATTAGTGGGGATGATTGCAGAATTGATTGAAGTTTTTTATGAGAAAAAAAAAAATGGCGAAATTCGAAAAATCTCGAAAAACTGAAAAATTAAAAAAAAACTTTAAAATTTTTTTGTATTTTTTCCGAAAAGTACATTTAAAAACAAATTAAAAAAAAAAGATCCCAAACGGTCAACTTTTGAAAAAGTTATAGCATTTTGAAAACAAAAACGGTGTTTTCTTAAAAATTCATAACATTTTTTGAGTTGGATGAAAAAATTTAAAAAAATTCTGAAAAACGTCTTTCGTAAGCTAGAAAAAGAAGAAAAACTTTCAACCAATTCTAAAGGGGTCGGGTTCGAAATTGGTCGAAATGGGATGGAATACCCCTATATATATATATATATAGAGCCATTGAACAAAGAGTGGTAGTAATGCTCTGGGGGTGCTTTGAGCTGTCGTGCTTTACAGCGCAGCAAAGAGCAACATAATAACTGCGACAGATATTTTTTGTAGCAGAGCGACAGGATAGGTAGGACATTGTCTTCCGTGGTTACTTCGGGATAATTTCGGTCACTCCCAGTATATTTAAGACACTATTTCGATGTCATTTCTGGATGGTTTTAAGAGTCACTCCGGGTCATATCGGGATGGTTTTAGGGACTGTCGAGATCGTTTGGGGACTATTTAACGGTTCTTCCATTTATATATTGATCTAAGCATAAGCGTTTGAGGACCACGTCTACTTTTAAAATAAAGGTGAATAAAGATTTAATCTTAACACAATTTGCAATATATTTAACCATACAATTTGAGATTGCCCCGCAAATTGGCCTGCACATTTTTTTATGGGCTTTATTTGGAGCCATTGTGGATAAGTACAAGTGTGTTGACTTCTTTCTGACAGGCACTCGCTTAAGTTAGCATAACGGGAAAATCTGGGTTGGCATTGTTGTTTCGGTTAAAAACGGTCAATTAGGGTTATGTGCAGGGACGTAAAAGATTGAAGCAGGGTTTATGTAGTCACAAAAGTGTTGCTCCTGTTACACAGCATTTTATTTTTTTCATGTCGAAAATTGTTCAGTTCAGAGTTATTGATTTTCATTGAAAATTTTATTTATTACATAAGGTTACTCTCTAAGCGTAAACAGCATTCAAATTATTGTGAAAAACTTTTTAAGCACAACAACAAAGTGTATCGGTAAAATATTGCCTATGATTTCTGAATTTCTGTACCCAAGTACATTATAATTGTGTAATACAATAATCTGGTAATAGCATTTTTAAATGAAAAAACAACAATGTTACAAGTGTGGCGCTTTATATTTTTTTAAGTTTTTCTAGACTTATTTGACTCTAATTTAAATAAATTTTGCTATGTCCGTATGTTTCCGCATTGTTGGAGGCTAAAAGTTTCTATTATTTATATTTCCGTGGAAATATATGCAACTATTTCAACTGTAAATACTACAAAGTTTTATTAAACTATCAAATGCAACTCAGCTTAAATTACTCGTACGTACCAAAAATGCAACTCTAGACCTGAGATTTGCATCAGGTGAGCGAGGGTGTTTGTAATTTTGACGTCTATCGCTTAGTTAACACACTTGGTATTGTACACAATGTTTGGACCAACACTAAGAAAATAGAACAAGATTGTATTTTTATACTCAGAGTGCTTTGCACACAGAGTATATTAGCTTTGATTGGATAACGGTTGGTTGTACAGGTATAAAGGAATCGAGATAGATATAGACTTCCATATATCAACATCATCAGTATCGAAAAAAAATTTGATTCAGCCGTCCGTCTGTCCGTTAACACGATAACTTGAGCAAATATTGAGATATCTTCACCAAATTGGGTACACGAGCTTATCTGGACCCAGAATAGATAGGTATTGAAAATGAGCGAAATCGGATGATAACCACGCCCACTTTTTATATATACAACATTTTGGAAAACACAAAAAACCGGATTATTTAGTAAATAATACACCTAGAACGCTGAAATTTGACATGTGGACTGACATTGAGACTCTTGATAAAAATTTGAAAAAAAATTTTAAAACGGGCGTGGCACCGTCCACTTGTGATAAAATCAATTTTACAAATATTATTAATCATAAATCAAAAATCGTTAAACCTCTCGTAACAAAATTCGGCAGAGAGGTTGCCTTTACTATAAGGAATGCTTTCAAGAAAAATTAACGAAATCCGTTAAGGACCACGCCCACTTTTATATAAAAGATTTTTAAAAGGGTCGTGGACGAATAAAATAAGCTATATCTTTGCAAAAAAGAGCTTTATATCAATCGTATTTCATTTCCCAGGTGGATTTATAAAAATAAATAGGAAAATTTAAAAAATGGGCGTGGCACCGCCCGTTTTATGACTAAGCAATTATCTATGTTTCGGGAGCCATAACTCGAAGAAAAATTAACGGATCTTAATAAAATTGGGTACACAAATTTTCCCTATAGCAAGAAATATTTCTAGAAGAAATGAACGAGATCGGTTAAAGACACGCCCACTTTTATATAAAAGATTTTTAAAATTATAGTAGACGAAAATAATAAGCTATATCTTTGCGAAAAAGAGCTTTGTATCAATAGAATTTTACTTTCTAAATTGAATTATAACATTAAATTGGAAAACACTTAAATTTGAAAAAATAGGTGTGGCACCGCCCTTTTTTGTCTAAGAAATTTTCAAAGTTTCGGAAGCCATAACTCGAAGAAAAATTTACATATCGTAACAAAATTGGGTACACATATTTTCCTTATAGCAGAAAATATTTCTAGTAAAAATGGACGTGATGGGTTAAAGATCACGGCAACTTAGATGTAAAACAAGTTTAAAAGGTTTAAAAGGGTCGTAGACTAGAATAATAACCTACAACTTAGCAAAAAATTGTTTTGAATCAATGATATTTCACTTATCAAGTTTTATTGTAAGAGGAAATGGGGAGATATTTTTTTAAACGGGCGGTGCTACGTGTTATGTAGAAAAGTAAATTATTTGAAATGAAATGTGCAATTGAAGCTCACGCTGAGTATATAATGTTCGGTTACACCCGAACTTAGACACCTTTACTTGTTATTTTTTAAATTTTTTATTACTTTTAAATCCGAAAATCGGTATTAACTCCTCTATAAAAAATGTACAGGTCCGGGGCTGTTCAAAAATGTTTATATTGAAGTTATAACTATGTACACTGAAATTATTTTAGTTGAAAAAAAAAATTTATTATTTTAAATGTTTACAGAATTTTGATTGTCCCCTTAATGAATAAATTTTGATTAAAAATCTCAGTGCTGCAATATTTTTGAAACATTTTTTGTTGCCAACTTGTTAGTGTTATGCCCGGTTTTTCAGCACAAGTTCAACTCAGTTTGTCAGTTAAACTACGCTTAAACTTATTCGGCAGTTTTTCAGTCTACTTTAACTGAAGTTTAAGCTGAGCTTAAGCGTCCGATCTGGCTGGGTTAAACTCTAGTTAACCTATCAGTTATTTGCGTTCATTCGAAATGGCGTCGAATATACCCAACAAACAATTGGGCTTGAGTACCATTAGATCTCATGTTGATAACTAGGCATACTTCTAAAATCTCAAGAGTTGTTTCGAAACTGTGGCTCAGCTCGAGAACCATGGCGTACTCAGCAAAAGAGGAAATTTTTTATAAAACAAAAAATGCTATTATTTAAGTTCTCTAACTGGACTCGAATGAAAGATTCCATACCACAGTATTTTCACGAAAATAAAATAAAATATATATAATTTATTTTTGATTAATTACGCTTCATTACTGCTATCAACCAGGTGTTTATATCTCAAAATAAACAACTGTTGGTTTTGCTGGTACCTGATAGGGGATTTTGTTTTTAACTCCACCACAACTCGATATCCAATGTAGGAGGATATCAACTGGAGAAATGTGTTGGATATTCATTTGAGAACTGTATATTTCTCAAAATTTCTCAAAGGTCGGAAAATAATTTAAGAATGACGTCTTAAGGTTTCGGCGATTGAGATTCGAGAACTATACATTTTACAAAATTTCTCAAATGTTGGATAGTTATTGGAGAATGAAGTTGAATATCAACTAGAGAACTGTCTAATTTAAGAATAATTAAATAATGATGTTGGATATCGCCTCCGGAGCTAGATATATTCCGCTGGAGAAATTTTTTTTCCATGTATGTTGGGTAAACAAAATCCAGCTGTTGCCGTATCTACAAATTATCTAGATAAAAAAAACCAATGTTGCCGCACAAAAAATTCTACCCCAAAGGCGGCCTTAAACTGTGACTGAAAAACTGCTCAGTAGTTTAACTGGAGTTTAAATTTGTCTAGAATTTAAGCAAACTTAGTTTAAGCTTAGCTTATCCAACTACTGATAAACCGGGCCTTAATTTGAATATCATACCGAAGTGCCTTGGCTCCATATGGAAGGGCCTTTCTTCGCACTTTCATATGAAATTCAGACACTTTCATATAAATCGAATTTATATGTGAGGGCATATGGGAGCGCTTTGAAATTTTGTTTATATTAAAAAAAATCAAAAGTAATCAAAAAAGCATTTTCTGATTATTTTTGATTTTTTTCAACAATCGTAAAAAATCATGATTTTTTTTTTATAATTGTTTCAATCAATTAGAAAGTAATCAATAAAAATCGAAAATAATGGCAAGTATTCATTAAAACGCTTTTAAAGAAAGTAATCAATTGAACGGGTAATGATTACCATTAGTAATCATTATTTAATAGGCCTGAGTTATAGCGACAAAGCCGTGAAGAAGAGTTAAGAAAAACTACAATTTCTGATGTTTGCAATAACATTTATCTACGGATTTGTTTTTTTTTAACAAAAAATATATAACCATATGTACATATTTACTAGAAAATAAAATAATACGTTCATATCAACATAATCAATGATGCTCCTCTACAGGTAATTACGATATGGGCCTAACGCACTCAGATTGATAGATCGAAGAATCACTGATCCTTGTTTGAATTGCAATTGTCGATAACTTTCTTTTGCCCTTCACATCTTAAAACGTAGCTACCGTTATCCATTTGTGAAACATATATACGTTGTCCACGATGCCACATACTCCATTGGCGTTTCTTATATTGCCTTAGTCGTTTTAGAGTAATGCCTTGAAAGTGGTCTGTATTAACGATATTAAAAAATTGAAGTTGTTCTTAAAACGCCTCAAAATTTTTTTTAATTTGATTGTCCCCTACAGACTCGACCGAATTTAGGGATGCACGTGAAACGTTAATGAATGGAGAATTATTTCTTTCGTAAATAGTTAAAGTTTGACTCAAACATTTAAAATCAAATGACCCTGCTTTAGAAATAAATAAGCAGATCAAAATAAAATAAAGTAAAAAATAATGAGTTACAAAACGAAAAGATCGTTAGCGGCTGCGATATACGATTGTTATGGTATGTATTTATTCGAGCTGATACAACTCATCATTAAACCTCCATCTATACACACCGTAAAGGCTGACATAATTTTCCATGTTAATGCTGGTTCCCAGACAAAATTCAAGTGACGAACGCACCGATTGTTTTTTTGTTAACAGCAAGTACTTCGTCTTATTCACCACAAGGCTCTGTCGTTTTCGCTTCGTTAACTAAGCAAGGCTGCCTCTCTCCGTCCGGCTTTTCCAGGATCTAACAGAGTAAATTTTTAAACAAAATACGTTTTCCAACAAATTTTTGAGCAGCGAGTTCAATTTGTTTCACAGGGCCAATGTCGTTTTTTCCGTGATCGAGATACTCGTCTCGTAATTTTGCTTATTTGGTGTCGTGTAATACGTGAACGTATGACTGGTAGCGTAAGTTGGTATTACGAGTTCAGTGAGCGTGCCCCATAAATCGTAAATGTCACAAAGTTGTATTCGATCACAATGCCCCACATATAATTTTAATTTTGAATTTACTTCAATTTATTTGCTACCACAAAAAATTTCTCAGTCAATAGAATGTATCAGCAGATAATTTAGGCGAGGCATTAAAAAGTGGTGGCAAACACATTGGCACATAGTCATAGTCACAATAAAATAGGTTTAAAATTTAGTTGCAGCTTTTTGACATAGTTTTCTATGAGATATCTGTCAAAAAAGCTGCAACTAGAATTAAAATCCATTTTATTTTGACAATGACTATGCGCCTTTGTCGTTAAAATCTTGTTTTAATGGCTAGCTATTTCGATCGGTTATCAAACACTTACTTACTTACTTAATTGGCGCTTAACCGTCTAAACGATTATGGCCGTCCAACAAGGCGCGCTAGTAGCTCCTTCGCTCCGCCAACCGGCGCCAATAGGTCACACCAAGGGAGTTTAAATCGTTTTCCACCTGGTCCTTCCAACGGAGTGGGGCCGCCCTCTATCTCTGCTTCCATAGGCGGGTTCCGATAGAAACACTTTCTTGGCCGGAGTATCATCTTTCATTCGCATAACATGGCCTAGCCAGCGCAGCCGCTGCGTTTTAATTCGTTGGACTATGTTGATGTCTGCGTATAGCTCGTACAGCTCATCATTAAATCTTCTTCGGTACTCGCCATCGCCAACGCGTAGAGGTCCATAAATCTTTCGAAGAAATTTTCTCTCGAATACTCCCAAACCGCTTCATATGCTGTTGTCATGGTCCATGCTTCTGCCCCATATAGCAGGACGGGTACGATAAGTGACTTGTAGAGTATGATTTTCGTTCGCCGAGAGAGGACTTTACTTTTCAATTGCCTACCTAGTCCAAAGTAGCATTTATTGGCAAGATTGATTCTTCGCTGGATTTCAGTGCTGATGCTGTTGCTAGTGTTGATGCTGGTTCCCAAATAAACGAAGTCTTTTACTATTTCGAAATTATGGCTGCCAACAGTAGCGTGGTTGCCAAGGCGCATATGCGCTGACTCTTTGCTCGATGACAGCAGGTACTTCGTTTTGTCCTCATTCACCATCAAACCTATATTTACCGCTTCTTTTTCCAGTTTGGAGTAAGCAGAACTAACAGTGCGGGTGTTTAGGCCGATGATATCAATGTCATCAGCATATGCCAGTAATTTCACGCTTTTATAGTATATTGTTCCAGTGCGGTTAAGTTCTGCAGCTAGTATAATTTTCTCCAGCATCCAGCTTAAACTTAATCTGCAGTTTTTCAGTTTACTTTAACTGAAGTTTAACCTAAGCTTAAGCGACCGAACTGGCAGGGGTAAACTCTAGTTAACATATCAGTTATTTGCGTTCGTTCGAAATGGCTTCGAATATACCCAACAAGCATTTGGGCTTGAGTACCATTAGAGCTGATGTTGATAACTAGGCATACTTCTAAAATCTCAAGAGTTGTTTCGAAACAGTGTCTCAACTTGAGAATCTTAGTGTACTCAGCAAAAGAGAGAATTTTTTATAAAGAAAAAATGCTATTACTTAAGTTGAAAACATTTAATTCTCAGCTTGTGGTTATTTAACTGGACTCAAATGTAAGATTCCAACACTACAGTATTTTCACGAAAATAAAATAAAATATGTATAATTTATTTTTGATTAATTACGCTTCATTGCTGCTATCAACCATGTTTTTATTTCTCACAATAAATGGCTTTTGTGGTATCACCTTCGAGATTTTTTTCAACTTCACCTCAACGCGATATTCAATGTAGGATATCAACTGGATAAATGTGTTGAATATTCATTTGAGAACTGACATTTCCCAAAATCTCTCAAAGGTTGGATAATAATTTGATAATTATAATACCGTTACCAAATAGACGTGGAGTCTGAAGTTCCTTCATATTTACAAACGCAAGATCTTGCGTGATTGTGGCGATGTTAAAGCCCCGACACATAAGCAGTTTTCTTATAGATGAGTTTAACACAAGCTTATGCATTATGAGTAGATTGCACGTATTGTTATAGAGAACGGTAGAATGAGCGACACTGGCGCCATCTGATATTGAAAAGTAGCCCACTCCCAAATTTTGTTGCAAGCAAATCATAAGAAGAAGAATTTAACATTTGCTTTGGATAAGGGTGTTGGCACGCTTTGCAAGTGAAATTATTTTTCCCACTGATTGGTAAATTTTCTACCATTTTTCGCAATTAAAAACTGCAATATAACAAATGAATACGATACAAAATATTGTACCCCAGCGGGTTAGGGGATCAGAATATACCCGCGGTAGATATGCCTGTCGTAAGAGGCGACTAAAATTCCAGATTCAAGGGGTTGTGTAACGCAACCCTTCAGGTTGCCAACGCAATATATAGCTTCTCCGAACCCAATTGTCAACCTCACCTATCCGCGGCGAATCCTGTTTCGCTAACAGACGAGGCTCTGGCGACCACAAGCTCCTCATGGAACTTGGGGGTGGGCAGGGGGGAATGGCCTGAAGGTTTAATGTGGCCACATAAATCGTTCCCGAGATGGTCGGGCTAGCACCTTAATGGTGCTGTGGTACCGGAGCGTACCGGATCTTTATCCGGCAAAGGACCATCACATCGATAACACTCCCCAAAGCCTTCGGGGAGCAACCTTATCGCTACAACAACAACAACAACAACACAAAATATGTTAGCAAGTATTTTTGTTGTATAGGGAGAATGTTTATAACAGTGCTTCGCAAAATTTTGTATGTGAATGGGCAAGGCGTAATAAACTTCAATTGCTAAGTCTGAAATTCCTTCATATTTACGAACGCAACATCTCGGTTGATTGTGGCGATGTTATTGGAATGCATAAGCTTGTGTTGAACGCATCTATATGAAAAACTTCATTGTGTCTCGGCCATCAGGATGTAACAAGGGACGGTAACATTGTTCGATAGATTCTCTTCAAATATGAGACATTTAACAAAAATGCCAAATAAAACAAAGACAAGTTTTTTGTTGAATATTATTTTTATTAAATTAAATTAAGTTTAACATTGTATGTATTTATACGTAGTAATGCATGAATACATCAAATAAGTCGGTTTTATGAAGCTTGTACGCTGTTTATATTAGTGGTGGAAACAACGTTTAGTATTAGGTCAAAAGAAAAACAAATATTTCATATTAAATGCTGCAAAAACTCGATAGCCGATGCCGTGCTAACAGGCTTATCGTCCCGTTTTTCGTTAAATACAAAGCTACAATTTTTCATAAAACCGTGTTTTTATATTAAAACACTCATAAGGCATCGATAAAGGCGAGGTGATAGGCAGTTTGTCAAAATAAATTACCTTCAGGGTTTTATGCTTCTTCATATACAGTTTAATTTTTTTATGCAATTCGTAAGTTGTTCAGTTAGTTTTCTGCGCTTTCCCGAAAATGTCTCAATTGTAGATACGTGGTTAGCGAATAAACGTGGCGTTATTAAGCTAATTTGCTGAAAATTAGCTCACTCGAGTATATTTTGTTTTCAAAACTCGACCAAATTCATAACCAGATAGATGACCTGCACGAATACGCCCATTAGGTTATGCGAGAGCACTGGTGACATACTCTCAAATTTGTTGCGAAAAGATATGTACACATCGACGCTTGATTGGAATTTCTCGCTAGCTCCCTAAAAAGATCCAAACACATTCGAATTTGTGTCGTTTCTGCGATGGCGTCACTTTGAAATAACACACGTTGAAAGTTTCCGAACGCAAAAGATAATCACATTTTGAGTTTTTGTGATTGTCAGAAATTGAATAAAAATGAAGTTGTTATCAAAGTCAGCTGTTGACGCAATGTAAGCGTCAAAACGACGAAAAAGGCGAATGTGTTTGGCCTTTGGAATTTGCTTAAAGAAACCAGCTAGGCAATGCACAAGAGTATCGTATTCGTGGTAAAGTCTTAAGTCGTATATCGTTTTCATCGTATCCAATTAAAAATAGGTAAAGGATACCTTGTGAATTTCATGCCTATTTGATATTTGTTTTTTTTTTTTACTCAAAATTACCCAATTCAAAAACTTAATACAGAACGCTCATTTTCAGAATTTGGTCCAAAAACGTCCCATCCCATAAATAGGTACAAGAACGCCCTATTTCAACTAAAAATTTATAGATTTTTAGGGTTTTCATCAACCGAATTTTGAGATAGGCGGTTTTGAAAGAAATTCTGATTAAAAGCGTTTTCGAAACTGCGCCCATAATAGGGTGGTATTCCGTTCAGCGGTAAACGATGTCTTACACGCAGCGCTATACGGTAGGCTACCTCGAGATAATTATCTAAAAAAAACATTATTCAGAGGTGTTATGGAATAAGATTGTTGTCGGAATCGGAAACCAATAAATATTCCTGCAATTTGTTCAAAAAACTCAGGTTTGGTAATTATATTTATTTTTGGTCTACAAAACTAATTTGAATATCAAAGCAAAAATTCCACAATCTTTATCAGATCTCGAAGCAGCAATCAAGCTGGGTTCTAGAAAACTTCTAGTCATTGCCACGAGGACAGAGTTATTTTATAAGTCTTGGGTTTTTTCCGTTTGGCGGTCAAACAAATTCTGGTCGCACTATTGACACGTTCAATCATGAGCTCTTTATTAAACGGCAAGTTCGACCTAACCTGACCGCCGATTACCAGCATTACAAAACAGATAAACAAAGACCAATTAAAAATTTTTCTTTACCTACTACTACTTAAATAAATTTAATAAATGACAAGAACTGAACATTTTTCTTTAGACCTGGGTACCAAACGTAAAAGAGATGAAGATACTTAAAACCTAAAAAGCTTAAAAATTATGTATTTGAAAAAAAAACCTAAAACAAAATCAATATGAACAAACAAACTGCATGTAGTAAATTTTAAAATAAATATAAGTTCAATGTTAACAGTTTAAAAACGATTTCAACAATTAATCTGTAAAGTAATTTAAGCTTCAATTTCAGCTGCACTGCAAGCTAAGAATACATTCGAAAAGTCGACTGAGTTCTTCTGCTACAGAAATGTAGAATAACTAATAAAAATTCGACGGCTGAGTGTAAGACTGCAGTTCGAAAATGCTATGCCGCAACGAGCGATTGAAAAACATGTTAACTTAGAGTTCTTTCGAAAAAACCTTCTGTCATAGAACTCATTTGGATGCTGTTTCTCAGAATTTTTTTCAATAACTTTGCACTCATAATTTCATGTATTAACGTTCTATTTCTGGATTAAAATAAATCTATCCATGGCGAATCTATACTAGGTGATGGTAATGCGAATTCAATTAAACCGTGCACAAGGCGAATCGATACCAGGTGGTGGCAAAGCGCATTCAACCAATTCGCCGTGCAGAAGAATGTCAAGTCAAAAGAAAATGTTCATTGGTTTTGATTAACTGACATGTTGTAATACAAGGCGCTGTATGGAAAATAATCAAGGCGAATTCATTACAGGTGGTGTTATCCCATCAGCTGAGTGCTTATTCTTGATAATTTTCAATACAGCGCCTTGTAGTTTAATATGTCAGTTAATCGAAATCAATGAAAATTTTCTTTTGACTTGACATTCTTCCGCACGGCGAATTGGTTGAATTCGCTTTGCCACCACCTGGTACCGAGAGCGCAAGCTGAGGCATGATTAATAAGTTTGATTTAAGCACGCTATTGGTTGTGAAGTATAAGTGTTATTGTGAAGTACTCTCAAAGTAGTCTAATAAAGACCATTTTGCATTATTGAATATTGAAGTTATCTATTCAACAGTTTCGCGATTCGAACGCTAGCAAAAGGGTTGGAATACGCGGAATTACCCTAAATTCGTCACAATATGTTCTTAATATCTTCATACTCATATTTTTTCGTATATTGATCAAATAGAACTTTTTCAAAACACCAATCAATACGTAATAAGTCCTTCACTCAGCCGACGAAAATTCTCATTTTTTTTTAAGCTTTATATAATGCTGTTTAAAATATTATTTGTAGTAACGTAAATTAAATTTAATTATATTAACTAAGAATAATATAGATAATAAAGATGTATTAAAATTAAGACGTATGCACGTTTTTTTTTCAATATAGGTTTTATTTATCTGCGAAAAGCATAGGGATTCCGTCGAAAATCACCATGCTTAATAGAAGTGGATGCGACATGCGAAGCTGTTGGGGTATCGGTCGAGCTGACGCCTAAAGGACAAAAAAAAAACGCGTGCAGTGAGCGGATGATCAGTCTATTTAGGCTGCCTGTTCGAAAACGCTCTACCGCAGGAAATACCTAATCTTGAAATTCATTTCAAACACCCTATTTAAAGCAAACTTTGTTCCAAAACTTTTCTATATTCAATTAAAAGTGAGAAAGAACGTATTGATATTAATTCTGAAAAGGGACATTCTTTAGCCGAATCATGGGGCGTTCTTCAAGCGTTTGCTGAGATAGGGCGACGACATCGAACTGGCAGCCCAAATAGGTCGTTGCTCCACTCATATGTCATTCAAACAAAAATTATTAAAATAGGAACTTAAGATAATGTCGTCAAAATAACTACGTACCTCTATCGGAATGTGCCGGGCTGTTTGGTGGTGATGGCGAGTCAAGGGATATTATACCCGCATCCGCATCTGAAAATTCAGTTTTTAAAAATAAATAATAAATTCAAAATTTGTAAGAATTAATTCAACTGAGCTTCTGCTAAGCAAAAGTGAGTTATTATATGTATATAAATATAAATACATTCTAATGTTATGATCATGTAGTGTGATCTTTGCTCGTCCAGAGGGGCGCTTGCCTACTCAGTCCACAGCTATATTTGATGGCAAGAACGATTTTGCGTTTCATATCTAGGCGCATATTATCTTCTATGTTAATGCTAGTTCTCAAATCGACAAAAACCCAAACAGCTTTAAACTTGTAATTGCCAATAGAATTAGCAGATCCCGCGATCTTCGAGGAACAATGTGATTTGTGACTGTGACTACTCAGTGATAGAATAGCAATATGATCTTAATCAAAGTTAACAATCACGCTTACCAATAAATCTCTTAACACAGCAGAATATCTAGTTGCGATGATATCAACCAACGAATTCGTGCTGCTATCTTCTCTTAAATGCAACTCCTGTCACCTTTTGGTTTCATCTACCGTCGGTTTAAGTGCCGCACCATATTTGCCAACTTATAGGCATTTTCATTACGTGCTATGTCTTTATAATCGGGATCCCAGTATAAATGAATGGCCCGACCTGGTGCCCGTTTCACAACAAAACAAGTAATGTAATACAAGGTAATTTGTTCTGAAAATGTTTTCTTCTTAGAAGAACTTTACTTGTATGTATTACGAAACTTGTTTTGTAAAACGTGCCCCTGAGCGAATGCTTGTTTGCATTTCAGTACGCTTCTTGAGATTATTGCCTTAATAGCAGCCGTTGGCTACTTATATATAGATTTATTGACGCGTCTGCAGCTTAAGAACGCTTCGCCCAGAATTATTGCTGCTTTTTCATGGATACAATTTCCGCTTCAAAGGCAGTGCAGTGATCTGTCGACCTGTAGGGTCTATTTATTCCTGGATCGACCCGATCCCTTCCGTTAATTTGAAACGATCGGTGTACACGTGTATAATATATTCTGCCATTTCTGCACCCTTGTGCCAACCCTCTTTCTCTGTTGTTACCTCAAGATTTTTTTCGAAGCTCGGGCATGGGACCATCTAGTCTGTTCTCTTCAAATCAGACTTACAAACATATGCCAGTTTGAACAGAACGGAGGTGGCTTTTATGAATTTAGATAGCTCCAAGGCTGCCCACCCTTTTCCCCGACGGCCAACAAGGGGAATAAGACAAGATAGAATACCGAGTTTCCAGCAGTCCTAGGGACAGAACGTGATCAAATTTTACCCAGAAAATGCCCAAATCAGGGGTGGAAGTCACGCGTAAGCATAGCGTTGCGCAATCCAATACAGGTAGGAGGGTAATTGTTAACTTAATAGTATTTTTTACAAAATGTTTATAACAGTACTGGCGGCTTGAAGCTTTCTAGCTGAACGCCTTATAGGCTGCTTTAGGTCGGGGTTTCCAGTGCAAGTTTAAACTCCAGTTAAGGTTGACACTTCGGAGAAGTACGACTTTTAAAACGTAATTTTCGTTGGTCGAGAGGACTTTTTTCTACAATTGCCTACTCAGTCCAAAGCAGCACGTCAGTCATAAAGTTTGTATGTATGTATGTATGTATGTATGTATGTATGTATTTATTTGAAAATTTGTTCCTAGCACAACAATTTTGACAAATTATTTAACAGTGCTAGTCATGAATAGCATGAGCTATAAAAATTGAACATTTAAAATAATAAATTAGATTAATCAAATTAAATTAAATATAACGGACAATAGTGAAATATTTATGTATGTAAATGTAAATCTTAAAACTAAAGAAAAGTAGTTAATAAATATTAAAAGACAGCAGTAGTGATGACAACCTTTGGCTGGTTATAGATTGAATAGTATTTAACAAATAAAGAAAGAAGACACAGAGAAAGGAAAAGGACTTAGAAATGAACATTTTAACAACAACAATTTGAGATCCAGTTTAAGAGTCGTTAAAAAATGATGTTAGCTCTTTTCTGAAGTGCAGAGCATTACTTAAGAGTCGAAGACTAGTAGGTAGCGAGTTCCAAAGACGTATTGCAGTAACAAAGAATTGGCGCTCAGAGGTTAGCGAGCGGTATCTGATGTGCTTAAGAAGAAGCACCGATCTTGATGATTGCAGAAAAATAAGCTTACGATATAGATAGTCAGGTTCCTTCGTGTGTATCAATTTATGGAGGAAGGACAGTGTTTTGACTTTTAAAAGATTTTCGAAAGAAATGTTTAGCAACCTTTCAGCATGTTGAGATACGTGGTCAAATATTTTCAACCCATAAACATATCTAGCAATGTTGTTGTAAACAACATTTAGTTTGTTCTTGCACAGATAGTCACAGTTTGAGTAAATCACACAACCATGGAGTAGCGTAGGTATTAAGTACGCTTTAGCCAGAAGTAGTCTTATGTGCAAAGGCGTGAAATACTGTGTTAACCATAGTGTACGAAGCATTCCATACACTTTCCCAACCGTTATAAAAATATGGTCTTTCCATGTCAATGTTTTGTTAAAAATTACACCTAAGTTATTCGCCGTATCTACGTATTCTATAACGGAATTGTCGAACACTACATTCTCTAAATCATTAGTGGGAAAAGACCTTCTATGAATAACAATACATTTTGACTTATTCGGGTTTATACATAAGCCATTCATAGCAGCCCATGAAAATATTTGATTCAAATCGTGGTTTAAGTTACTTATGCACAAGCTAGTTTGATCACGAGGACAACACGTAAATAACTGCACATCATCAGCGTAGATATGAACATTACAATACTTAAGGACATCGGGTAAGTCATTGATGTACAGAACAAATAACAGAGGACCCAGGATAGAGCCTTGAGGGACGCCTCTTAAGACATGAAGGAAGTCAGACTTTTCACCATCTATACGTACTGCTTGAGTCCTATCGCCAAGATATGATCTTATAAGGGCAACTGCATGACCAGAGAAGTTAAATAGGTTTTCCAGCTTCCTACAGAGCAGAGTGTGGTCTACAGAATCGAAAGCTTTGGAGTGGTCAAGAAGTGTTAAGAAGGCCATGTAACTTTCATCCACTCGCTCACGAATTTCTTCTGTCACAGATAATAGTGCCGTTGTACAGCTCCGCTTTGACCTGAAACCGGACTGACTATCTGACAGGAGCTTGTATTCATGTACATATGATACGATTTGCCCATGTAGAATACGTTCAACGACCTTAGAGAGGAAAGGGAGTATGGCTATTGGTCGATACTCATTATTTTGTTTACGGATTGGAATAACTTTTGCAGCTTTCCAGTATATTGGGAAGACACCGGTCGTCAAAATTGAGTTGACCAAGTAAGTAATGTGGGGAAGGATTTTGGGAAGAATGACTTTTAAAAACTTTGAACATATACCATCAAGCCCCATTGCGTTAGACTTCACAGAAAGTATGGCTTGGACAACATCACAATTATCGACACAAACAAACTCGAAAGGGCTAGTGTCAACATTAACACGTACGGAGTAGTTATCAATACACACATTGTCGGCTGAGTTAGGTAGTCTTACAAAAGTATTATTTATTTCGTTGATGTCGACATCAGGGGGATGAGACAGGTCACTTTTGGGCTTACCAATTCCTATTTGTTTGATTTTGTTCCACTTTTCTTTTGTATTCAAAGCAGAACTAAACTTATACTTAAAATAATTTGCCTTGGCCAGCCTTATGGCTTTGTTTGCAATAAGCCGAGTTGTTTTAAAGCAGCTATGCGCTTCGACTGTTTTGTACCTTTTCCACCGTGAGTAGGCTTGGTTACGAATGTGGATAAGGTGTTTTAATGTAGCATTGAACCAAGGGCTATTCTTGTATTTAGGTGTTTTTATTTTTAGTGGAACGTGATCATCGAATAACTTATTTATATTATCCTGCAGAAACTTTGTCTGGTCATCAACCGATATTAACGTACGAATCAAGCTCCATTCAACCGACTCAACGGACTCCGCAAGGGAATAATAATCTATACTTCTGTAATCGCGATACGCGAACGAACTTGGCCTACATGATGTTTGGAAGTTGTAGTTTAGGAATATCAGGTCGTGTTTCGAGAAGCAGGAGGCGGATAGTTGCGTGTAGTGAATCATTTTATGAAGATCATTGACAAAAAATAAATCTAATAGAGAAGAGTTAGTATTTGTGAAATGCGTTGGTATAGCAGAGTTTGTGTGAAAAAGTCCCAGAGATTCCATGCTTTGTTTTAAAGTGGCATCCACCAGTAGGTTACTATTAAAATCTCCAGCGATGATAATAATGTCATAGTCTAATAGTAACGATTGAAGAAATTCAATAAACGCGGAAAAATCTACTAGTCGATTCGGTCTATATGCACAGCCGATAAGAAGCCTACTATTATTATCAGAAAACATATGAACAAACACATATTCCACAGGATCACCTGGAATAGAACAACAACACAATTTACAGGACATACTACTTTTTACATATATCGCAACACCACCACCATGACCACTTCTATCAACTCTGAAAAGTTGGTAGCCATTTATCTTCATCATATCATTTCTATGAAACGAAGAAAACCATGTTTCTGAAACACATATGACATCAATATCGGAGCCTTCTGACAGAAACCTCAACTCGTCAAGCTTTTTATAAAGGCTTTGCGTATTGATATGAATAACTTTCAGCCCGTTGGCTTTTTTGCTGACTATGCGCAACAAAGTAGATAGACAGTCTTTGGAACTCGGGGACTCATTATCGGAGACCAACATTATAAAAATAATTAAGTGAATGATTTACACTGAATTTGGCTAACATCATAATTAATGATTTTGTGATGTTGTAGGTGGAGAAAAAGACAGAGAAGGAATAGATTAGAAGAGAGCAAAGAGAAATATTTATTAGAAGGGGGCTGTTAGTTAAGCCTTTGGTGGCCCTCCAGGGCGTTGTTCGCATCCGGCGTGACGTCTTCACGAAAGGAAGTATTGTTTTCCGGGTCGAGACTCTCGAGAAAACTCAGGCTGGGGACTACTTCGGGTCGGTCGCCGAATTTTCACTTTATATGCACCACACCCCGCATTGTGAACACCGATGAAACCTTTTTCCTCTTCTTTAGATGGATCGCAGCCTTGAAGATCTCATAGTTGTTTTTGGTCAGCGATGCATTAACAAAGATAGGCTCATTGGAATTTATTCCCACAGGCACGAGTCGCAGCCCTTTGGTGTTGTTGTGGCGCCTGAAGCTCGCAATCGTTTTCAACAGCGTATTTCGGTCCGCGGGTGTGTAAAATTTAATGATAACGGCGGGATCAACCGTACCGTAGGGTAGTTTGCGTTTCGGCCGAAAAACACTTTTTAGGGGGGGTGGCTGTAAGTTTAGCGTGAAGCAGAGGTGGTGGAAAATCTTTTGTAAGTTTTCCCCTTCCTCGAAGGGAATCCCATGAACTCGGACGTCGCATGCAGCAATTTGGAGTTCTTGCTTAGATATAAAGTTTTCCTGCTTACACACTCTCTGTTTTAGTGTGGCTCGAATGGCCCAGAACGATCCTTTCCAATCCTTATAGTGTTACTCAACGCCATTTGGCAAAAACTTATTAACTTTAGAAAGAACACATTTTCGCGGTGTCAAGGGCTTTTTTGATGTCGCCAAAAAGAAGGTGCTTGTCGATTCTCTTATCGTGAGCCTTCTCTTTGATAGGGTCCAATCAGTTCATTGATGATTTAGCTTCAGTTTTTCGACGACACGCTAATACTTATATGACACTACTTTATTTTCTCTTATTTCTTTTGTCGCTCTCCCTCCTAATACGGTTTCAGTACTGGTGTAAGTGTTTAAACTATATTTCAAAAAACTAACGAAATACAAGAAAAATACAACCTAGTTCATTAAAAACAAACGAGCCAATTTGTATTTCGATAGGTTTTTTGACATTGGGCCGTTTTTTTCTTAGGCGAATGGAATGAAATGAAAACATAAAACAATTTTTGCGTGTGGTAAGAAATTCATTTTGAGTTTGCCATCTCCTTTTGACAATCCCATCGACCATGCAATTATAAAAATGAAATCAGCTGATGAGATGAGCCAACCATATAATTGAGCCATGATTTTTTCTCATGATGAAATTAATATCCAGGTGTTCTCATCCCGTTGAGGTTTTCCCTTATTCTGACAAGTTCGGCATGCATAATTTATAGGGTTGTCTATCATACATAACTAACCGCCTTTGAATTCTACTACGATCGGAGTAGATTTTACTATACGTTTAGAAATATAATACTATGTAAGCCCTAAGTAGAAGGAGAAAAAAATTCCGTTAGGTGGTGCACGGATCGAAATATTGAGATAAGAATTTTGAAAGTTGGTGTTATCGATTTTAAAGTAACTTCTCATTGAGCTACAAATATAAATCCTCAGAGACAGGTTAAGACACCTTGACAAAAAACAAAAGGAGAAAAAAATTCCGCTAGGTGGCGCACGGATCGAAAAAATTAGACAATAATTTGGAAATTTGAAACCGGATTAGATTGTACCAGGGATGCACCTTAACGTTAAGCTAATCGTTTATCAAAAAATTTCCACCGTTTCCGTTGAAACACTTCGAAATATTATCGATAAAGAAATTATCAAGATAAATTGTATCTCGTTTTTAACCGAAACGAAAAGATTTCGTTAACGTTAAAAACGTTAACAAAAACGTGATACTTTATGTTTGAATTATGCTGGCAATGCTACAGCCATGGTGAAGCCGTAAGGTGGTAACAACGAGCGCACATACACACACAAACTCCATGTAATTTGTTTGTGTAATTCGTTGGTGGTAATGTCAAAAATACTCTGAGAAATGTTTGTACTGTCAAAATTCATGAGAAAAGTTGCAATCAGCTTGGCTAATGCTTTCACCTTTAATGACTCCGCCATCAATCAGCTTTGCCAGCATAGTTTGAAATTAATAATCAACATAAACGATTTGCTTTCGTTTTGATATGGCAGAAAACGAAACGAAATCATTTCGTTAATTTGACGATCTTAACGTTAATAAACGAAACGAAATGACTTCGTTTCGTTTATTAACGTTGATTATCGTAACGAAATGATATCGTTTCGTTGGTTAAGCATGCCTGGATTGTACTATACGTTTAGAGATATAATAAATATGTAAGCCGCTACCAGAATTTTTTAGACATAAACATAACTTTGTATTCCCCAAAAGATTATAGACAAAATTTTGCAGAAAACTTAATTTTTGAGGAAATTTGTAGGAAAAATTTAGCAATAAAAATTTAGTACTTTTGTAGTACAAGTAAATACTGGCAAATAGAGCTGCCAAAAAAGTGAGGTTATGTTGTTGACAGCACCTTTATTATTTCATCATGATTTTTTCTGATAAATGAATTTTTTTTAGTTTGAAAATTTTGTGCATAAAAACACAACTAAAATCAACTTTCTTGTGAAAAAGTGAACCATCAAAGACCGAATAATTTTTCCCGTGTTATTTGCATTGTTTTTATTGTTAAAAATGTTAATGTAAAAATTAAATTTAAAACATTAACAAAAATATGTCAAAAAACTCACTAATTTTGGCGGAATGGAATAGTGGTCTCGCTTTCTCATGGTAGAAATTGTTTTTGTATTTTGAAGTTCCGATAAAGTTTCGTCAGTTTTTCTATCTTGGATTCCAAGGCAAAACAAGTAAGGAAGGCTAAGTTCGGGTGTAACCGAATATTACACACTCAGCTCCAAAATTACAGCTTGCAAAACTTTTAAATTACCTTCTTTTAAAAGTGGGCGGTGCCACACCCACTGTCAAAAATTTTAAAAATTTTCTATTCTGCGTCATAAGGTCAAGCCACCTACCAAGTTTCATCGCTGTATCTGTCTTTGGTAATGAAATATCGCACTTTTTCGGTTTTTCGATATCGAAAAAGTGGGGCGTGGTTATAGTCCGATTTCATTCATTTTAAATAGCGATCTGAGATGAGTGCCCAGGAACTTACATACCAAATTTCATTAAGACACCTCGAAATTTGCTGAAGTTATCGTGTTTACGGACAGACGGACAGACATGGCTAAATGAATTTCTTTTGAGATCATTTTGATGTAGAGAAGTCTATATCTATCTCGATTAGTTTATGCCGTTACGGGGTACCGTTATGCTAACAAAATTAATATACTCCGTGAGCTCTGCTCGGCTGAGTATAATAAAGTAGTGTCACATAGGTATACAGAACCTTATATGCACTTAAGTTGTACATACTATCTTAAAACTATGGGCTCATTCAGTCTATGTGAGGTCCTCACGGACCAGTATGTTCAACCTAAATACTAAATCTCATACACACACGAACAAAAAATACTCGTTACTGAAATGAACATTATTTTTATACCCAGCTGTACTTGTACACAGGGTATTATTAATTTGATTGGATAACGGTTGGTTGTACAGTTATAAAGGAATCGAGATAGATATAGACTTCCATATATAAAAATCTTCAGTATCGAAAAAAAAATTTGATTGAGCCAAGTCCGTCCGTCCGCCTGTCCGTTAACACGATAACTTGAGTAAATATTGAGAATCTTCAGCAAATTTGCTACACGAGCTTATCTGGACCCAGAATATATTGATATTGAAAATGAGCGAAATCGGATGATAACCACGCCCACTTTTTATATATATAACATTTTGGAAAACACAAAAAACCTGATTATTTAGCAAATAATACACCTAGAATGTTGAAATTTTACGTGGGGACTGATATTGATAAAAATTTGGAAAAAAAATTTTAAATGGGCGTGGCACCACCCACTTGCGATAAAATCAATTTTAAATATTATTAATCATAAATCAAAAATCGTTAAACCTATCGTAACAAAATTCAGCAGAGAGGTTGCGTTTACTATAAGGAATGTATTCAAGAAAAATTAACGAAATCGGTTAAGGACCATGCCCACTTTTATATAAAAGATTTTTAAAAGGGTCGTAGACGAAAATAATAAGCTATATCTTAGCGAAAAAGAGTTTTGTATCGGTAGAATTTTACTTTCTAAATTGAATTACGAGGGTTGCTTTTTATATTTTGAGCCTAATAATGAAAAGACAGTAATTTATTATCGAAAATGGCTTTATTGTTTTTCGAAGTATTCTCCATGATAATCAATACACTTTTGCATGCGTTCAAACCAATTTTCGTAGCACTTTTTCCACTCCGATTAAGGTATATCCAAAACATGGTTTTTGAATGCACCACCGACTTCTTCAGGGCCGAAAAAAAATACGTTGGCCACGCAATTTATTCTTGATTTGCGGAAATCATTTGACGCCAGATCAGGGCTGTACGGAGGGTGACTCATTAGTTCGACGTTTTGGATAGTCAAATAGACGGTTGTTTCAGCCGATGTGTGAGAGCTGGCATTGTCATGATGAAGAATGATCCTTCGTTGCCGCTTTTTCTTCCGTATATCACCAAGCACTACTGGCAAACAAATGGTTGTGTACCATTCGGAATTCACCGTACTTCGTTGCTCTAATGGCACGGTAGCCATATGTCCAGTTATTCCGAAGAACCAGGCGCTCATTTGCTTCGAAGAGCTTCGCGCACGAATCACTTTTGTTGGATTTGGCTCATCTTGGAAGACCCATACAGTGGATTGCTGTTTTTTTTCGGGCTCATACGCATAAATCCAAGATTCGTCGCCTGTGTATAGATGTTATATATAGCTTTTGATGCATCGCGATTGTATTTCTTGAGCATTTCTTTGCAACAATTGACACGAGCATCTTTTTGAGCTTTTGTCAAATTATGCGGCATCCAACGCAACAATATAAGTTTGCGCACAGCGTCAATGTTTTGTTGCACAACAACTGATTTTGGACGACCCTCACGACTTTCGTCCCTGAGCGAACGTCGGTCGCGATGGAATTCGTCATACCAGCGTTTCACAGTAGCAAAGGATGGGGCTTCATCACCAAAAGCGGAAGTAAGTTGTTCAAAGCACTCCTGTCTTGATAATCCACGTCGAAAGTCGTAAGAAATCATCGCACGAAAATTTTCACGAGTTAATTCAATTTTTTCGCTGAGATACAATTTTTAAGTTACTGTAAACAACACAAATTGTGCTTAAATGTCAAAATTTTCTGAAGAAGATTATGCTTAAAAACGTTAAACTTTCAATGAAAACGTCAGATGGCGCCGGCAAACAATTAGTGTTGCCAAGGCTCAAGATATAAATAACAACCTTCGTATAACATTAAATTTTTTGAAAATGGGTGTGGCACCGCCCCTTTCGTTGTCTAAACAATTTTCAATTTTTCAGGAGCCATAACTCGAAAAAAAATTTACATATCGTAACAAAATTGGGTACACATATTTTCCTGTATCACTCCTAATAGCTGGAGTCTTAGCTTGGCAAGCGCAGGGCAAGAGCACAGAACGTGCTCGATCGTTTCCTCCTCCAGCCCGCACCTCCTACATCTGCTATCACTGACCAAGCCTAATTTAAAGGCATGTGACGCCAGAAGGCAGTGTCCAGTCAGAATACCCGTCATGAGTCTACAGTCCTCTCTTTTTAATGATAGAAGCAACTTTGTTAGTCTAAGGTTGTAAGACCTGCACATAATCTTCGACACTTTACAGCCCCGAGCTTGAGCCCACGCCTTTCCTGCTTGGTCGATTATGTGCACCTCTCGCCTTCGCTTAATTTCGCCCAGTCTAATTGCTACGTCTACGGAGCAAGCTTCAAGAGATGCGCCCTTTTTAGCTTGTTCATCCGCTTTTTCATTCCCATCTATTCCCATATGCCCTGGGACCCAATATAGATGTATGATTCTCCCTGTCCCGATTCTCTCTAGGGACTGCTTACACTCTAATACGCATTTAGATGCTGTGGTATGCGAGATTATTGCCTTAATTGCTGCTTGACTGTCAATATAAAAGTTAACACGGTTGCAGCTTCAGCTATTCTCTTCCAGTGTTTCTACTGCTTTGGTTACGGCTAATACTTCCGCTTGGAAAACGCTACAGTAATCTGGCAGCCTGTAGGTTCTGTTTATTTATTCTGTTTATTGTTAATCGCCCATTTAGAAACACTATTGAGAGCTCCGGCAATGTCTAAGAAGACTCCTAGAGAATATTCCTTATATTCCAGGGCTTTCTCTATGCTTATTACCACCCTATGCAATGCGGTGTCTACCGACTTGCCTTTGGTGTACGCATGCTGTGTTGTGGAGAGCAGCTTTTCATCCACGTTGGACTTTATGTACACACCTATCAGCCTCTCAAAGGTTTTGAGCAGAAATGATAATAAGCTAATGGATCTATAATCTTTAGGATACACGTGACCAATCTCCCCGCCTTTGGTAGGAAAGCTACACGGGCAGTTCTCCAAGAGTGCGGTACATGATACAGTCTTATGCACCCATCGAATATTATTTTAAGTCATTCCACGACCGCCTTGAAACTTGTAGCATGGCCGGGAATATACCATCTGAGCCCGGCGATTTAAACGTCTTCACTGCCCACTCGATCTTGGTATCGGTCACCAAGCCCGGCACTACCCGCTCCGTGATCGAAGTGTGAGTGGTGTCTGCTGGCTCTTCTAAACCATCTCTCGATGGGAAGTGTTTATCGAGAAGCACCTCAAGGGATTCCTCACTATTACGTGACCATTCCCCGTTCTCTTCCTTTATTAGTCCCTGGACTATATTTCCCGTTGCTAGGACTTTTCTCAACCCTGCTGTTTCGCTGGATCACTATATGTCCGTACAGAAACTCTTCCATGAGATGAATGCAGCTGTTTCCTTACCATTACTACAGCTCGCACCCGTCCTTCCGTTTGCGCATAGTAAACGCCAAATCCGGGCGCGCTAAGTCCAAAAACCTTTCCTCCCGATGAGAGACACGGCTCCTGGATCCGCGCCACGTCAAACGAACCCTCCTCATTGGGCTGTTTGTCCCCCTCCAGCACCTTCGTCGTGACGTCGTCGTCCTCCCCTTGCCCTTTTGATTTAAGAGTGTTCGAAGCCCCCTTCAGCCTCTTGTAACTGTTGTGCCGGGTGTTCCTCTGTGCGACTCACAGCACCATCTGGCTGTTGGTCCTCTTCTAACACCTTCGTGGTGACGTCGGCTACCTCGATCTGTCTTTTCTCCCGTAGGCTTTTGAGGTCCTTTTCGACTTCGCCCACTTCCAGCGTGTTAGGATTTTTATCCTAGGGACTTCTTTTCCTGAGACGCATATAAATTTTGCCTGTACCAAAGGGCATTTTTCCAAACTGCGTGTACAATATATCCTCCGCCTGCTTGTTTATTTGGAGGATGTAGAACTGACCTTCCTCCGTAGGCCGAGATACAGTAAGTACCTTCCAATCCTGTGTCGGTATGTTCGGATTCTAATTCTGCAGAAGTCGCAGTGTATCCTCCGACATCATCATGAATGGTATCCATACCTTAACTTTTGGTACCGTGGGGATTTGCGCTTTATACACCGCCTCAAACCGCGCGTTCGTGCCTTGCCTTTGGAGGTTTGGAACCACTTCCTACAGCCACCGCAAGCTCGCGATGTTGTCGCACACTATCATCTTCACACCATTATACCATCCCCCCGAATCATAGGTTGGAAGGGGCTTACTTGGTTGTTCCCGCATCATCTTAAGCATTAAGCTAATACATAAGTTCCCTTTCTACAGATCTCCACCTTTCAGTAGTCATCTGTACGAAAGGACTGCTACGATCAACGAGCGCCACAGTCAGTGACTGCTTTGCCACATCACTCATCTTCTCGGGAAAAGCCGGAGGCTTAGTGTTAACTCCCTTTGGCACCTCCGAGAAAGCCGGAGTCTTAGCTTTAACTCCCTTTAGCACCTTGTTCTGTTATATCTTTATTTTAAAATAAACAGTCGGGAAATCCCTATATCTGAAGGAAAACTGCATTATTACCCGCTCAAGTTCATTGGTGTTAGCCTCTTTGCTTCGCGTAAACGAAAATTAGTTCAGAATATAACCATATGTATGTATATGTATTATTGCGCAGCCTTGTAACACTATTAAGCACACAAAACAAACAACAACAGCATTTCAAGTGTACAGCTGGGTATGTAATGTTCGGTTTCAAACGAACTTAAGAGTTCTTTACTTGTTTTTGTTATCGTTAAAAATAAGGTTTTGACGAAATTGAATGTTTTTGATAATTTTTTTGTTTAATTCAAAACTAAATATTTTCGTTTATATCGTTACCCAGGCCTGGTTTAAAGTAACTAAGGTGTAAAAAGAGTTAAAATATAATAACAATGGCAAATGGAAAACTTGTGAAATAAACTGTAAGAAACCATTTCAATAACTTCTACAATACAAATAACAACGTTAAAAAAGCAACAACACACACCAAAAGTCTACCCACCAAACCTAAAGTTGTACAGTATGAACTACTAAATAAAACAAATGCAATTTATAGAATTTTATGTTTCATTCCATACTTCATATATTTATTAATATATATATATGTATATATATATATATTTTGTGCTACTTTATATATTTTTATTGTAGCATATTTTATCACTATATGAACTATTTTTTACATTGAAATATTTTAAGTCAATTTTAGGCTTATATTAATTTTTATCATACTAACAATTTTTCTTAAATTTAAAGAGAATTTGCTGACAAACAAATTGTTCATGAATTTCTCACATTTAATAGAAAACAAAATTTCCTTTTTTTCATTATGTATTACAAAGAGAAACGCATAATTAATGCCATCCACTAGTACATATTTTTGTTTCACTTTCGTCTCTGTCTCTCTCTGTTTACATTGCATAATGCATACATACATACATACTTAATTTTCTGTTTTCTATTTATGCTACTTCTAAATAGTTAATTAAGGATATTAATTCGTTTTAATATTTTTTTTTTTTGTTTTAACTTTTGAATATTGTATAGGCATGTGAATGAAGTTACTTAATTTCTTTTCCTGCGCTCATTTGCCGCATTCGTTTCTATTAACGTAATTTTTTTCTTATTAAGTTTCTTCTTCATTTGTATACTTCTGCGTTTTTGTATGTCTCTCTCCACTACGCACTTGCCAACTGCGGTTTCAAAATCGTCCTTAAAACACATCAACAACAATATTGTAGTCTTCAAATATTTATTTTTTATTTATGTTTATGTAAAAAAAAATTTTTACTAATATCGTCAGGTTATCGTATTGTTTTAATATGTGTGTGTAGGTATATGTGTGTATATAACGCGCATACCTAAAAATTACACATGTAAATAATAAATGTAAAAAAAAAAACACCTTAAGAATAAAAAATAAATTAATAAACATAATAACAAAAAATACTTAGTAAAAAAATAAAAAAAAAATTTTTTAATATATATTTTATGAAAAATTAACCAATGGCTTTCATCAGGATAGGTATGAACAAGAATGAAAAAGATAGAACATAAAGATGGCAGCAAAATTCTATTAGCACATTTACTCAGTTATTTTCTTTATTTTCATTTTATCGATTAGTTTCAGAAAAAACTTTAGTGAGTTCCAGGCGAATCCGGTACCAGTAGTGGAATTCACTAACTTATAACGATGCGATTTGTCGAGAATTTAATTAACGATTTTGTCGCTTGCCTTATCGATTGCACTATTCACTAACTGAGTTTTAACGAATCGAAAAAAATGACATTTAAATTTCGTTTTAATAGTAGAAAGGTGGCAGCACAGTTTAAAGAAACCTAAAAAATGCGAAAAGCACAAAAGGAATGCCTAAAACAAATAAATACCATATACTAACTGCTTTTAAAAGCCATTATTGTGCAAGTTTTCACATATTTTAACAAAATGTAAGTACATGCGGTATTCATTTCTTTTTTTTCTCTGTTGATATCGCAGTTATTCTTGTACCCCTTAATTGACCATCACGTTGAGAAATAATATAATTAGCCCAGTCTGGGGTGTCGGTACAGCTTTCGAAACTCCGTTGCATTCAAGTGGAATGGGTTATCTACTTCAATAAGAAGGTGTCTGTGCACTGGCGATGGACTTAGTAATTCTTCATTTTGTGATAAAACGTACGCCAAGTACTCAAATGCCATTTGATTTATAAAGCAGCTTTTCGTGTTTGAAAGTATTTAATTAAAGCTCCGAATTTCTTTTTTAACTAAATTTGCCAGAAATATTAATTTCGTGATTTTTAACGCAGCCAATTTACTTGCGGCCACCGTGATGTGATGGTAGCGTGCTCCGCCTATCACACCGTATGCCCTGGGTTCAACTCCCGGACAAAGCAACATCAAAATTTTAGAAATAAGATTTTTCAATTAGAAGAAAATTTTTCTAAGCGGGGTCGCCCCTCGGCAGTGTTTGGCAAGCACTCCGGGTGTATTTCTGCCATGAAAAGCTCTCAGTGAAAACTCATCTGCTTTGCAGATGCCGTTCGGAGTCGGCATAAAACATGTAGGTCCCGTCCGGCCAATTTGTAGGGAAAATCAAGAGGATCACGACGCAAATTGGAAGAGAAGCTCGGCCTTAGATCTCTTCGGAGGTTATCGCGCCTTACATTTATTTTTTTTTTAATTTACTTGCCGTTTATTTCGTCGATAAAAAAATATCGATACAAATTAGTTACTGAATAACGAAATCGTTATAATTATCGATTCGCAAATAAAGCGATGGCAAATGTGGTTAAAAAGGTTAGTGAATTCCACTACAGATGTTATCCCAACAGCTGATTGCTTCTTCTTTACTATTTTTCATACAGCGCCTTGTACTTTAATATGTCAGTTAATCGAAATCAATAAAAATTTTCTTTTAACTTGACATTCTTCTGCACGGCGAATTGGTTGAATTCGCTTTGTCACCACCTGGTATGGATTCGCCTTGAATGAGTTATGCCACGAAAACTATATATGTTAACTATTACCAATTTCACACAGAAACTTAATGGAATCACAATTTCTTTCCATGAAATAATTAATTTTTCCTTTTCACACGGGACCACATGCTTCATTAACGAACATCTGTCAGCAGCCCCGAAAAAATATTTTGCTTTTTACAAAAAATAGTTGAAGTGGAGAAGAATAACTGAAGCTGTGAAGAAAATCAAAATAAAATGCATACGCAACTATTCATAAATGTTGTTGCACTTAAGCAAATATGTGCCTATTTAAAAAAAAAATCATTTTTTCTTTTGCTGCAAATGCGGCAGAAATAAAAATTTACATTTTTCTGGGGTTTTTCTATTTTTCCTAAATAATTGAAGATAAATTATTTTTGATTGTCATTTGTTACATTGACAATAAAATCCGAAACACCAAGCAAAACCGGCTAGATTTTTCACTCCATTAGGCAGTCAATAAAGCAATAATGAGTTGATTAAAAATTTGTATTTAGTATGAAAGATTGAGTTCAATAAGGGCTTTAGGTTCAGATTTTCAGTGCGCGTTTAAACTCCAGTTAAAGTTGACTAGAGTTTAACCCTGTCACTTAGACCGCTTAAGCTGAGATGAGCAGCAAAATTATATGTTATCGAACAAAGTGGCAGGTAAACTTAAACTTGCCTAATTAATTCATTAGCTTTCTGTGTGAAATTGCTAACACATTTATTAAGAAACCGAAAAATGTATTTCAGGATTCAATTATATACAGAACATTTTGATTCGATTTTTATAAATTTCTCTAAAATTTCATAGTAATGCTTAAAATTGGTGTATGACAGCATACCGTTGCGAAAGTATTTTTGTGTGTACTGTAGGTACATATTTTAAAAGAAAGCAGCACTTTTATTACAAAAAAAAAAACAAAAAAAAAAACAAAAAAACAGAGAAAACAATACTTTGTTAGTATTACGCTATAGAAATGATTTCTGTACAGTTCATATAAAATATAGAGCGTATGTATATATATATATGGAATCAAATAAAAAAAATTAAAACTTAAAATTTCTCTGATCTACCCACTATCTGCAAACACACATTGAAATGACTTTTTTTTCACTTGGCTGTCAAAAACGTAACACCCTGTATTATTCCTTTTTCATCGAAATGTGTGAGATATAAACAAAAAAAATTATGCTGTCGCAATGTTTTTGAAAATTTTGCAAAAAATGTATATGCTTATATTAAAATAAGAAATGTAAATCTAAATTTGCATTCATTCTTTAATTCCTGAAAAATATGTTTGATACATAGGCTTATAAGCATTTCTCTTGCGTTATCTAAACTTGGAACTGTTGCATCTGCTTAGGCGTCTGCAGGCATTCCTTTATATAATAACAGTTCGCAGTTCTGATCTTCGTATTAATAAACAAAATATGCGAATATACCGCTCCAACGGTTCTTTCTGATTTCGTTTGCATTAAGCGCGGTATCCACTTCATAAGAAAACGCTCCAGAAAAATTGCATATACATATGTACGAGCCTGATCCGTGCGCATCTGCGCATCTAGCGCAACCAATATAAAAGTCTCCTATCAAATATCAACAGAAATCAGCTGTTCTATTAACTAACAGCTTGCGTTGTCATCCAGCGTATAATAGCAACTGCCATCAATCCATTAAAACTTACAGCTTGCCCTGACATCTAGCGTACAAAAACAACTGCCGGTAATGCAGTACAAATATTCACAATAGTGCCATAGTACAAATAGATTTCTCTGTGTGCTCACAACCGTTTATTTTTAACAAATTATTTTAATAAAATATAGCTAAACAAAAGCACTGCGACCAAAATTGCCCAAAGCTCGCTAATAACCCGAATCTCCATCTTTACAACCAAAACTTTATTCAGAGATTTGGATTCCAAATAAGAGCGAAAAAGGGACCCGTACATAAAAACATCAATTAGGAATAATATACATATATGATATATCTTGAGTGCGGCGTTACTTCTCTGCAAGACACACAAATCAGATTGAGCAATGCATTAGGAGAAAACTTGTTCAAATTAACATATTCGTAATACTATGTGCAAACACACACCAAATTGGCAATTTATACCATTTGGGCAATTTATTACGCAAATTGTAATAATAAATTGCCAATTTAAAAAAAAATTGTGTACTAAATTGTTTCAAACTACAAATGCAACCTTGTAAAGTGTGTTTATTGAGTAGATTTAAACGTCAGTTACACATGGCTCAACTATATGGTTGGCTCATCTCATCAGCTGATTTGATTTTTTTCATTTCACTGGAGTAGGGATTGTCAAAAGATGGTCAACTCAAAATGAAACCAAACATTGACCACATTTTCATACAACACACAAAAATTTCAAAGTTTAATGTTTTCATTCCATTCCATTCGCCTAATACCAACACTCACATTTTGACAGTCTGAACACAGGTATGTTTTTGCTGTAGAGATGAGCCAATCATCTATAAAATTACTATTGGTTAAGATAAATTGAGTTGTATGAACGCCACTCAATTTAAATCGAAATTGCCTCAATTTATTTTTCTGTTTGAACATAGTATAATGAAAATGTACTCAATTAAAAAACTCAAGTTAAAGGGAATACACTAAAAAAGAGAAGAAGGACACTTGTGTACAAATAGAATTGTTAATTCCATTCAAAAAACTAATAAATACAGTCACTTGTATCCCTGGTATTAAACTGCCCGATTTCCAACAGGGTTTTTGCTCAAGAAAAACTAAAACGCACAAATATTTCTAGGCAAAATCTCGATTGCACGTTTGCTAAGAAATATGTAAAAAAAAGTAGTAGAAAGCGTATGAGTTTTCTTAAGAGGTGAATACTACTTGGCAAACGAAATTTTTCTTGAGCATTTTCTGAGGGTTTTCCCCTGATTCAATTACTAGAGGTTTGTTCTTCAATGATGACAGATCTTTGACACTCCCAAATTGAAAAATCTGGACGGGTTGCTTTTACGAAGTAAGGAAAACGGGGAATAATTCAATCCCCTTCAGTGAAATTGTAGTAGTTAAGTATCTTTGGTAGTATATTAGTAATGATAATAAATTTCTAAAGGCCAAAAGTTTTTGGGGAAATAATTCATTTTCTACTAAATATTTCGTGAATTGATAAAGTTATGTTGGTTTGGACATTCTTTCAGAAATTGTTTGAAGAATGCCGTACGTTAGAATTTTATCCCAAAATATATTTCAAAAACTCCCTATATGAGCATAAGTTCAATGCATTTTGCAATAAGAGGGAGTTAATGAAAAGCATTCTGAGATGAAGCGTTCTTCAATCTAACTCTAAAATAGCGCGGTTTTGTGACAAATCCTGAATTGGGAAATTTTTGAAAAATATTTTGGGATAGCACGATTTTGAACAAGCAGCCGACATGGTGTGATACGCCGCAATGAACTGACAAAAATAAAAATAAAAGAAAATGGCTTATTGTCTTAGAACTTTATATTCCGGCATTGGCTTTGACAGAAGAGTTAAGCTTTTGTGCGGTCCTGCTACACAGGGAGAATTCACCTTTTTATTCTGAAATTTCGGAAAGCTCTTTTCCGTTAAGTATTCATGGAAGCATTCCGGATAAACCGTTAATTTAGAATATTCGGAATACGTTCATTTGATACTACCTCACGAGGTCCGAATATGCATAATATTCCAAATATAAACCCATTCTCCGATTGTTGTCGAGGTCACCTCTCTCGATATTTTTGGACGCGTATTAGCAGTAGACTCTTGTTCTAGACTTTTACCTGAATAAGTTAACATGCCCAATGAGTACATTTCGCTATGGCATATCCATTATTTACTAATGACATTTTTACGTGATTCGATTTAATAGTCGAGGTTTTGACGTTGAAAGATGAATTTTCAATTGGTTTAGTTTTCGAATGTTCATAAGTTTATGAAAGTTCATGACTCCATGGTGTCCGTACTTTTCATATAACCTATGTTCTGGCACACTAATAGATCATGGCATAGTTAATAATTTCATCATAAAATTAAAATAAATGTTCTAAAGAATTATGCAGTTAAGTACTTATCGCGTAGTTGTAAACTGATTGCTTCCTATTTCTACTACTAATATTTTTCGAAAATTCGCAAAGAAACAACACAGTTAACGGATTTCAGTTCGATTTGGGAGCAAAATGGCTGCAATTGTCAAAAAATGTGTCTGTCGAGCAAACCTCTTGTGATTGAATCATGGGGTTTTCCTTTATGGAATTTTTCATTTCTTGCGTTGTGAATACCGCGCTTTAACTGAATTCTAACGCCTTTTTTCTACATTGTACAATATATTAAACTCGCTTCGTACATACATACATACATACATACTATTTTCGTAATTTTTTCTTTTACATATCGACAGCAGATCATCCTAGTTTGGCTACCGTTACGAAAATGGCGTGTCTCCGGTAAATATTTGAAGATTCCATTTTTTCAGCATTTGTCTCAAAAACGACCCCCGCAGCATGAACTCAATACAATTTCAACTGAGATAGGGCGTTTATAAATTCTGGAAAAATGGCGTTCTTCAACCAAATTTTAAGATAGGGAATTTTGAAACACCCTACAGTAAATATTTACAAAAAAAGACACTGAATATTTCTAAATTTCTATAAACTTTTCCAATGAACACTGATCCAGATCCTGATAAAAATTTAACATGAAAATGCAACAACGTAATGATCCACATATTTATCTGGATCGATTTTGGATCTACAGGGTGGCTATGTTTATTTCGTTTTTTTGTGGGAGCTTTGTAAGAGCTAACCCTTTTACTCGGTAGCACTTACAGACAAATGCATTAGGGTGTCCGATATTTACCAAACTTTTTTCCACTTGACTACCCATAATTTTCACTTTAAACGTCTGAAATCCAATTATTAAGGCCATAAGATAATTACATTAGATTCATTTTATACATGGTAGAGAAACGTTACATTTTCCATACGCGCATCTACAACGAAACATAAAAAAAAACTACAGGAACTACAACAATATGTGAAATTGGTTTTTGGCATTGGTCCTAACAGAACTAAATATTTAAATAACAGCCTTTGGACGATTGTTAGTAGTCAACGCTGCCTTTGGTCAAAGGATACCTTTGATAACTCTTCCGGAAATTTTGAACATGTTTTGACTTTTTATCCCGGTTGTTAAGTTTAAGAATTCTAGTTTTCTTTTTAAATGCGAAGTCTCATATTTTTGGTGCCCCCATAAATTCAGAAAGCAAAAATTCAGAAACACATTTTTTGTCAGAAAACATTAGTCAGAACCCTTTTTTCAGAAAGACAAAATTCAGAGGTCAAAACTCAGAAGTCAAATCTCAAAAGTCTAATTTCAGAAGGCAAATTTCAGAAGTCAAATTGCAGAAGTCAAATTTCAGATTGAAAATTCAGAAGTCAAATTTCAGAAGGCAAAATTCAGAAGTCAAAATTCAGAAGTCCAATTTCAGAAAGCAAAATTCAGAAGTCAAAATTAAGAAAGTAATCAGCCGACAGAAAAAACATTACATTTTTCTCAAAATTCAAAAACATTTATTTATTTGGAAGGAATTATGTATAAAGAAATAGTTGTACAATCTAAAATTTTTAATTGTGTTCAACAGCAATCATGTAATTAACTAATTTCTTTCGCGTTTATCTTTTTCAAATGAATTTACAATTTTTGTTGTTATATCGGCCTACTGATTTGAAGATCGCGGGTTCGAATCGAGCTCAAGGCCTAACAATAAATATTATATCATTATTATTATGATAAATTTTTTTTAAATTTTTGTTTTCTGAATTTATGGGGGAACCCATATTTTTATATGCAAAATATAAAGCGTTTGTGGCATGGTTTAAAGAACTAATAATAATTATAATTTGTACTGAATTTTAACCTAAAATTCTAGGGGCGATAAATAATAGGCACGCTATTATGTGAATGAATGTTGAACATGAGTTTAGTGCTGCCAGCTCTCATTGAACTGATCCGGATTGTTCCAGTGAGATTTAGTCGTAATCCAGACTTGGATAGCTCATTGGAACGCCCTTTATGCTTTGATACCGAAGGTGGCGCCAATAGTGCTGCTACTCTATTTTGTAATACCGCCAAACTCTAATTTGCAAAACATCGATTGGCTACAATTTGGTCAAAAACTGAGTAAACAGTGTTACCGTCATCAGCGATATCTGTTAAAAGATACATATGTGCGTTTCCCATCTTCATATTTGTGAAATTTCTTTTGGCAAACACTTCATCTCAGTGAGCATCATTAGCGCTAATAAGACTAATACTACTGTTTTTGTCCGACCATACCTACTTATAAGGTGTCTAACGAAGCTCTTAGACGTTAAGGTAGCTGAGGGGCGATCGGACGGCATGCATCAACGTGTAGGCCTAACTGTTATATAATCTGCCTTGTCCACGACGTGAATATGGCGGCCGGTGATTAGTTACGCGAGGTGAAACAACTGGAGATCCGGGAGGTCCCTGTTTACTTTGGAGCAAGCTACCATTATTAAAAGATTTCTGCATAAGAATAGCGCCAGTCACTTCAATTTTTTGTGACCTCCCGCACATTTGAGATTTAAAGGGATACAAGATCGTTAACCACTTGGTCCTTCCAACGCAGTAGGGGTCGTCCTCTGCCTCCATAGGCGTGCGCCGATGAGTTTAACTTCTGGTCCGGTGCATCTTTTCTCATTCCCACAACCTGGCCAACTGATGCAGCTGCTGGATATCGTAACATACAGTTCATCATTCCATGTCGAAGAAATTTCCATCGAACACTCCCAGATTCGTCTTATCTGATGTTTTCAGCGTCTATGCCACTTTTATTTAGAGCAGAGATCTGCATTCCATAGCACAATTGTGCTCTCATTGAAAGGGCAACCACTTTCAATTTTTGTAGACCCATGATTTAGATCTTGATATTCGTCTCCGAGAGAGGGGATATAAAAATGGGATTGAAGTTTCGATATGCAGACGTTAAGCATCAGAAGGAATATGAAACAACCCATAATTTTGATTTTCTTTTTGAATTCCACAGGTCCATGTCCAACATTCGCATAGTTTGCGGTCCACATCCTCAGACTTAGGTGAACATAAGACATGCTATGTCTTCAAGGAGCATTACGTAGTCAATGTAGAAAGCGGTTGTTTTCGCAGGGTTCAATAGTGGCTGCCTGTTTCCAGTTATCAGCTATGAATAAAGAAGGCAGACGGATGTTTTATTCTAACATCAGGGCCCATGGCTATAGTTGTTTAGATGGGCTTTCTCAACCTAAAGATGTTATAGTAATGGATTTGTATTGCGCTTGTCTGATGACTTATGGCTTTGCGCTTGTTAGTTGTAAAGCGTGCCGATGTTGCATCTATAATCTTCGTGAAATCTCATTCCTCTTGTTGTGCATCAGCCGGAATGGAAAGAGCAGCAACGCAGTTCTACTTTTTCCTTTCTCACACATATTGACATACACTTCTACTTGCAAGACAACAAAAACAACGTTACTTATACTAAACAATTTAAAGATAGTAGTTTATTGTTCTGCATTTGTTACCATCGCCTCGGATGTAATTGGCGGCGACGATGACGATAAAGCAGTTGGATTTGTCGTGGTAGCCAAAGTTATTGATGAGGCGCTTGTGTTACCACTGCCACGTCTGCTATCTTGCTGTTGTTGATGCTGATATTGATGACCATGGTCATGTGTGATGCTGAGTTCCTGTTGTTGTGCGATATCACCACTATTTGGTTCGATAAGCAGCTGTTGATCATGCATTGTGATGGGTGATGAATCGGAAAGCTCCAAACTTTGCATATTTTGTTCATTCTCCTCAGCCATCATTTCGTTATGTTGCGCTTTTTTGTCAGGACGTTTTTATTTTTTAAATAATTTTTTTTTTTGCAAATTTCCATGTGCAGAGAATTGGTAAGCATGTGAGTTTGAAGAAAATAAGTGGGAAAAAATAGAACGGGAGAGAAAGAGACAAAAATTGCAAATATTAAATTTACAACCGATCTGCCTTTTTACAATAACATTTTTGATCGAATGTAACGATTCTTGTAACGATTTTTTATATTAAAGATATTGTAAAGAGTAGTGTGCGTTGAGCATTCGTCATGTGCAGACGTGCGAGTCCCATACATAGTATTCAGTAATTCAAACATCAATTTTCATATTAAACTCTTATTTCTTTAAATTCAAATAAATACATAAGTACATATGTGTATACGAATCATTTACTTGTAACTCAGTCGTCTTTGACAACGTCAGAAGTAGGATTCGATTCAAGGAATTTTGATCACGCAAAGAATTTTTTTTAAACTAAAGTATATACACACTTGTATGTATTTGCTTCACGGAATTAAGTTATTGAACGCAACTGGTAAGGCAGGAGAGATCAGCGATAGACGCGATAAAATTCAGAGAAACGATAGACGTTCAAAAATTCAGAGAAACGATAGTCGTTCGTGGAAATCAACATTAGCAGACAAAAATTTTAGGCAGCGATAGACGCAAACAGAGTAATTGAAAAGACGTGAAGAAGATTTTGTTTATGTAGTAACACGACAGTTGCTGCAATTAACTGGAAAACGGAGATTCTGAGGAATTGTAAGCTAGCAGAGTTGGATTTTCGACGAACATTTTGGTGGTTGAATTTAAGAGTCAGAAGTTGAAAGTTGTACAAGCGGTAAGGACGTAACAGAAGGCATTGCAATCATGGGATTGGAGGAAAGCCAAGGAAAGGTTAAGTTTTCATCGCTGAAAGTGGAGCAACTGAATGCTTTGTTGCAAAAATGTAGTCTCGCAGTTTCGGGCAATAAGAGCCACAAGATTGCATCGCTAATGGAACTATATGAGTCGGATGAGGTGGATATTGAGGAGGTCGAATCGCGTGAATATCCATCGTGGCAGCAACAAATTGGTGAACTCAAAGAAATTATGAGCAGCTTATCAAAAACCGTGAGTGGATTACAGGCTATAACGCAAGGGCGTAGTGAAACAATCCAGGTTGGAGATAGGAATTTGGAACAAGGGGTAAGCCAACAGCAAATAGCATCTGGGAGTTCGCAAGCATCAGCACAAGCTCCAACGCAAATTGTAGCAACAGTACCAGGGCGATCTACAGAAATTCCAGGAGCAACAGACACGCCGGTTAGAGAGTTAAGGACTCCTGTGCTTGGACAAGTACCTCGCGATTTAATGACGGATGTCCAATCAACGACGACGCATGCAGGTACAAGGTATTCAATGAGGGAGATTATCGGCATTTTGCCAGAGTTTGACCCACTAAAGGGACACCGAGCAACGAGTCAGTTCATAGCGAAGATCGAACAATTGCTAGATATATATTTATGGAGTGATGAAGTACTATTCGCGGCGCAACAAAAATTAAGAGGGGTGGCAAAAGATTGGGCTGATTCCCAGCCAGCATTCAGAACATGGTTTCAATTCATTGAGATGTTAAGAAAAGATTTCCCAAGTGCACCAAGCTCAGCTGAAATACATCGCGAAATGGGGAGACGCAGGAAAAGGCCCAGTGAATCTTTGAAAGAATACTTTTACGTAATGCTAAGTTTGGGACGCAGCGGAAATATAGATGAAGTATCAATAAATTCTTATGTTATTAATGGTCTAAATGATATGAATCTTTCCAGAACTTTACATGCTATGAATTTGGGGTCATGCCACGAATTACTTTTATCAATTGAAAGATTATCTGCGATGCCTGGGTGGCAAAAGAGTGTAGTAGACGAGCGCCAGGGTAGAACAGAAGCTCCGAATAGTCAAGAAGCTCGGAAGTCAGTACGGTGCTATAATTGCAACGAGGTGGGACACATAGCAGCTAAGTGTCCACATCCACAGCGCAAAATTAAGTGCACGAAATGCAACAAATTTGGACACGAAGCCAAATCATGTGGCATAGCGAAACCATCGGTAGCAAACATAGCAGAGGCAGTGGATACAGTACCACCACCAGTAACCAAAAATGTAAATGTATTTGGGCGAGATATTTCAGCATTTATTGACACGGGCAGCGATGTGTCAATGGTCAAGGAGTCTCTAGTTCCTATCAGTTTACAACGTGAGGCCGCCAATAAGAAACTTGAAGGTTTTGGAGGCGGTATAGTCGAAACAGAGCACAAGGTAAATGTCGTCATAGTAAATCATAGTGGCAGACGAGTTTATGCCATATGAGTTACTCATCGGTCGTGATGTGCTATGTAGTGGAGACGCAAAATTTGTCATCGACTCAGGAGTGTTGAGGATAGAAGAGCCAGGGCCACAGATGAAAGTAAACATCGTGAATGGGGGTGACTCCAAGCAGTTGAGCACCTTGTTAGATCAGTACGAAGATTGCTTTTCAGAAGAGTTGTCAGCCTTAGGAAGATGCAACATGACTGAAATGGAGATTCAAGTCACCACTGATAAGCCAATTGTGGGAAAGCGCTATCAATTGCCATTTTCGCAACGTCCGGTGTTGTCAACGATAGTGGAAAATCTATTGGATCACAATATCATTCGTCCAAGTACGTCGCCACATGCAGCTCCAGTGGTCTTAGTTAAGAAGTCCAATGGTGAAGACAGAATGTGTGTCGACTTCCGCGCACTCAACGCTGTGACTGTCAAGGAACGATTTCCAATGCCTATAGTAGAGGAACAGCTAGCGAGATTAGGGAACAACCGATTCTATACCACACTGGATATGACCGCGGGTTATTATCAAATCCCAATGAAGGAAGAGAGCAAACAATACACTGCGTTTATTACCCCGGATGGGCTGTTTGAGCACAATGTTATGCCCTTCGGGCTGGTGAACGCACCTATGGTATTCCAGGAGATGGTGTTGAAGATTATTCAGAAGCTCAAGCAACGGGACAAGATTGTGAGTTATGTCGACGAAGTTATCATTGCTTCATCAACAAAGGACGAGGGTATTCACGTATTGGCAGAGTTTTTAGCAAAAGTACGCGAAGCAGGCTTGACGCTCCGACCATCGAAATGTGTTTTTTTTGGCGGAGACAGTTACTTTTCTGGGTCATATAATTGGTCAAAATGGGATTCAGCCAGGCGAGGGGAAAGTGCAAAGCGTCAAAGATTTCCCACTACCGACTTCAGCGACACAGGTACGTCAGTTTTTGGGACTAACCGGTTTCTTTCGTAGGTTCATTCCACATTATGGTGTCATTACGAAGCCCCTCACTCAATTGCTCAGAAAGGGCGAATGTTTCGAATGGACGAAAGCACAAGATGAAGCCTTCAATGCACTGAAGTTAGCACTTTCATCTGAACCGGTTCTGGCACTGTTCGATCCGTCAAAGCCACATGAGGTGCACACAGATGCCAGCGCTCTAGGTATCTCAGGTATATTATTACAAAAGGAAGACGAAGGTCTGAAGCCAGTACAATACTACAGTCGACAGTGCAGTGCAGCTGAAAGCAGGTACGCAAGCCACGAACTAGAGGTGCTTGCAATCGTAGAAACACTAGAAAGATTTAGAGTGTACTTGTTGGGTACGCCTTTTCTTGTGGTAACCGACTGCAACGCCATAGCAACTACAAAGGCAACAACGTTACTTCAACCTCGAGTAGCTAGATGGTGGCTTAAGCTTCAGGAGTTCGAGTTCGAATGCATTCATCGACCTGGCGAACGAATGGCACATGCAGACAGTCTTAGTAGAGCGCCAGTGCAACCACCGAGCCCTACGATGACAGCAGCCGAAAAGGTGATGAGAGTACGTGACCCGACAGCTATCAAAGATGATTGGATTTACGCTATGCAAATGCAAGATAACCAGTTAAGGCGGATCGTTCACATTTTAAAAAACGATACTTCCACACCTGACGTAGACGAAAAGCAAATACGGAGTGATTACCAGATGCAGCAAGGTCGGTTATATCGTAACGTCAAAGGGCAACCAAAGCTGGTAATTCCGAAAGCAGTACGATGGCGAATAACAAAAGCATGTCATGATGATATGGGCCACTTTGCAGTAGAGAAGACAGTGGAACGCATTGGGAAGCGCTTCTGGTTTCCAAGAATAAGAAGGTATGTAAAATCGTACATTAACTCATGCGAAGAGTGTTGTCTTTTCAAGGTGAAAGGAGGGAAATCTGAGAGTCAGCTTCATGTTATCGAAGTCTTACCGATACCATTCCGAACGGTGAATATTGATCACCTGGGACCGTTTCCAAAGAGCAAAAGGGGTAATGCATACGTCTTGGTCATTGTATGTGGATTCAGCAAGTATGTACTACTGAAGGCACTGCGGAATACAAAAACCGAACCTGTCACGAAAACATTGGAAGAGATGATGTCCATATTTGGCCAGCCAGTCCGTCTCATATCTGACCGCGGTACAGCATTCACCTCTAAAGCTTTCCAGGACTTTATGCAAAAGAATGGTATACAACACGTCAAAACAGCTGTCAGGACTCCTAGAGCTAATGGTCAGGCCGAGCGGGTCAATAAAACTATTCTCAGTTGCATTAAGTGCAGTACCAAAGAACCGAAAAATTGGGATTGCTCCCTACCAAGCATCCAATGGGCGTTAAACTCACAGCAAAACAGTGTTACCAAATTCACTCCAAATGAGCTGGTGTTTCATTTCAATCCAAGAGACGTATCTACTAATCGAATCATCCAAGCATTGCATGATCAATATGAAGATGGAGACATCGAAACAAAGCGTAAAGAAGCAGCCACGAATATCTTAACTGAACGCCAAAAGTGGAAGGAGAGGTATGATAAAAAACATTTACAACCACACCAGTATGAAGTCGGCGATTTGGTATTTGTCGATTACGCACCAGTGGCTACGGGCGAATCACACAAGCTTGATCCAGCCTATAGGGGTCCATACATTGTATCTAAGGTACTGAATCATGACAGGTATCTAATCGAAGATTTACCGGATACAATGATCACTCAACGACGATATAGTAATGTAGTTAGTGTAGATCACATTAAACCTTGGTGCGCACTTAACCCAGAGTTGGATACAACCGATGATTACGATAGCCAATCGACCGGGCCGGCCGAAGAGTCAGGAGAGGCCGAATGTAAAGAGTAGTGTGCGTTGAGCATTCGTCATGTGCAGACGTGCGAGTCCCATACATAGTATTCAGTAATTCAAACATCAATTTTCATATTAAACTCTTATTTCTTTAAATTCAAATAAATAAATAAGTACATATGTGTATACGAATCATTTACTTGTAACTCAGTCGTCTTTGACAATATATACAACAAAGATCACGCTGGCAGGGATGACGTTTTCGATCTGCGCATCTTCATACGTCACATTATCAAATTAATTTAATTAAAAGAGAGAATAAAATGATTAATTTTTTTTTATAATATGGCGTGACGTTGCGAGAATTGCCACAAAGTTTAAACAAGTGGTCACCAAAACTGAAACTGCGGTAGTGGTTTAGTCGTTGATAAACGAGCAACGAGGCAAGATGCATGCACGCTTGTTTGTTAACACTAAGGCCCACTAAGGCATACATTTTTGACAAATTTTTTTAACTAACTCTGAGGTAAATAAATAAAAATAAAAAAAATACCCTTATTGTCATTGTCGTCGTTGTCACTGAACGACGAGGAATCACGACGTTGTGTTAAATTCGGTATTGCCATCGTCGTTTTCGATAACTATTGACGACTATCGACACATTCTTGGTATTAGCTAAGCAAATTTGCTGTCGTCGCCGCTCTCACACGACGCCATTTTTGTCGACGCTGTTTTGACGACAGAAGGAAAATTTGTAAGTAAAACATTTCTTTTTTAATTAAATACATATACAAACATGTAATATGCATTGTTTTTTTTTTTAGATATTCAAAATGAAAATAACTAGTGCGCAACAACTCGAGGTTCTTGTAGCTGGGCTAAAAAAAATTAGAGTTATTTCAGTTTTTTTCTATTGAGTCTAAGCTCCTCTTTATTATTTTCGTCACTAGAGCTCGCACTATTGTCATAATAAAACATTTTTGTAAGATCTTGAAATGAATTATTTAAACAAATCTCAAATCGCGAAAAAGGATACAGAAATAGCATAGTATAAAAAAGAAGGTAGTTCCACTCGAAATCTTTTGACGTATTTGGGGGTTTTTGAAGTTTCACAATGTTTGTTGTTTTGCTAGAAGCGTTGTCATAGCTTTACTGTTTAAGGCGAAACTGGGTTTTTTTGCGATGGAAATTTGCTTCGGGATGAAAACGCAGACAATAATAATATGCTTTAGCATGATTTATGTGCTTGCATATCTATTGAGAATCAGTAAAACATACAATTTTATTGGAAAATAGTGGATGACTCATACTTTGCTTAATGACTCATATCTTTATGGCAGCTTGACCCCTAGACAGAAAAAAATACACGGAAAATCCTGTTGTTCTAGCATGGCCCTATTATCATGCCTCTACAGTGGATATTTCTCAAGGCAAGTTGAGAAAGTGTACCTCCAAAGTCTGCAGTGAGTGAGAGGTGTTTAATTTGTTACGTTTGTGGGACGCCACATCCATGTTAATGCTAAAAGGGCACAGAAGTTGTATAGGCGGGGCTTGCCCCTAGGTGACCCCTGGTACAACGGGCAAAGAAACTGTCATAACTAGTGGTTACCTGCAAAGACACAGGGTATGTGGACTTGTAGCCAATTAATCACCATTCAATTTCATAAAAATTGCGTTTGAGTATGCTAAACTCTATAGAAATTGCGGTTTCGGTTTATAAGGACCTCCTTTGGGCAATCCTTTGACAAACGTATCTGTTTTGTCAACATGTTCCTAGCAAACGCACGGACACCTTAGAAGGCTATATTCCCTTGCTTTGTATACTTCGATCAATGTTTCTTCTACCAAACCAATTTTCGGGAGCTCGAAATACTTATTAAAAACCTTCTTTCCTAGGCTGATATTTAATATTAAAATATATCCCACTCATGCGGCTCATTTTTTTCTTTTTCATTTAAAATAACTATGAAAGTAATTTAGTCGTATCCATTAATATGAAATCCATAAAAATTAGAAAAATTCGTACCATTTTTCAATCTGGTAGCTTGTTTTTGGTGTCATCGTTGCCGCAAAAGTCAAATGGCTAACGTCACCATTGTGAATGAAACTAACAGCTGAATTCAGTAAGCCGTATCTAGTCACTATTAGAGACTATTTGGGGTGAAAATCACTTTTGAGACAATTTGCCATTCTGTAAGCTGTCTCGCGTCTCCAGCCTCACAAAAACAATCACTAATTTGTGAGCTGGGCCGGGGCAGATCACAAACGTGAAAATTTCAGAAAAAGTATGAAAATTATTTGGGAAAAACGCTTTAAATATATTTTTTTTATTCCTCAAGTTAAAATAAGCATAGAAAAATTAAAAAAACAGAAAATACTTAAAAAAAGACATCGTACTCTAATGTGACGCCGCTGAGATTCGAACCTACACACTTTGGGATTTTCTATAAAAATTATGAACGGCGTCTTAGCAAGCTCAGCCACAATACCACTTAACATTATGTTAACAAAATGCAATGCTATATTATTTGTTCAATGTATGAGTAAATTGTCATTTTGGTGAATTTCGTTGATATGGTGAATTGTTTTTGTGACTTTCGTTTACTGAATACCGAAATCATCTCAAGTCACAAAAATTGTTTCTAAAGTAAAATCTCAAATTTAGAGATTTGAGATGAGACTGAATTACAGAATTCAGCCGTAAGTGTGATATCTTCTGCATAGACGTCAAAATTCCAAAGTGATTGGATCACCTGATTTGTAATTGACTATCGCGGTCTCATTCTGTATCTCTTTCTATCACCCGCTGAAGAAAGGCGGCCCTATGTTCCGCCATATTGAACACCATGTCAAAACGCTAAAAAGTAACCATATTGAACATCCTGTCAGGCAGTTGACAGATAAGATATCACACTTAGTTTGATTCACAATGAACGTCACACTAAATGGAACTACCTCCATTTTTTGTATCATGCAGAAATAGTAAAAAAAAAATTTAACAGCTGATCCAGAAATGGCAGAGATGGTATATTTTCCTTTCGTTTTATCGATAAATTGTCGTCGTCGTCTCAACAAGCTTGGCCAATATCAATTTAGTGTCGAAATGACGACAACGTCGATACCATTGTGAATGATGACAAAGTGTGATCTCTTCTGCATAAACGTCAAAATTCCAAAGTGATTGGATCACCTGATTCGTATTTGACTATCGCCGTCTCATTCTGTATCTCTTTCTATCACCCGCTGAAGATAGGCGCCGCCATATTGAACAGCCTGTCAAAACGCTGAAAAGTAGCCATATTGAACAGCCTGTCAGGCAGTTGACAGATAAGAGATCACACTTTGTCATCATTCACAATGGTCGATACGATGTGACGTCAACTGAAAAACGACGATGTCGACGACGATAATGACAATAAGAGTGAATAACTTGCCGTTCTAGTGTGTCTACAAAAATAATTCGTAAATATGCAATACAAATATTATTTTTTTACTTGAGCCTAACAAAAAATTTAAACAAAATATATGTATTGCTATCATTATACGATTAAAACATCCCACGTATGTTTTTATTTGCAAAATATGTTTTTCAAATGCGCGAATAAACAATAGCCGAATTCCGACAAAAGGTGGCGACATACATACAAGGAAAGGGCCAATCGACCAAATTGGCTGCACTATATGTTTGCCCCTTCTAATTTGTTGCGAGAATCGAAATTAATTTTGCGGTGAGAATAATGCAATTAATTTATTTAGAAACGGCTGACAACTAAATAAAATAAATAAATGTAAGGCGCGATAACCTCCAAAGATATTTTAGGCCGAGCTTCTCTTTCAATTTGCGTCGTTCTCCATTTAATTGTTCCTAAAAATTGACGTGATGGGACCTACTTGTTTTATGCCGATACCGAACGGCATAGATGAATGGATTTGCAACTCTTTGTTTCGAGAGAGCGCTGTCAAAATGCACTTTTTTTATAACATTTGTCAATGATGCCACTCCAAACAAAAATTAATAGATCTGAATATGGGGATTTTTGACATACATTTCGGCGATTATATTTTTAATCATTTAATAAAATGATAGTCGTAAAATATTCATTTCTTTAAACTTATTTTACAATAATACGACTAGTTAGAGTCAAATATAAACAAATCTAAGTCAAATTTGTAACGCATTTTACTCACAGTGAGAAAACCATATATTCTTTTGAAATTTCAGTAAATCGGACCTATGATATATAAGTTAACATCATTTAATGGATAGGGCTTATCCTACATGTCTGACGTTCCAGGTTCTGTGATCAAAATGGACTGGTTGCATCGGGCCTTCATATTTACAAAACCTGTTTTTAGTGATAACTTTTGAATAGGAAATAATATTTACCCTCCGCCTTCGAACTAATAATATTTACACTAAATCAAGTATTTTTATCCCTTTTCCCAAAATTCTTGAACGCATTTCTACAGTTGTAGGTCAAACTAAAGTTTACCGAAATTTTTGGCCCGTTTTTCTTTTAGCTGGCACATTTTTTGTTCTGGCACCCGCTGCAGCTGGCGCGAGAGATTTATCTGTGATTGTTGCCAGCTCAAATTTGAGATAAATCCCTCGTGAGAGCGCAAAAAATTAGAGAGTTTCGTATCAAGTCACCTTTGCCGAACGGCATCTGCAAGGCAGATGAGTTTTCACTGAGAGCTTTTCGTGGCAGAAATACACTCGGAGTGCTTGCCAAACACCGCCGAGGGCCCGACTGACAACTGTACAATCAAAATTGACAATTATTATTCCTGTGTCAGAGTTCTACTGTTGTTGTAGCGATAAGTACACTCCCCGAAGAGTTATAAATTTAGAATATACTAAATATTTGCTTCGCTTAACATTCCGCACACTTTTTGTAGCAAGATTCAGATGCGGCCATACATTCAACTCCTCTGCCAGGCGAAGCAACGTTACAAAGCGTTTTATGTAAATCCGGGATTTCATAGATCGCTTTGCCCAGTGCTTCGCTTTGGGAGATGCATTAAATGTACGGTTTATGCGCGGTTTTGCTACATAGAAGTTGTATAACGTGAAACGGAGCGAAAAGTTAAAAGCTCTTATGACGAAGTAGAAGCTCTGGTAAATCCGACCTTGTTGCAACATGTATTTTGCGCATCCAAAGATATAATAAAGATCTCATTTCAAGGTGCCTTATTGATCCGTATATATATCTTGTCGATTCAGTACCGATACTTTGAGTGTCGTCTTTTCAATTACCCGATACTTATAGAGTGATACTGATATGAATAACGTACGATGCTTTACATTCGATATCGTGTCCCTATCCGCGACTACAAAATAAAAGAGAATAATAATAGGGGGACTCATTAAAGCATATGAAGTTATAAGGTGTAAAATTATATCTATTTACACACGCTGTTATATGTGGAATATTCTAATAAACTTGATAAGCCGGACCCGTGTGCTTGCGCTGCCATCTGGCGTATGGGAGCAACTGTCTGCAATGTAATGCAAATATTCACAATAGTGCCATAGTACAAATAGATTTATTTGTGTGCTCACAATCGTTTATTTTTAACAAATTATTTTAATAAAATATAGCTAAACAAAAGCACTACGACCAAAATTGCCCAAAGCTCGCTAATAGCCCGAATCTCCATCTTTACAACCAAAACTTTATTTATAGATTTGGATTCCAAATAAGAGCGAAAAAGGGACCCGTACATAAAATCAGCAATTAGAAATAATATATATGATAGTCGATCAGCTGTATTATTGCCAAAAAAAAAGACCGTCATTATTAAAAAAAATTAAAAAATGCCAAGTGAAAAATCAAGAAAAAAACCTCTTTACTGAGATATTCTTGTAAATTGAAAATGACGGCTGTTTTGTTTGCAAGATTGCATTCCTTTGAGTTTACCGCGTTTACACCATGAAATGCGCGTAATTTATACAAATTGTGTAATACTATGTCTACACGGTACATGTTTTCGGTAGTATGATTTCGAAAATTACATTCCTGTCCACACGATTATGCTTCTTCTTTTGCATAATTTCAAATGACATTTGTTTTTGCTTTTTTCCCCACAGTCCAAGGCGAATCTATACCAGGTGGTGGCAAAGCGAATTCAACCAATTCGCCGTGCAGAAGAATGTCAAGTCAAAAGAAAATGTTCATTGATTTCGATTAACTGACATATTATTGTACAAGGCGTTTGGAAAATTATCAAGAAGCAATCAGCCGTTGGGATAACAACCAAGGCGAATCTATAACAGGTGGTGGCAAAGCGAATTCAATCAATTCGCCGTGCAAATGAATGTCAAGTCAAAAGAAAATTTTCATAGATTTCGATTAACTGAAATTTTGTTGTACAAGGCTTTGTATGGAAAATTATCAAGAAGAAGCAATCAGCTGATGGGATAACACCACCTGTAATGAATTCGCCTTGGATAACAACACCTGGTACTAAATTCGCCTTGCCACAGCCGAATTAAAACGTTCAAGATTAACATATGTTTTTGAAATTTGACAGCTAGTGCGGGCAGACCATCGATTATTTTGTGTAAATTGTAATCGACCACAGAATCGCTCAGTAAAATTGCACATAATTTGGGTCCAATTTCGATGAAATTAAGAATCTTCCGAAGTCAACTTGATTTTGGTGCCGTCGAGACAGTAGAAATAATTTTTCATACAAAATTTTACAGTTAGTTTACGCATTAGATACATGTATACTTTTACACACTTTACAAGGTATTTATCAGGTTAAATGAGTCCCCCTAATATGTGTGAAGGGAGCTCGAATAATTATTTCATGAACTAAGACCTCTGTTTTAAACTCAAAGCTAAATTGTACATTTATAACCTTATACAACGTTTACACATGCCTAAATCTACAATAAATCGTCAAAAGATAATCTACCTCTTTTATTTTGTACTTCCAATTAGAGATTACACTCTAGAGATGACATTTTTTCTATGAAAAAAAATCTGCATCTCTAAAATTTGTTCATAATTACCAATTATCGAATGCAAAATCTAGTTATATACTTAAAATTAAGGAGTTAAATACGAAAATAAAGATAGTCTCGGTGTAAGTAACTAAACTGGGTCTTAGCAATATTAAAAATGCAGAATTGAAGATACAGTTGCGTTCTGGTAAATAGCACACTTTACACCTACATAGTTATAGTAGAATTTATTGTTCTTCAAAATTGTGCAATTAAAAATGTCTATAAATATAAAGTATTAAAGAAAATGTTATATTGTTGAAAAGGTTCGTTTTTAATTCAGGAGCACTGCCCAGCAGACAGATTTGGTGTTATCTGCTTTCGTGATTCAAGCACGCCAAAACGGCTAGATAGTTTTGGTGAAACTTGGCACCTTAGCTAGCTTTTTTTTGGACGCAGGGTTCCAAGCCAAGGGTAGTAACGTTTTTTTTTTCATCGTTATAACTCTAGAAGTATTAGGCTTTTTTGTGCACTGAAAAAATTTTTGTGTACAAAGGGATTTTGCACGCATTTAATTATGATCCCATCTTATTGGTGGACCGGCCAGGGTAATTTTTTATAAGCTCGGCTGAAGGCCGCCAACGCAAGCCGGTGTCATTTTTCGGTTTTTCGTCAATATCTTTTGAACGAGCTAAAATCTTTATTTCCGCCTTCGAATTATTGTTATCGAGGTCAATACGCGTCTTTTGACACTTCTCTCGATATTTTTGGGCGCGTATTAAAAGTCGACCTTCTGTTCTATTAATTCCGTATGTTCAGAACATTCGTCTAAGAATTTGGGGAATCAGTTTATATTTGGAATATGATGTATATACTTATTTCATATATTCGGACCTCGTGAGGTAGTATCAAATGAACGTATTCCGAATATTTTAAACGGTTTATCCGGAACGCTTCCATGAATACTTAACGGAAGAGCTTTTCGAAATTTCAGAATAAAAAGGTGAATCCTGTGTGTAGCAGGACCGCACAAAAGCTTAACTCTACTGTCAAAGTCAAGGTAGGAATATAAAGTTCTAAGACAATAAGCCATTTTCTTTTATTTTTGTTTTTGTCAGTTCATTGCGGCTGCTGAGTAGCGTATCATGTCGCCTGCCTGTTCAAAATCGTATTATCTCAAAACATTTTTCAAAAATTTCCCAATTCAGGATTTGTCACAAAGCCGGGCTATATTAGAGTTAGATTGAAGAACGCTTCATCTCAGAATGCTTTTCATTAACTCCATCTTACAACAAAATTTATTATCACTACTAATATACTACCAAGGATACTTTTCTACTACAATTTTCACTGAAGGGGATTGAATTATTCCCCGTTTTCCTTACTTCGTAAAAGCAACCCGTCCATATTTTTCAATTTGGGAGTGCCAAAGATCTGTCATCATTGGAGAAGCCTCTAGTAATTGAATCATGGGTTTGAATCATAATCTAACTGCGGAAGATTTGACAGCTGTCATATATCGACCGCCCTTAGCTCCAGTGAGCTCCAGGTTGTATTTTGGAAGTACAAGAGAATGGGGGCATAAAAAAGGGCCCCTTTTTGAAATGGTACTTAAATTCCTACTTTTAATGATAAAATACAGAAAGGTGTATTTGGATTAATTTTTTAATAAAAACTAAAACCATGTTTTATCTATAAATAAAAGCGTATATTATTATAAATATATTCCTTTCATATTTAGTGTTATTAAAAATTTTCCTTTGTGCATATTTATCGAATACTTTCGCCTCGTATGGCATATAAAGAGTCGCCTTATTACAGAGTATTTAATACATACATTTTTTAAAGACGTTATCAAATTCACATACAAATTATAAATTTAATGATTCCCAATTTTGGGCTACAACAATTCACATTCACACATTATAGAACATCATCATCATCAAAATATCAACAAGTCGCTTCATTTTCTGTTTCATGCAAAACTACTTTACCACGTTTCGCTTTGCGCATTGGCTGACGCCGTCGACGCGCACCAACACGATGACCCAAATTAAGTAAATCTTCTTGTGGTACATAAGGTAAATCATTTACATCAAAATTTGAAGAATCCAATTCGCAAAGACTATTATCATCCATCATTGGTTCATTATAATTATTTGCAGCATAACCACCTAAACGACGAACGTGATTTGTATCATTATCATCATCATAACCTTCACGTTGTATGAGACGTAAGAAAGCTGTTGTACCCCCATCTGCTGGACGTATTGTTTGTTTTACAAATTCAAGTATGCCAGTTATATCAATCATGAAAACGAATGTAATAACAGCGAGAAGAAAACGAGCCATATAAAAAGCATCATTGCGTATCCATGATGATAATGTGGGTGCATTATTTGCAAGAAATGCTTCATTTGCTACAATAACATATTGACCCATAAAACGACATATGAAATTTAACAACTTTAAACTGGGCAACCAAATTTGTCGTAGCATAAAATCGGTTGCATATAATATTAATGCTAATTCGACAAAGAAAATTAATGCACGTTGTGGTTTACGTAATGCACTTGGCCATAATGGACGTAATTTTGTAAGGATGCATAAAGCAGACAATACAAAAAGGCTAGATGCAACATTTGGCGTTAACAATGGCAAACGTGAGTATTTCAACTCAATTATGCTTATACGATTTAGATGCATAAATAATCCAATTAGTACAATTGCGCTGGATTCAATTAGTTTTTGATGTCCCTGCACTTTTTCAAAATCAAGTAGCATGGTTCGTTTTTTTGTTTTTGTTTTTTTTTTTTTTGTTTTCAGTTCTTATATGATGGGAGTGCAGTTACAGTTGGGAAGAAATTCCGTTGACACTTCTTTAACAACAGTGTATTTATTGCAATATTAAAGTTGATTTCTTTGTAATTTAGTTGATTGTTGACTTTGCGGCGTTCGAGTTTTATAATTGTTGTTGTTGGTGGTTCTCTGATGGAGGATTTCGACTTCGTGTTTGGTTTGGAATTTAATGTAAGAACCGAAATTTGAAAATGCAATGGACAATTTTTTGTAACAATTCAATTTTGATCAACTGTTTTTGGAGCAATTTTTTGCGAAGAAAAATCACAAAAAAATATTCTTACAAATTTCAAAATTGTGACAAAGCAAGCAAGAGTACTACGTTTACTGCTAACAAGCAGTAACACAGTAGTTGGTAACAAAAGTGTACAGATGAACTATTATTTGTGTCGATAGCAAGGCGAATTCAGTAGCAGGTGTTGTTATCCCATCAGCTGATTGCTTCTTCTTGATTATTTTCCATACTTTAATATGTCAGTTAATCGAAATCAATTAAAATTTTCTTGACATTCTTCTGCACGGCAAATTGGTTGAATTCGCTTTGCCACCACCTGGTATGTATTCGCCTTGGTCGATACATATCAAAGTAAGTCTATAGATGATTTTTTTTCAGATTTTGTATGCGTTATCATGATGCAATAAACCGGGAAGGTGAAGTCAATATTACAAAACATAGTGTACAAGTACAAGTGTGTTGACTTATCTGTCAAGCATTCTGACAGGCACTCGCTGGATTCGGAATGACAGCGAATTCAAAATGGATACCATTACCGAATGCTCCGAATGATTGAAAAATTGAAAAAGTCCATACGATTGGTAGTCAAAAATGTTGTCGTTGAGACTAAAAATGCGACTCTAGACCTGAGATTTCCATCAGGTGAGCGAGGCTGTTTGTAGTTTCGACGTTTATCGCTTAGTGAACACACTTGGTATAGGTACACTATGTTACAAAATGGAGTCACATTTGACAATACTCGCCCTCAAAGCCATGATGAAATGAATATTCAGGTGTTCTCATCCCGTTGACGTTTTCCCTTATTCTGACAAGTTCGGCATGCATAATTTAGAGGGTTGTCTATCAAACAGAACTGCCTTTGAGTTCTACTACGATCGTAGTAGATTTTACTATACGTTTAGAAATATTATAACTATATAAGCCGTTACTATAATTGTTTAGCCAAAAAGACTTTGTATTCCCTAACAGAATATAGACAAAATTTTACAGAAAACTAATTTATTTGAAGAATTTTTACGAAAAATTAAGCAATCCAAATTTATTACTTTTGAAATACACGTAAATACTGGCATTTAATGGCCCTATTACGGTGAACAACTCAACTTAGTTGGGTTGTAATTAAAACAACTCAACTTTTAGACAACTCAACTCCTGTTTGGTATTACGAATTACAACTTATTTCAGTTGAAGTTGAATTGAGTTGCCAACGTCAGAAAGTGTTGATTTGACAGATAAATGAACAGCTGATCAATTTGTGGAGGAAGTTTAAGCATATACGAAATAAAAGCAAAACGGACATTATATGAAAATCTATTTTATAATGGCGAAAATGTTGGAGATTGACATGTCGCGAATGCGGAAAACATTCGCGTGATCATTCCAATCCCTTGGAACTACCAAGCACCAAGTAAGAAAATGTTTAAGTGACAAATGATCAGCTTCTCATGAAGTTATTTTGCAGATTTGAACGGAAGCATTTTGCTCATTACTAAACAAAATTAAGGACCATTTCTGCATACGCCTTCGTATTTTAAAATTATGCGCCACACTCCGATTCCTTGCTGACGGCAGCTATCAAATATGCTGTAGAAATGATTTTGGTGTTGGACTGGTTTTAGATATTATTGAGGAGCATATTTGTGCGAAGTGGATTAAAACCCAAACAGCAACAATTGTATTTTACTCTAAAACAGGATTCCCAGGAGTAGTAATTAGTATCAATGGGACTCATGTTCGCATTATTTCACCTATTTTGGCTGCATCCGAACTGCGGCCAGCCTCGTCCAACTTCGGAATGTCGCTCCATAGAGTCAAAAAATTATTCAATGTAATCCTTCGTTTTAAAATTGTTGTTTATTGTTTGATTTAAAAAGGTTTAACTACCAGCTTTCAATTTTTTGTTTTTATTAGGTAACGTTTTATGAGACCGTGCACCATTTAACTCTTATCAAAGGTGGTACCAAAAGACGTGTTTCGATCTCCGTTTTTAGGATTCGAAAGCGGAAATTAAAAATTGTATTCCTGTCGAAAGATATTTACAAAAACTCACAAAATGGCCCCAGAGGCTCCGAAATATGAGGTCCGATGCACAGTTTTTTTGCACAGAACATCTTTCTGCGTTCGCGGCCTTTGCCCGCGATTTGTAAAAATAACCCTGGGTGGATCCAACGCCTTTCTGCATTAGTGTGTACAAAAAATCTGGCAAAATACAACAACCACATGAAAATTTGAACCGAAATGATGACAGAAATAAAATTTTTAATTTTTGTTTTCGGATTCTTAAATCGGCGGTCGAAACGTGTCTTTTGATACCAATTTTGAAAATTTTTGTTAAAAATTAGATGGTGAACCGTCTTCTAAAACTTAACATTTTTTCAAAACAACTGCAAAATTGTATGAGACAACTGCTAGTAATCAGTTGTAAGATTTTGAAGTCTTTGACAACTACACAAGGTTGTAAACGGTAATGCCACAAAAAGTTGTTAGACTAGACAACTCAACCGACATTTTTTTTGACAGGTTGAGTTGTAATCCGTAATACCAAATTGCGAAATTTCAACCCAATCAGAGTTGAGTTGTAAACGGTAATAGGGGCATAAAGCTGCCGAAAAAGTGAGGTTATGTTGACATCACCTTTATTATTACATCATGCTTAAGCTCACAAATCACACACACAAGATTGCGCATTGCGCATGTAAACAAAAGATCAGCCGTTTTTTATGGGCAATTTTTACGTCTCTTTCCTTTAGCTCTTGTTTTTTTCTTTCATTTGCTTAAGCAGTCAAGTGTGACGTATATGCGCAGAACGAAGCAATTTTGAACTCGTGAATGCGCAATCTTCTGTGTTTGATTTGTGCTTAAAGCTTAAAGTGTTGCTTCTAGAGTTTTTTGCAGCGTTGCTTTTTTTCAGTATCATGAAACTATACTACATTCATGCCATTTTGAAATATAAAACAACGCACAAGAAAATAATGCCTAACCTAAGTTGCTGCATAACATTGGTTGAGTTAGATTTATTGTGTTTCCGCTTTAAGCTCATAATTAAAGGTTATTAGTCAACCCTATAGCTGTTGTTGTTGTTGTTGTTGTTGTTGTTGTAGGGATAACGTTACCCCCGAAGGCTTTGGGGAGTGTTATCGATATGATGGTCCTATGCCGGATACAGATCCGGTACGCTCCGGTAACACAGCACCATTAAGGTGCTAGCCCGACCATCTCGGGCACGATTTATATGGCCACATTAAACCTTCAGCCGATCACTCCCTCCCCATCTCCAAGTTCCATGAGAAGCTTGGGGTCGCCAGAGCCTCGTCTGTTAGTGAAACAGGATTCGCCATGGATAGGTGAGGTTGACAATTGGGTTTGGAGAAGCTATATATTGCGCTGGCAACCTAAAAGGGTTGCGCTACATAGCCCCTTGAGTCTGGTATTTTAGTCGCCTCTTAAGACAGGCTTACCTGTCGCAGGTATATTCTGACCCCCTAACCCGCTGGGGGCAACCCTATATTATGTCTAGTTGGTAAGACTCTATATAACAAGTGCATACGCACTATTTTGTAGAAGTGAATAAAAGATCATTAAATTTTGGACACAGAAACGTGAAGAGGTTATATTATTTTACGGGCATCGCTACCACTATTTCACACTATACACAGCTCGTCTAAACATAAAGTGACATTTTTGTTCGGTTAGGTAACTACAACAAAAAAAAACTAGGCGTCAATCATGGTGAAACAACCAGGCGAAGTAAGCCGTCAATTGTTTCGCTCTAAATTCTTCTTTGTTCTGTCATTCGGCTATCTGAAAAATTTTCACCAATGTTTTCCCCGAAAAAGTGTTGCTTTTTGCATTTTTCAGGAGTAAAATATGCCACTTTTAGTACTTTTTTCAATAAACTACATAATATTGATATAATATTGACGGACCTTTACTCGATTTATTTAAAGAGATTCATCATTTGGGTATCTTTGGTGTTGGCTTCCATAAGTTAGGCCATGTTAAACTAATACTTCCATATTTTTGATATTATCATTATATGGTCAAAAAGGCGGGAACATGGAACGCCGGGATAAAAAATGTTTCTTTGAAACACGCCCCAATTCCAATATATTTGGATTACATACATTCTGTAGTATCTAAAAACAAAAGCTTATAGACATCCGATGTATGTGGGTTTCACGAGACACGTCCGCATTTCGGAATTTAATTTGTGTAACATTAAAGACCGATTTCTCCAACTTTTAAAATTCGTTTTAGGAACAGCAAAGCCGGGCAAAAATCAATAAGAATTACATTGCTAATTTGAAAAAAGTTAACAAGTATGGCGAATACAGGAAAAAAATGGCTGCAATAAGTGAAAAACGAAGAGAGGCATAGAAAGCTACAGAAATGTTGTTGTCCACCACACGCCGTTATCGTGTCATTGCAGAGCATCGTAAAGCAACACGTGAACGAGTTGAAAATGCAGACACAGAAAAAAGAAAACTGAAACGCAAGAGAATAATCCAACTGAAGCTATAAACAAAAGCTATAAAAATGTAAGCACTCTCGGTAAGGCTGTTAAAAAGGTAACGAAAGGTTTTCCTATTTCACCAAGAAAACAAAAATCTATATTGGTAAAAGTGATTAATGATTTTGATGAAAAAACTCGTAGAGATTTAATAAATGTCATACAACTGCCTCGAAATCAGGGATGCACCTTAACGTTAAGCTAATCGTTTATCAAAAAATTTCCACCGTTTCCGTTGAAACACTTCGAAATATTATCGATAAAGAAATTATCAAGATAAATTGTATCTCGTTTTTAACTGAAACGAAAAGCTTTCGTTAACGTTAAAAACGTTAACGAAAACGTGATACTTTATGTTTGAATTATGCTGGCAATGCTATAGCCATGGTGAAGCCGTAAGGTGGCAACAACGAGCGCACATACACACACAAACTCTATGTAATTTGTTTGTGTAATTCGTTGGTGGTAATGTCAAAAATACTCTGAGAAATGTTCGTACTGTCAAAATTCATGAGAAAAGTTGCAATCAGCTTGGATAATGCTTTCACCTTTAATGACTCCGCCATCAATCAGCTTTGCCAGCATAGTTTGAAATTAATAATCAACATAAACGATTTGATTTCGTTTTGATATGGCAGAAAACGAAACGAAATCATTTCGTTAATTTGACGATCTTAACGTTAATAAACGAAACGAAATGACTTCGTTTCGTTTATTAACGTTGATTATCGTAACGAAATGATATCGTTTCGTTGGTTAAGCATGCCTGCTCGAAATAAAAGAGAATACGTCCAAAATTATGAATTAGTGGATAACATTCATGCATATTTGAGTCGTAATGACATTTCACGTACATCAACTAAAGCAAAGGATGTCAAACACTACCCATGTCCAAAAACTGGAAAGATGACAACACTTCCCAATTTATTGCTGCAATGATTCCAAAATTGGAGGAGAAATTCGGTCTAAAAATATAAATAAAATAAATGTAAGGCGCGATAACCTTCGAAGAGATTTTAGGCCGATCTTCTCTTCCAATTTGCGTCGTGATCCCTTTTTAATTTTTCCTACAAATTGGCGGGACGGGACCTACTTGTTGTATGCTGACTCCGAACGGGCATTAGGTGTGGTGGGCGGAGCACGCTACCATCACACCACGGTGGCCGTAAAATATACTGAAATTATTTTGCTACCTCGCACGGTAACGGATGTGTGGATGGCATTGGTGCAACTGCAAAAATGATTGTGCGAAAACATATTAGGGCTCGAGATAAATCAGTAAACTGTGCAATTGACTTTGTGAGAGCTTTTAATCGTACCAAATCACAAATAATAAGCGAAGAAGTGACACAAAGTAAAATCGATGAAACTAACGATGCTCTTGATACTTTACATGTATTTGCAAATGCGAAAAATGTTCCAAACTTCACTTCATCGCATCAAACTCAAGTAGTCGATAGAAAAATAGTTACTTTTGATACGTCTTGTGAAGGATATTGTGACGAATATTAGCAACACTAAGGGATACTATCATCTCTAAGCCGATGCTAAGCAGTGACTTGTATGCACATCAATAAATCAATCAGTTTGATTTAAGCAAGCTATGAGTTGCGAAGATAAGTGTTATTGAGAAGTACTTTAATAAAGGCCATTTTGCATTATTGAATAGTGGAGTTATTTATTCAACAGTTTAGTGATTCGAACGTTAGTAGAAGGTTGCAAATAGCGGAACTGCACTAAATTCGTTACAATATAATTAGTCTGTTTCATGTTTTTTTTTCGGTAACATAAAAAATTGCACAACTTGATCTAAACAGCGATCAGTTCAAAAAATCACGATGCTCGAAAATCCGACTGCCTTCCTACGCATGTACATATGTATATGTGTCAATGTAATTTTTATTTTTCATGTAGCCTTTTCTCCGTGGATTGTGGAGGTATTACTTGATCGACTATACAGGTCGACAGGTATTGAGTCGTGTAACCCAGTGGTATGCATAACTTCAATAGTTAAGATTTTTGATATAGCTCCTTTTAGATCAAGGTGTGCGATATGTACGTTGAATTGAATTCAATTGAATAAATATTTAATTTTCAAGCTTACTATTATTTTACTTTGTTTTATATCTTTTTATTCACTATATTCTCCAAGGAGAACGAATGGTGACGTTAAAGACTTTTTCTGTGTAGCGTTAAAGACCCGTATACTTTGAATCGTAGACTTGTCGGAAACATTTTTTTTCCAAAAGTTAAAATAGTTGCCGTTTCTTTCAACCTTGGTCTTGAATAAAATGCTTTATTTAAGTTTTTTAGTTGGCAGAATGAGCTGAATTTTCCGTAAGTGTGACGTTACTACGTAACGCACTTCCAGATACGGTAACATTAAAGACCACTTAAAACTGGCTGTATCTTGAAAACAAGAAAGGATTGAAGAAAAGTGTATAGGTATAAAATATAGCCCTTGGGGTTAGTCATCGGAATAAGTATAAAATATTCAGCTTTTGTTCAATACTTCGGAAGTATGAACAGAAATATACGTATTTCTGTAACATTAAAGACTAACATATTGACCGTATACATATGTTTAATTTGTTCCCAAAAAAATTTTAACAGGTCTTTGTTAAAACAAACTATTTGCATTCACGTCATATTCAACCAAGGATCTTCCCCTGTACAGTACTACTGAAGACTTTCGAAGAATGCATTTCTCATTCCTACAAGAACCCCAAAATTGCCGTATTATACCTTATTTTGGAAAAACTTCGCCTAAGCAGTGGTATTCTAAATATACAAAAAAATTTAACTCACTGTTGCTGTGTTTGGTCCTAAAAACATTTTTGAGGCACAATGGATAATATTGTTTACTTGGCCATGTTAAAATAAAATTTACACTCCACTCCCAAAAAAATCGGTATGTCAAATAATGAGTTTCTATTTCCCCAAGACACGACCCCAAGCACATAGCCCATGATGTTAAAATGTGGATACTTTTCAGCACCAATCACTACCCAACACTCTTTAAAAAAAGTTCTGACATAAATCCGATGAAAAGATCAATGATTCTATCTGGAAGAATAAGTACGCAAACACAAAATTTCGTCGAAAAGTGACCTTAAAGCCGTTTTGCTCGAAGAGTGAGAAAAAATTTCGATTTAGCAGAAAGCTGGTGGAATCAGTCACGAACGTTTGGATCCTGTTTCCAAAAATGATGGCTGCGTGCATACATTTTACACAAACTAGTGAAAAGCAAAATACTTTTGCGAGCAAAGCTATGTGGATTTTTAATGTTTTTGTTTAGTTTACGGAAAATAGAAAATATTTTGAAATTTAAATAACTTACATATATCAGTAGTTTAATCAATAGTTTTAAAACCACTGAAACTTTTTTACTAAATATATAAGAAAATATAAAATTAATCGAAAGTTTTTATAATTAGCTTCGAAGGCTACTACCCCAGCGGGTTAGGGGATCAGAATATACCCGCTCGCTCGTAAGAGGCGACTAAAATACCAGATTCAATTGGCTGTGTAGCGCAACCCTTCAAGTTGCCAGCGCAATATATAGCTTCTCCAAACCCAATTGTCAACCTCACCTATCCGCGGCGAATCCTGTTTCACTAACAGATGAGGCTCTGGCGACCCCAAGCTCCTCATGGAACTTGGGAGTAGAGAGGGAGGGAATGGCCTGAAGGTTTAATGTGGCCACATAAATTGTTCCCGAGATGGTCGGGCTAGCACTTTAATCGTGCTATGGTACCGGAGCGTACCGGATTTGTATCCGGCAAAGGACCATCACATCGATAACACTCCCCAACGCCTTCGGGGAGCAACCTTATCGCTACAAAAACAACAACAACAAGGCAAAATACTTTTGTGAGCCACTGTATATAGCGGCAAAGGGTTTACAGCAACGATGCTTAAAAAAACTTGAGCTTATACTGCCGTCCTAATAAAGAATGTGGGTGCCTGCATTTTTTTCTCGAAGATAAGTCATGTACAAAAGCGGCACATCCAAATTAGTCCGAAATGCGTATCTATATATGGGTCATTATTTTACAAATCGTACGGATTTTTCACTTTTTTAAAAGACACCAAACTTATTTGTTGGAATCTTTTCGCAATTTAAGTCAACACATATATCAGGATTTCCCCGAAAAATTTTTTTTCAGAGATCTGCATATGCTCAGATTTGATTGGTAAGCAAACATGCCCACATTCAAAATGCTATATCTTTGGTTCCACTCGTCGTATTTTATTCATTTTTGTTTTATTTTTAAGATAATAATATTTACTTTATAACTGCGTTAAAAAAATATTTAATTATAAAAAATCTATATAATGAATAAAAAATGAATTTTTTAAATAATTATTACATACTGTTTTCCCCCACGAATATTTTCGAAAAAATATATATAATATGCGATACAATTTCATCCAAAAAACCCTTTTTATTTTAAGTTGGACAATTTTGTGGTTCAAAAGATATTAACTCATTTCTGACCTGACCTCGAGCAACTTGCTTACATTTACTTGCAGCAGGTACGTGCTACAATTGTATACAGCCAACGCCTGCCTGTGTATGCATGCATGGTCAACTTAACTACAACATACATACATATATGTACTTGTAAATAAACCTAAATCACTTAGCAGGTAGCTAGTTTTACGAAATTATTATTTATGTCAGAATTAGTATAAGTAGCTGTAAGATTGTAAATTGAAAACAGAATTCAATTTTATTTCAATGTAGAAACATCGTTAATTTCCTTAACTCAGAAATTTCTTGTTTTATTATTGCGAGTTTTAAATAAATATTATTACATATTTTCTTACGACGGGTTTGAAGTGTGCATTCCCATTTTATTTCCAATAATATACATATGTAAATACATTTTAAAAATAACTAAAAAAAATAGAAGTTTTTTTCTTTGTATTCTATTGCCTATTGTACTACAATAATGATTTGGTAAAACACAAATACTAGGTACCTGCTAAACGAGTAGTAGGTTTGTTTACAAGTACATTAGGGAAACTCCACTTATTTACACCTTCTGCAAACGTTCGAATCGCTAAATTGTCGAATAAATAACTCCAAAATTCAGTAATGCAAAATGATCTTTATTAGATTATTTTGGGAGTGGTACAATTATAATTCGGTTCGCAACTGATAGCCTGTTTAAATCAAACTGAATACTGACTACTCAGCTTTCACTGCTTTTATACTCTCTGTTGCCTCGTTCACCCATTGTTCCTAATGTCTAGTTACTTCGCGAACTTCATGCTTGGTTACCAACCATATGCGTGTGTATATGTGAGTACTACTTCGGCTGATGGAGTAGGGATGCTAGTATCACTTAGTGATGTGAATATTTGTCACACTGCCCTAGACCTAAGTCTGACAAATCGCTTGATCGAACCGCTGCTAGCCTCTCCAAATGAACCACCCTTCTATTTCGTGGTTTCCCAATGGTTTGTATGCGGTAGATGGTATCGCTGATCCTCTTCACAACTTTGTACGGGCCTTCCAAACTGTACCAAAATTTGGATGGAACACCTTTCCGCCGGTGAGGGTTGTATAGCAGTACCAAATCTCTCTCCAAGAAACCTTCCGAATTATTGTTCTTGTCGTACCTGTGTTTCATACTACTACTCAATATCCTGGACCGTTCCTTCACACTCTGTTGTTTGGCCAATGAACTACTTCGTCGAGCTTGCGCTTGTCGGATTGGCTTCGCATAATCAGTATTGTTCCGACGTTTCAAAACAGTAGTGCGCCCTGGCTTGAAACCACCCTTGCATTCTTTCGTTCGTTTTAATGCATCTATTAGGGTTTGTCAATGCCAGTGTTTTTCTCGCGGGTACTTTCGGTTTTGATTTGTTTGGCCCATTCATTCCATCAACCTTTGCCCGATTTACGTTCTTTGACTTTTGTGGTCTCTGTTGAATCTCCTCCACCTGCACTCGCTTACTGCTGAACCCGTTCGCCAAATTGAAGTTAAGTGGTATATCCTGGTTGCTATAGCGCATATTCCTTCTTTGCATGTCGATCCTGATGTCATGATCAACTAAGAAGTCCACTCCCAATATGACTTCATCAACAATATCCGCCACAACGAATTTGTGTAGAATCGTTACCTTTCCAATTAAGACCTCACATACCACTTCTACTTGGAGTTGGTTATACTCGCCAGTGACCGTACGCAACCTTGCTCCAGGTAATGGCTTTACTCTCCGTTGACCAAATCAGATTGGATTAAGGAATGAGATGCGCCCGTATCTACAGCCAGTACACGTTCTTTGCCATCCACATCTCCTTTGTAAGACTGCTCGATTTTCTTCCAATTTGCCAGATAGATATCACAGGACATTCAATAGCTGGGACAAGTTCTCGATCTTTACATCTGACTCGCTCTTGCTTATCTCCTTCAGCTTTGCGTTTACGACCAGCCAAGTTGGAACTACCAGGACCGGTGCTGCAATGACGTGCGATGTGACCAGGCTTCCCGCATTTGAAGCATTTGATTGCTCTATTACTCCGCTTTTGCGATCCTTTCAGCGCCTCCAATATTGTGTTCACCCAGTCTGGCCTTTCTACTTCCACACGGCGTGCTTTGAAAACTGGCTTACACAGAAGCGATGCTGTTTCCTGAGTCGAGCGCATGGAATACTGTTTCAGGAAATGTTGGCTTTGGATTTTGCGTATGTCGCTCGCTTCGTTTCAACGTCCCGTATTCCATTAATAAAGCTCTGGATTTTTACCCTCTCGGTGTATTCCACGGGTGCGTCTGCATTTGCGAGATGAGCCAATCTTTCAACATCCGACGCAAATTCCTGCAAAGTCTCATTCGCTTTTTGGTAACGGTTTTGCAACTCAATTTGGTATATCTATTTCCTATGGTCGCTTCCGTAACGTCTCTCGCCAGCGGCCATCAATGCTTCATAACTGTTCCGCTCGTACTCTGGAATAGTCTGTAAGGTTTCAGCTGCAGGCCCTTTCAATGCCACGCACAGTGCAGCAACTTTATCTTCCGCATTCCAGTTGTTCACTGCTGACGTTTTCTCAAATTGAAGCTTGAATACCTAGAAGGGAACAGAGCCGTTAAAAGATGGAGTTTTTACCTTCGGATTGCTCGCTGGAACAGCTGGGCGATTTCGTTGTAACTGCTGTATAAGAACTTTCAACGCTTCTATCTCGGCATCAATTTTGTGCTCGTGTTTTGCATCCTGCTCTTACATTTTCGCAAAGAGCTGCGATGATACCTGTTCCGAAATTTGTGTCGACATTTCAGATGTACGTGCCTTTTGCGCTTCCAGTTGAGATGACATATATGTCTTCTGTTCTTCCAATTGAGATGACATTTCTGAAATGCGTGCCTCCTGTGACTCCAGCTGAGATGCCATTGTCGATGTTTGTGCAGATATTGCACCCAATATCATGTTAAAATCTGTGCTCGTCACTGTCTGCGGTGTTTCGTTTTTTTCTTCCATTTATGTTGTTGTCTTGTCGCTATCAGAATGAAAGACGTACTCGTCAGCATTTATTCCTTCAAATACCATAGCTACGCTTAGTCGTCTTTGTAGCTCGGATTTATTGCCAGTAGTAGCCAATCCACGGGCTTCCAACTCCTCCTTCAGTTGCTGGACCATCAATTCACTCAACTTTGCCATGTCCAAGTTGTATTCGCAATCTTCGGAATTTATTCAACAATTCCTCTTCTGACACCAATTGTAACGAATTTAGGGAAACTCCGCTTATTTTACACGTTCTGCAAACGTTCGAATCGCTAAATTGTCGAATAAATAACTCCAATATTCAGTAATGCAAAATGGTCTTTATTAGATTACTTTGGGAGTGGTGCAATTATACTTTACAATTATACTTCACTTCGCAACTGATAGCGTGTTTAAATCAAACTGAATACTGACTACTCAGCTTTCACTGCTTTTATACTCTCTGTTGCCTCGTTCACCCATTGTTCCCAAGGTCTAGTAACTTCGCGCACTTCATGCTTGGTTACCAGCCATATATGTACATGTATATTTGTAGTTTATAGTCTCTCGCACATGGTATATGTAAGTACTACTTCGGCTGATGGTATCTCTCTGCTGCCTTGTATGTACATGTGTAAATGATGATTGATTTGCGTACATACATACAAGTGGCTCAGAGTAGGGATGCTAGTATCACTTAGTGATGTGAATATTCGTCACAATATGTATGTATGTTGTAGTTAAGTTGACCATGCATGCATACACAGGCAGGCGTTGGCTGTATACAATTGTAGCACGTACCTGCTGCAAGTAAATGTAAGCAAGTTGCTCGAGGTCAGGTCAGAAATGAGTTAATATCTTTTGAACCACAAAATTGTCCAACTTAAAATAAAAAGGGTCTTTTAGATGAAAGTGTATCGCATATTATATATATTTTTTCGAAAACATTCGTGGGGGAAAACAGTATGTAATAATTATTTAAAAAATTAATTTTTTACTATTTATTTTGATTTTATAAAATTAAATATTTTTTTAACACAGTTATAAAGTAAATATTGTTACCTTCAAAATAAATCAAAAACAAGTAAGGAAGGCTAAGTTCGGGTGTAACCGAACACTACATACTCAGTTGAGAGCTATGGTGACAACATAAGGGAAAATAACCATGTAGGAAAATGAACCGAGGGTAACCCTGGAATGTGTTTGTATGACATGTGTATCAAATGAAAGGTATTAAAGAGTATTTTATGAGGGAGTGGGCCATAGTTCTATAGGTCGACGCCATTTAGGGATATCGCCATAAAGGTGGACCAGGGGTGACTCTAGAATGTGTTTGTAAGATATGGGTATCAAGTTAAAGGTATTAATGAGGGTTTCAAAAGGGAGTGGTGTTGTATAGGTGGTCGCCTTTTCGAGATATCGCCATAAGGTGGACCAGGGGTGACTCTAGAATGCGTTTGTACAATATGGGTATCAAACGAAAGGTGTTAATGAGTATTTTAAAAGGGAGTGGGCCTTAGTTCTATGGGTGGACGCCATTTCGAGATATCGCCATAAAGGTGGACCAGGGGTGACTCTAGACTTTGTTTGTACGATATGGGTATCAAATGAAAGGATACCGCTAATTTATTTATTAAATATGTAATACCACGAACAGTATTCCTGCCAAGATTTCAAGGGTTTTTTATTTCGCCCTGCAGAACTTTTTCATTTTCTTCTACTTAATATGGTAGGTGTCACACCCATTTTACAAAGTTTTTTTCTAAATTTATATTTTACGTCAATAAACCAATCCAATTACCATGTTTCATCCCTTTTTTCGTATTTGGTATAGAATTATGGCATTTTTTTTAAATTTTTCGTAATTTTCGATATCGAAAAAGTGGGCGTGGTCATAGTCGGATTTCGGCCATTTTTTATACCAATACAAAGTGAGTTCAGATAATTACGTGAACTGAGTTTAGTAAAGATACATCGATTTTTGCTCAAGTTATCGTGTTAATGGCCGAGCGGAAGGACAGACGGTCGACGGTATAAAAACTGGGCGTGGCTTCAACCGATTTCGCTCTTTTTCACAGAAATAAGTTATCGCCCTAGAATCTAAGCCCTTACCGAATTTCACAAGGATTGGTAAATTTTTGTTCGACTTATGGCATTAAAATTATCCTAGACAAATTAAATGAAAAAGGGCGGAGCCACGCCCATTTTGAAATTTTCTTTTATTTTTGTATTTTGTTGCACCATATTACTGGAGTTAAATCTTGACATAATTTATTTATATACTGTAAAGGTATTAAATTTTTTGTTAAAATTTGACCTTAAAATTTTTTTTTTAAGTGGGCGTGGTCGTTCTCTGATTTTGCTAATTTTTATTAGGCATACATATAGTAATAGGAGTAACGTTCCTGCCAAATTTCATTATGATATCTCCAACGACTGCGAAATTACAGCTTGCAAAACTTTCAAATTACGATCTTTTAAAAGTGGGCGGTGCCGCGCCCATTGTCCAAAATTTTACTAATTTTCTATTCTGCGTCATAAGTTCAACTCACCTACCAAGTTTCATCGCTTTATCCGTCTGTGGTAATGAATTATCGCACTTTTTCGGTTTTTCGAAATTTTCGATATCAAAAATTACACGAAAAATCCTGTTGTTCTAGCATGGCCCTGTTATTATGCCTCTACAGTGGATATTTCTCAAGGCATGTTCAGCAAAAATGTACCTCCAAAGTCTCCAGTGAATGGTAGGTGTTTAATTTGTTACGTTTGTGGGACGCTACATCCATGACAATGCTAAAATGGCACAGAATGTATATGGATTGCCCCAAGGTGCTCCTGGTACAACGGGAAAAATAACTCTCATAAATAGTGCCTAGCCTGCAGAGCTACAGGACAATGTTCTCCCTAAAAAATGGTTTAACTGTTCCCTCCTTAAGCGCTACGTTTGAATTATACAATAAATAAAAAATGTGGACTTGTAGCCAATTTATCACCATTCAATTTCATAAAAATTTGCTTTTAAGTATGATAAACTCTTTAGAAATTTCGGTGTCGGTTTATAAGGACCTCCTTTGGGAAATCAATTGACAAACGTGTATGTTTTGTCAACATGTTCTGAGCAAACGTACGGACACTTAAGAAGGCTATATTCCCTTGCTATGTATACTTCGATCCATGTTTCTTCCACCAAAGCAATTCTCAGGAAAAACTTATTAAAAACTTTCTTTTCTAGGCTGATATTTCGTATTAAAATATTTCCATGCATGCGGCTCATTTTTTTATTTATTTATTTTTTTTTATTTAAAATCACTATGAACATTTTGTCAAATATTTGAAATTATTTATAAAATAAACAACATTTTTGAATTTAAATTTCTTTCTTTTGAGTTTATTAAACAAAATAATAATAAAAATAAATAAAAACAAGTAAGGACGGGACTGTCTTCGGTTGTGCCGAAGACTTCATACCTTTCATGAATGGGGCTGAACAATAATCTTATCCCGTTCGTAATCTCCAAATAATCGGATGTATAAGATAAGAAATATATAGTGAGAAGATCTGCATACCTAAACAATTTTTAAGATAAGTATAAAATAAAACATGGTAAAAAAACCCCTTATCTGAACGATCGGTATGGGATATATATTATATATAGCTCCGATCGAAATGATTTTTACAGGAAATCTTCTATGATATGTATATTAGAATATATCACCAAGTTTCACGTTTTTATATTCGAAACTAAGGGAGAAATGGCCAAAAATCTTTCTATCTGAACGATCGGTTGTATGCGATAGGTATATACCATATACACGTGGGAGTGAAGCGACAAAGAGAGACAATAGAGAGAGATGAACGTTTCAAAAAGCAGAATTTAGTTAGTTGAAGACGAGCGCGCGTGACGACGAGACGACGTGTTAAAATCAATTTACATATTTCTGTATAACATAATTTATAAACTTTGTGCATAATCAATTTTCTACAACTGTTAATCAAACTAAATATTAAAAATCCCTAACCATTTAATAATAAAACAAAACATACCGCGTAAGTAAAAAACACCGCGTAAGTAAAACCCTATATTAATTGGGGGCTCAACCCGTGAAAGAAAAGCGTAAGTTAAGATCGCATTGAAATATGCATTAAAATAAGCAATACAAGTGAAAAGTGTTGTGAAAATTTGCAAATAGCATTTACCGAAAGTAAGCCTATTTTTCGTATACAAAATGGCTTGTTTAAATGATTTTATTCAGTACAGCTTGCGCAGTAGCAGCAAAGCTAAAATACAGATGCTTCATAAGTACATTTTCGAAAGTGAAGGCGACAGAAATAACCATCGTCGCTTGTGCGAGTTTAGTGGCTTTGACTACAACCAAAGACTCTCTAAATATAAGATGGTACATTGTAGAGTTCTAAAGCTTTGTGGAAATAGTGGGACGGCTGTACGAGGAATTCACCATACTTTTTGCTATGCTGTCCGCCTCAACATAGCTGATTTTTTAAGGCTGTTTAACTCTGTAATCTTTGTTTTGCTTTTGGAAAAATGACTAATTTGAAATAAGCTGGCTGAAAAATAATGGCATAACAGCTTAAGTTAAATCAACAATGGAAAATCTTGGAAAATTTGAGCAGATGTGGCAATTTCGTGTGTTCGTTGAACGAAATATTGACAATCTATTGATCATCGCTAGGAAAGTAGCGACATTCCATCAACTAAGCAGCACTTTTGCAATACTACTCTCATTATTTGGCAGCTCAAGCACACCCATATTAATTGTGCATTAAATCTAAAATATAAAACTCAAAAATGAGTGTGGTTGTTATGTCCGCAGCATTTATTTAGTTCAAAGTCAAAGCCAATAATAGCCAAAGCCATAATAATTTACACGGGTCATCAATTCTTTCTCTGATTCAAAAGCTGAACTACCACCGCTACGGTCATCAGCTCAGCTTCATCATTGCCAGTAGCGCCAATAACACCAAACTCGTGCCTGACACACAAAAATCGTTTCACTCAATAGCGCAAGTGAAATGTACTACGCACTCACTACTGAGCAGCGTCAAAAATTCGCTTGGAGTCATTGCGTCAATGAGCTACCATTGAGCTGGCACCGCATTGGCGCTGGCGCCATGCAATTTACATCACTAAATTGACTTTTTTAATCCAGATGGTGAAAACAAAGCAGGAGCAAAACGTATGGTGTATTCCTGGTGCAGCCGTCCCACTTTGTGGTGAATGAACGACTCTACAATGCTCCCTCTTATTAATCTACTCTCTTTGCTACAACGAAAGCGGCGCAGAGTATCAGCTGAAAGCAGAATACGTTGAGAAAAATTTAAATGAACGCGATCTAGTAACCATTTGCAATATGATGGAAATTGAGTACGATGTGGCTGATGTAAAGCATATTTAAGAACCTACGACGAAATAAATTGTTCCCTGAGCGAGTTAACAACGAAGATGATGAGAATGAAGATACAAACGGTGTAAACGACGATAGCGACAAAGAGAATGATAACGATGTTGAAAGCAATAACGAAGGGAGTATAAATCGTGGTGAAGAAACAAATTACTTCAGTTTTCCTACACAAACAGCAAACGACGAAATAAGGCATGTAAAGAAAACATGCGATAATACAAACGACGTAGGTATGAGCAGTAACACTACATATCAAAAACCGAAATTCGCAATGACATTGCGCGACGTAGAGGATTCAATTAGAATTTTTGACGGTTCTAATAAGATTCCAATTGAAATGTGGACACAAGAATTTGAAGAACAAGCAACAATAATGCAGTGGGACAATTTGCAAAAATTAGTGTTTGCGAAAAAATCATTACGCGGAGTAGCAAAGTTGTTTGTAATGACGAAAGAAGCCTAAATTCGTGGAACATATTAAAATATGCATTAATAAATGAATTTAAAACAACAACGAATAGTGCTATTATACACAAAGCGACTGTGCGAACGTAAAATTAAAGAAAGCGAAAGTGTCCAAGAATATTTCTATTCTATGAAAGAAATGGCTTCTCAAGCAAAAATTGAAAGTGATGCTTTGATACAGTATGTTATAGACGGGATTGCTGATATGAATGCAAACAAAGCAATTTTGTATGGTGCTAAAAATTTAAGTGACTTTAAAGAAAAATTGAAGTGTTACGAATATATGCGGCAACGCAACACAAATAAAGACGGCAAATCAGTAGTGAAAAACAATACACAAAAGAATGAAGAGTGAGAAGAATGAAAAGAGAGAAATTAAATGTTACAATTGCGGGGAGAAAGGGCATTGATCAAACAGCTGCAAAAATAAAGAAAAAGGCAGAAAGTGTTTTAACTGCAATGGTTTCGGGCATATTTCAGTAAATTGCATGGATAAGAAGAAAGAAAAAGTGAATGCGAATACCCGTCAAATTGTAGTAAAACGTGATCTTACTAATAAAAGCGTAAGAATCGGTGACAAAAATTATGTCGCGTTGTTCGATACAGGAAGCAAATTTAATATCGTAACCGAAACTCTGTATAAAAACTTAAATAACCCGAAATTAAGTGCGTGTAATATAACTTTAATTGGTTTTGATGAAAATGCGAAACAAAACAAAATACGGCCTGAAGGGTGTTTTGAACATGATATACAAATAGACGGTCAAACTTTCAATTTAACTTTCTACGTAGTTTCGTGCAAGTGCATGGATATTGAAGTGGTTCTCGGCGAAGAGTTATGTTTAAAAGCGGAAATAGTAATAAATCGCGACGGCTTGCAAATTAATAAGATTAATACGGACAGTGAGGGTTATGAAGAAATAACTTTAATGAAAATTGACGCGGTAATAAACGAATGTGAACTGGACATTGATGTTAGTGCAAGTGCGGTAGCAAAGCAAAAAGTGCGCGAGTTGATCACGAATTATAAACCTTTGAAAACACTAACAACAGACGTAGAGATGCGCATAGTATTAAGTGATGAAACGCCAATTTTTTCTAGACCACGTCGGTTACCATTTTCACAAGTGGCTATCGTTGATGCCCAAATTGACGAATGGCTTAAGAACAAAGTTATTGAACCGTCGAATTCCGACTTCACCAGTCCAGTTGTTTTGGTAAAGAAAAAGGACGAATCACACAGGCTATGTATTGATTTTCGCCGAATCAATAAGAGGCACATAAATGCAATTTTTCGGGATTTAACACGTAAGGGTATTGCATTACCGTACATCGACGATGTAATTATTCCGGCAAAAGACGAGAAGCAGGCATTAGAAAATCTTGAGTTAGTAGTTAACACTTGCCGAGACTATGGATTAAATTTAAATATTAAAAAATGTCAATTCCTGAAAAGAAAAGTTACGTTTCTTGGTTACATTATTGAAAACCAAAAGTTGCACGCATCGCCAGAAAAAATAGAAGCAGTACTCAATTACAGTATACCGCAGACACCGAAGCAGCTTCTCAGTTTTCTAGGGTTAGCAGGGTATTTTAGAAAATGTATACCCAATTTTTCCATTATTGTTAAACCTCTACCCGACATGACTAAGCAGAATTGTTCATTTGAAATGGGGTATCAACAAGAAGAAGCGTTTAATATGATAAAAAAGGTGTTGGTCAAAAATCCTGTCCTAGGCATTTATAATCAAAAATATGAAACTGAACTACATACTGACGCTTCGATAGATGGGTTTGGGGCTGTCTTATTGCAAAAATTTCCCAACGATGGTCAACTGCACCCGATATATTTCATGAGCAAAAAGACAACGGAAGCTCAAAGAAAATTCACAAGCTACGAACTTGAAATACTTGCCGTGGTGGAGGCATTAACAAAATTCAGAGTGTACCTATTAGGCATCAAATTCAAATTAGTTACGGACTGTAACCCTTTTACAAAAACATTAGACAAAAAGAATATATGCACGCGTATAGCCAGATGGATTTTACTTTTACAAGAGTTCAATTATGTTGTGGAGCATAGAAGTGGAGCTCGTATGAAACACGTTGACGCACTCAGTCGGTACGCAGTTATGATGATTCGCGACGACGACCTTACAATTAAAATAAGCCAAGCACAACTTCTCGATGAAAAATTAAATGCAGTTCGAGAAATACTCAATAATAATAGAGATCACTACAATGATTATTTTTTAAAATCCGACGTTTTGTACAAAATTTATAATGACAAGGAATTAATAATAGTTCCGGATTGTATGCAAAACCAAATTATTAGCCAAGCTCACGATAGAGGTCATTTTTCCGTTAAAAAAACAAAAGAATTAATTTTCCAAAATTATTTTGTACCCAACATCGACGAAAAAATTAAAAAGCACATTGCTTGTTGCGTGCCTTGTATACTTAGCAATCGCAAGCAGGGCAAACAAGAAGGTCTGTTACATCCATTACAGAAGGAAGAGATACCATTGCATATCGACTTTTTGGGTCCTTTAGAGTCCACAAGCAAAAACTATAAGCATATTTTAGCGATTGTTGACTCATTTACTAAGTTTTGCTGGTTGTACCCCACTAAGTCGACAACGACGTCAGAAGTTATAACGAGAGTATGATTTTTGGAAATCCAGCAACTTTTATTTCCGATAGAGGTGCTGCTTTTTCTTCAAACGAATTTCAAACGTATTGTGATAGCGAAAACATAAAGCTACACAAAATAACGACGGGCTTGCCAAGAGTTAATGGCAAGTAGAGAGACTGAACGCCATCATAATATCAGTCTTATCTAAGCATTAACGATCCTACGAAATGGTATAAATATGTGGACAGAGTCCAGCAATCAATAAATTCAACGTTTTCAAGAAGCATAAATACGACACCTTTTGAACTTTTAATCGGCATTAAGATGCGAACTAAAGATGATCACCAAATACTCGACCTCATTCAGCAAGAAACTAATGCACAATTTAACAACAAACGATGTGAACAACGTAAACGCTAAGTTACAAATCCTGAAAATTAAGCGAGAGAACAAGAAAACATATGATCGCAAACGTAAACCAGCACAACAATATAAAGTCGGTGACATGGTGGCAATAAAACGTACTCAATTCGGTAGTGGCCTAAAGCTGAAGCCAAAATTTCTTGGTCCGTACCGAATAACGAAAATCAAAGGCAACAAACGATGTTCAAAGGCTTTCAAACTCTGAAGGTCCTATTAATTCTACCACTACTGCTGAATATATAAAGCCATGGGCTAAAGATATCGACGCAACATTCGGGGCGAGTGTATAACAGGATGGCCGAATGTGGGAGTGAAGCGACAAAGAGAGACAATAGAGAGAGATGAACGTTTCAAAAAGCAGAATTTAGTTAGTTGAAGACGAGCGCGCGTGACGACGAGACGACGTGTTAAAATCAATTTACATATTTCTGTATAACATAATTTATAAACTTTGTACATAATCAATTTTCTACAACTTTTAATCAAACTAAATATTAAAAAACCCTAACCATTTAATAATAAAACAAAACTTTAGAGTTGTATTCACTTCTGGGGTAAAATACCGCGTAAGTAAAACCCTATATACATATAGCTCCGATCAAAGTGATTTTTTTAGGAAATCTTCTATGATATATTAGAATATATATCACCGAGTTTCACGTTTATACTTTCTAAAATGCGGCAGGAATGACCAAAATCGTCTTATCTGAAATCGGTTGTATGGGAGATATGTTTTAGTGGTCCGATCCTACCGGATCCGACAAATGTCTAATATAATACAAAAATACATCCTTGTGCCAAATTTCATTGAGATATCCATGAGATTAACGTTTTTATATTGGAAATTAAGGGAGAAATTGCCAAAAATCTTTCTATCTGAACGATCGGTTGTATGGGATATATACTATATATAGCTCTGATCAAAGTGATTTTTTCAGGATATCTTCTAAGATATATTAGAATATATATCACCGAGTTTCACGTTTATACTTTCTAAATTGCGGCAGGAATGACCAAAATCGTCTTATCTGAACGATCGGTTGTATGGGAGATATATGTTTTAGTGGTCCGATCCTACCGGATCCGACAAATGTCTAATATAATACAAAAATACATCCTTGTGCCAAATTTCATTGAGATATCTCAAAATTTGAGGGACTAGTTTGCGTTCAAACAGACACACGGACATCAACTCAGTTCGTCGCCCTGATCAATTCGGTATACTTAATGGTGAGTCTATCTTCTATATTTCTCAACGTTACAAATATCGGACCAAAGTTAATATACCATTTCATGTTCATGAAAGGTATAAAAATATGCAAAAATGTAAAATTAACTTTTGCGACTCGTCTGCCGTAACTGTTCGTAATTTCCAAAAAAAGCGCTGACGCTAAAAACGGTGAGTATACCGGCCGCTCTTTAGCGGGCGGTACCGCTTTTGGAGGAAACCAAGCCTTAAGACAGTTGTGACGGTAAAAATTATGCAAACCTTAAATGTTAGTTGGCCCTAACCGTTAAAGCCGTTTAATAGAAAATAGTACCAACAATATCCCCTACCTACTACTTTCAAATTCATGACCGGGTTATGAGGGCCGTAAAATTTTCGTTGTTGTTGTATTAACGATAAAGACACTCCCCGAAGGCTTTGCGGGAGTGTTATCGCTGTTGACGGTCCTTTGCCAGATATAGATCCGGTACGTTCCGGCAACAAAGCACCATTAAGGTACTAGCCCGACCATCTCGGGAACGATTTATATGACCACATTAAACCTTCTAGGCCATCCCGCCCTCCCCTAACCGGGAAAATTATTGGTACTATTTTCCTACCTTTTTCACTAACTTACTAATGTAAAGAAAGGAAAAAAGCCAAATTCTATCATTATCTCCACATTGGAAACGGGGACATGAAAGAAGAGAAGAAAAATCAAAGGAAATGGGAACAAACAGTAGAGAAAATTGGAAGGAAGTCGGAAAAGTAAAGAGAACAAGAGGAAGATGGAGGGCGAGAGTCGAAGTAAGATGAAGAATAATGGCTTCAGACTAAGTAGTTAAAAGAGGTTAACAAAAAAATTAAGAAAAACGATAATATTAACAGTAATAGTGAGAGTTAGGGCTTGTATAAGAGCAAAAGCAGAAAGAGTAAGAGGAAAAGCGGGAAGATTTACGGAAGAATGACACTGATAGGGAAATTGAATGAGCCGATTAAGTTAAAGTAGAAAATTCAAAGGGGAGAGGAGAAGCAGGTGGATAGATAAAGTCAGAAACATTGTCTGTCGGGTTTGATCATACGGCTGGGAGTATTTAATGTTTGTCTTAACGTTTCCAGGGTTAGCCGGAGCCGTTTAAAATACAAGTTCTGACAAGCTAAAGTTTTTTGTCGCCATCAGGTAAGCTCTTATTTGATAAAGCAGGTGCTGTAAAATATCTGCCTATATATAATTTTACGCCAGCCAACTCTTTCTGCTCAATGAGCCTACCTCAATGCTTGGTTTACATAGATAAATTTTAGGTCTTCGGACCGTGTACCGTCAATTCCGAATTTTCGTATTACAAGCCTCTCAGATCCTCATCCGCAACTTCATGATATTGTTAGAGATCGTCAATCAACAGTATATTTCCATATTCCTTGGAGAATGGGACTCTTTGAAGATCCAGCCATTCAGTTCCGCTGACTACAATTTTCCATTTCCTTTCAGGAAAAGGAAATAAACCCGTTATTATTTTCCTACACGTTACTTCATTTTTCAGAAAGGTATTAATGTAGTATTTTTTTATGATACTGAAAAAATAAAATTTTTATGATACTGGCGAGTCAAGAAGCAACACTTTACTTTATGAGGGAGAGTATTCGTCGGGCGTCACCTGTCTGGTTTATTGCATTATGACCCAGCCTGTAGTAGCAATATAGAAGTATTACATGGATGTCTGAGATTAATTTTTAAGTTTTATATTGCGAAACGCTTCAAAAAAGTCAAGACCGGCGAGAAGAGAGAACGGTTATACCTCGTAAATGTTTTTATCATGCCCATGATTATCATGTGTGGAGTACTCGTAAACTCGTTAAATATTCCTAAAGTACTCTTTTAATTGTTTTTAAAAAGAGTGTTCCTCCACCACTGACTTCCATTCATATAAACATAACAAAATTTTCAACTCAAAAAACATAAAATTGTAAGGAGCTCTTGCGTTTTGCTACGAAACGTATTTTCTGAATGTTCCAGAATGGATTAATTTTGTTTTTTTTTTTTTACTTTTTATGATAACACTTTACAGCCAAAATGCACCAGAGACGCCATTATGAAATTCCTATGTAAATTCACTCCCTGATTCTGAAAATCAAGGTTATTTTTAATTCTATGGTAAAGTTTTTGAGATATATATCTCAAGAACGAATTGAGCAATTCCAAAACATATTAAACATAAACATATTAATATTAATATTCGCTAACTCACTGATATACGAATACTAACTACCAGTAGGGTACTTAAGTATTGAATGGATATATTTACTTGAATGCTTATAACTTTTGTATTAGTCCATCGATTTTGTTGAATGAAAACTTATTTTTTTTGTAATAAAACAGAGCTTAGAGAGAAAACAAAAAAATCTGCAAACACTAACTGATATACGAATACTAACATATATGTACCAGTAGTATTAAATGTGAATATTTACATGAATCGATCGATTTTGTTGAATGAAAGCTTTTTTTTTGTAATAAAATACAGCTTAGAGATAAAAGAACAAATCTGCAAAAAAATAAAAAGGTTTCGAGATCCTTCCTCGCAAAGTACAAATTTTTTTATATTATTACAAAAAAAAAAATTTAAAAATCCGTAATGATTGTTCGTTATCTTTGAATCTGCAGGGCCCCGCAAAAAGTGTTGTATGCACAGTTTTGGAATTGCTCAATTCGTTCTTGAGATATATATGATTATGTGGACCCAAATGACGATCTTGCAATATAAGTTCGCGCTGTAGGGTCTATATTTAGTTGTTTATTTTATTTATATTAACTAGCCTTTACCCGCGGCCCCGTCCGCAAGGAGAAAATGAAATATGTGGGCTATTCACGTTAGCCTGCTTATAAAGTTATCTGTTTAAAATTTTTTTCTGTCTAATGCATTTTATTTTTGTAATTGAGTAAAAAAAAGAACTTTATGAGCTGATAACCTGATAGGATCCCAAAATGATAACGAAATTATCCAGAAAAAGCCACGAAACGACCCCGACGCTATCGCGGACGGATCCCGAAAACCATCCAGAAACGCCCCGGAAGTGTTTCCAAAAGTTCCCGAAGTAGTCCCAAAAAAACCCGAAATGACAACGACACGATTCTAGACTTATCCAGATAACCACACAGAAATGATGCCTGAAGGGTACCAAATTGATATCGAAAGTCCCGAAAAAGTTCCGAAATTACCCTGACGGGCCCCGGACGGAACTCAGAAACCATCCAGAAAATATCCAGGAAGGGTCCCTAAATTATCCCGACTATATCAACATTCAAGTTGATATTTTAAAAAACTTTTATTTTTGTTTGTAATATAAAATTTATTTTTGTTTATTTTTGAGTTTAGATATTTTCAAACTAATTAGAATTTTCTTTTTTTGAAGTTATTCAAAATTTTAAGTTAACACGAAAACTCAATTAAAATTATTTTAAAAATTAAAGTAAAGAGTACAAAGTAGTTAACACTATATTTACTCCCCCTCCAAGAAAATTTGAAACAAACAAATTATTAATTAATATTAAATGTAACCTTTTTTTGTTTTTTGTTGCTTAATTAATGTATTTGTATTTAAATTAGTGTTAATAAGTATGTTTGCTGGTTTAAGTAAATCAATTGAAATATTTTTAATAGTATTATTGTATTGAATTGTAAATGTTTTATGTTTCTTAGATATAACTTTAAAAGGTCCTTCATAAGGTGATTCTAAATTAGATTTACGAAGAACTTTAACAAAAACATACTCACAATTTTCTAATTGTTTAGGAACGAAAACATTTTCTTTATTATGATGAAAAACTTTAGAACGAACAAGTGAAAAATATTCTCTTATTTTATGAAGAGCGTCATTAGAAAAATCATGTTCTTTATTACTATTTGAAATAATTAATTCACCAGGTATTCTAAGTGTTTGGCCATAAACAAGTTCAGCAGATGAACATTTTAAATCTTCTTTAATAGAAGTTCGTAAACCAAGTAGAATGAATGGTAAAATGTCAGACCAATGAACCGAGTCGTTTGATGCTATAATTGCTGTTTTTAAAGTTCGATGAAATCTCTCTATCATGCCATTTGCTTGGGGATGGTAAGGAGATGTATGAATTTTATGAGAACCTAAAAGTTTAGTTAATTCTGTAAAAAATTTTGAGGTGAATTGTGAACCTTGATCTACTGTAATATTTAATGGTATACCAAATCGTGGTATATAATTTTGAATAAAAGTTTTTACTATAGTATTTGTTGAAATATCTTTAAGCGGATAAGCTTCAGGCCAACGTGAAAATCTGTCAATAATTGTTAAAATATAACAATTTCCATTTGAAACTGGAAGAGGTCCAACAATATCCATATGAATATGTTCAAAACGGCCTGATGGTATTTGAATTTTTTGGATAGGAGATTTAGTATGTCTTGAAATTTTGGATTTTTGACAATTGATGCAAGATGAAGTCCAATCGTTAATCTCTTTACGCATGTTAGGCCAATAATATTTATTTTGAATTAATTTTCTAGTTGTTCTTATACTTGGATGAGATAATGAGTGAATTTTGTCAAATATAATTCTTCTCATAGAATGTGGAACATAAGGTCGAAAAGGTTGTAGAGAAACATCACACCATATATTTAAATTAATAACTGGAATATGAATTTCCTTTAAATTATTTTTAGAAGTTTGATCAGAAATGGTTTTTTGTAAAAATGTATCAGTTTGTTGTTCTTTATATAAAGTTTCTAAATTTATATCTTGAGTTGAAATTGCATTTATTTCTGGAATACGGGAAAGTGTGTCGGCAACTATGTTGTCTTTTCCACGTATATATTGAATATCATTTGTAAATTGAGCAATATATTCAAGGTGACGTAGTTGACGAGGAGATCTATCTACTTTAGAATTTAGAACATGAATTAAAGGTTTATGATCAGTATAAATAGTAAAAGTTCTACCTTCAAGAAAATGTTTAAAATGTTTGATTGAATTATAAATAGCCAAAAGTTCACGATCAAATGTTGAATATTTAGTTTCTGTTGTAGTTAATTTTCTTGAAAAATAAGCTAAGGGTTCTAGTATATTATTGCTAGTTTGTTGAAGAACTGCTCCAATAGCAACATTTGATGCATCTACTGCTAATGATAAAATACCATTTTTGTCGAAATGTGTAAGTAAAATATTTTTGGCAAAAAGTTTTTTAACATTTTCGAAAGCTGTTGTGGTTTCATTTGTCCAATTTAATTGTTTAAGTTTGTTTTTAATTGCATGTGTTAACATTTCATGCAGATGACTAAGTTCTGTTGCTAACATTTTAATATATTTGTGATAGTAATTTATCATACCTAAAAATTTTTGTAATTTATTTATAGAAATTGGTTTTTCCAAATTTGTTATGATTTCAATTCTATCGAAAGATGGTTTAATACCTTCGCCTGAAATTTCGTAACTTAAAAAATTTAATTTATTTACACCGAGAGTACATTTTGAAGGTTTGATATTTAAATTATATTCTTCAAGTCTTTTGAAAACTGATTTTAAATGATTTATATGTTGATCTTCATTATCACTGGCAATAAGAATGTCATCAATGTATGTAAATACAAAATCGAAATCAGAAAATACTTCATTAATAAAGCGTTGGAAAGTTTGAGCACTGTTTCGTAAACCGAAAGGCATTCTTACGAATTCAAACATTCCAAAAGGGGTAGTTATTGCAGTTTTATGAATGTCTTCTTCTGCCATTGGAATTTGGTGGTAAGCACGCACAAGATCAATTTTGGAAAAAAATTGTTTGTTTTTTAAATCAATTGTTAAATCGTGAATATGTGGTAAAGGATACCGATCTGGTGTAGTAATAAAATTAAGTCTTCGATAGTCTCCGCAAGGTCTCCAATCATTTGGTTCTTTTTTAGGAACGAGATGAAGTGGAGATGCAATAGGAGAATTTGAGGGTCTGCATATACCCGTTTTAACTAAAAATTCAAATTCAGCTTTAGCAATTTTAAGTTTGATTGGATCAAGACGTCTGGGTTTCGAAAATGGTAAAATACCTTTTGTTTCTATCCTGTGAACCGTATGGTGTTTAACTTTTTTAGTATAATCTGGTTCACAGGTAATAGACGGAAATTCATTAAGTAATTTTGAAAACTTATTTTCGACAATAGGAATTTTGAGTGAGAAAATATCAGAAAATCCAGAAGATCCAGCAACTTTAATTTTTGTAGTAGAATCCATTATTTCTCTATTTTTAATATTGACAATAATTCCGAATTTTTCTAAAAAGTTTGCTCCTAAAATTGGTGTATCAATGTTCGCAATAATGAATGGAAATTCAAAATCTCTTCTTAAACCTAAATCAATTTTAAGTAGTTTTGTACCAAAAGTTTCAATTGAAGAACCGTTTGCTGCGGTCAAAGTAAGATCCGAATTTCTTTTATAAATTTTAAATTTAGAAAAAGGAATAACTGATACAACTGCGCCGGTATCGATAAGAAAATTAAGTTTATTGAATTTATCAAATATGAATAGGCGACGAGTAGGTTTAATAATAGTTCCATTATCCGTCACCGTCATAATGGATCGTTTCAGTTTAAATTTTGTTCGTAATTTGAATTATGATTTTGATTAAAATTGCATGGGGGTATACATTTGAGAGCGTTATTCTTAAATTTTTTGTGATACCAACAAATAGTTGTTTGTGAATTAAAATTACGATTGTTTGAAAAATTTCTTGATCCTGAAAAATTTCGAGATTTAGATCTATTTCTATCTTTAGATCTTGAACGGATTTGTAATTGATTAATATCATTCGAAATTTTATTTAAATTTTGATAAATAGCCGTAGTTAATTCAGTTAAATTTTTAACGCATTGTTCTAAAATATTATTATTTATACTTGAGACTACAGGAGATTTGGAAGAATGAGGTTTATTGATTAAATCAAAAAGTTTGTCAGCTAAAATAATAATTTCATCTCTGTTTTGATTATTATTGGAAGTCAAATGAATTTGTATTTCTTGTGGTAATTTACGAATCCACAATTTAAAGAGTAATTCTTGGCTAACTATGGAGGCAGAACCTATAAGTGATTTCATAAATCTGAATAATTCAGATGGTGAACGATCACCAAGTTCAGTTTTTGAAAATAATTGTTCTAATCGTTTTTCTTCGCTAAGAGAAAATCTTTCACATAGAATTTTTTTGATTGTATCATATTTATTAAAAAGAGGAAGAGGGTTAATAACATCTAAAATTTTAGATATAGTATCTCGTTGAAGAGTAATTAGAATATTTTGAAATTTTAAATTATCATCATTGATATTATTAATTTCAAATTGTCCTTCAACAAGTAAAAACCAGGCATCAGGAGAATCTTGCCAAAATTGTGGTAATTTAATAGATTTAGTAGAAGAAAAATTTGTAAAGTTATCTTGTCTTGAAGTATCTTGTGTTATATTAGAGATGATGTTTTGTGTTGTATTAATGTTAGAATTTTGAGTTGTATTGTGAGTCATGATGTTATTTGTATGGTTGATATTTTGATTTTCTGAATTTGTAAATTTACGAGTTCGTATTGGTGAACGTAGAACCATATGAAAAGAAATTTAAATGAAAAATTAGAAAATAAGAAAATATTTAAGATTTTTTTTTTGGAAAGGGAGTTAACAATTTAAATAAAGTATTTAATTTTATATAAAAAATAAGTAAATTTAAATAACTATATTAAAATTGTTAAAATATAAAAATAATCTTAAAATAAATTTAAAAGTTTAAAAGGTTTAAAATTTTAATTTAAATTATAATTGGAAAATTTGTAATATGATATTAAAATAAAAGTTATACTTACATAAAATTAAATTAGTAAAAAAATATTCAAATTAATAAGTATTTGATTGATGATTGTAGAGATTTTGAGGGAATAAATGGCGTTTTTTGGGCGTGATAACAATTAAATTCATTGTTGTTGCTGTTTATGCAATGGCTTTGTTGTTTTCTTTATGAATCTCATCATTTTCATCGTGATGTCTTATACTTTAAATCCGTTCTTGTGTGTATTTTGCGTAAAATTGTTGTAATAGCTCTTGTTGTAGTGAAGTGGAAAACTTAACTATTGTTTTAAGCGTAGTATATTGTTTTTTAGAGTTCTTTATTAATTAACGATTCGTAGAAAAATTTTATTTTTATTTATGTTGCATAAAATTTATAGCATGTCTACTAGTAAATTTCTGCTATAAGTACTTTATGTTTTATTTGATTGTCCGCACTTATTTTTTGTTTTATATGCAATTTGCACAAAATATTGTTTATTAATTGAAGTATATTTAAGTTTCATTTTTTTTTTAAATCGATGTGCGATTTACAATTATGGTACTATGATTTAACTTTTTAATTTTTTTATTGTTTCTTTAAAAGTTTTAACAATTGGTTAAACTATTTTGTTCATCAAATCTGCTAAAATTTGATTTCCGTTTTCGGGTGTTTCCACACAGTCCATCTACGAATGTCTATGGACTTTCACTTATTTTCACAATACTAAATGTTTTAAGCAGTTTCAAAACGAAATATTTTTAAAGTTAATTATAGCTTCGTATTATAATCACTAAATTCATAATTTTTTGTTGATGGCGAATGTATTTCCAAATTGGATTTTAAGTAAACAAACTGATGGCTGTTCGTTTAGTCTGTTTCGCACAACTATTTAAATCGTTGTAAATATGACTGAGTAGTTACTTTAAAATTGCGAAATTTTTTGTTCAAAAATCATTTATCACAAGCACGAGGTATTATATATACAAGCACGGACAGATATAGATTTAGATAATAAAAGCATTTTAATTAAAAATTAGCGAATGGAAATTTTCGTAATCATTACAGTCATTAATGAAATAAAATATTTGCGCAGGATCGTTGGTAGGATCGCCAATATATCAACATTCAAGTTGATATTTTAAAAAACTTTTATTTTTGTTTGTAATATAAAATTTATTTTTGTTTATTTTTGAGTTTAGATATTTTCAAACTAATTAGAATTTTCTTTTTTTGAAGTTATTCAAAATTTTAAGTTAACACGAAAACTCAATTAAAATTATTTTAAAAATTAAAGTAAAGAGTACAAAGTAGTTAACACTATACCGACTAACTCCAGAAAAAGTTCCGAAATGGCTCCGAGGGGACCCACGATGGATCGCGAAAACCATACAGAAATGATTCCGGAAGGATTCCAAAATGATCCCGAAATAGTTCGGAATTGACCCAGATGGGATCCCGCACAGATCCAGAAATGATCCCGGAAGGGTGCAAAAACTATCCCGGAAAAGTAACAAAAAATCCCGAAATGGCTCCTACGGCATCCCGGACGGATCCAGAAATGATCTCGGAAGGGTCTCCAAATGATCCCAAAATGGTCCCGAAATGACCCTGATGGATCCGGCAAACCATCAAGAAATTATGCCGAAAGGGTCCCAAAATGATCCCAAAATAATACAGAAAAAGTCACGAAACGACCCCTAGAGGATCCCCAAATGATCCCGTATTAGCCCCGAAAAGGTCCCGAAATAACCCCGACGGGATCCCGGACAAATCCCGAAAACCATCCAGAAATGATGCCGGAAGGAATCCCAAATGATTCCGTAAAAGTCCCGCATTGATTCCGACGGGATACCGAACGGATACCGAAAATCATCCAGAAGTGATGCCGGAAAGGTCCTCAAATGATCACCTAATAGTCCCGAAATGACCCTTAAGGGGTAATGGACGGATCCCATAAACCCTCCAGAAATGATCCCGATATATTCCCGAAGAAGTCCCGAAATGACCCTGACGGGATCTCGAACGCACCCCTAAATGACCCTGACGGGATCGCGGACAGATCCCGAAATCCATCCAGAAATGATCTTGGGAGGGATCCCAAATGATCCCGAAAAAGTCCCGCAATGATTCCGAGGGGATCCTGATCGGATACCGATAACCATCCAGAAGTGATGCCGGAAAGGTCCTCAAATGATCACCTAATACCAAAATGACCCTGACGGCATCCCGGACTGATCCCAAAATCCATCCAGAAATGATCTTGGGAAGGTCCCAAAATTATCCCGAAATAGTCTCGGAAAAGTTCAGAAATTACCCTGACGGGTTCCCGGACGAATCCTGAAAGCCATCTCTAAATGATCCCGAAAAAGTCCCGAAATTACCCTGACTGGACCCCGAAAGGATCCCGAAAACTATCAAGAAATTATGCCGGAAATGTCCTCAAATGATCACCTAATAGTTCCGAAAAGACCCTGACGGGATCCCGAACGGATCCCGACAACTATCCAGAAATGATGCCGAAAGGGCCCGCAAATGATCCCGTAATAGTCGAGAAAAAGTCCCGAAATGAACCCGACGGGATGCCGGACGAATCCCAAAAACCAGCCAGAAATGATGCCGGAAGGGACACCAAATGATCCCGAAAAAGTCCCGCAATAATTCCGACGGGATCCTGAGCGGATACCGAAAACCATCCAGAAGTGATGCCGAAAAGGTCCTCAAATGATCACCTAATAGTCCCAAAATGACCCTGACGGCATCCCGGACAGATCCCGAAATCCATCCAGAAATGATCTTGGGAGGGTCCCAAAATTATCCCGAAATAGTCTGGGAAAAGTCCAGAAATTACCCTGACGGATACCGGACGAATCCTGAAAACCAATCTTAAATGATGCCGAAAAAGTCCCGCATTGACCCTGATGGGACCCGGAAAGGATCCCGAAAACTAACCAGAAATGATGCCGGAAAGGTCCTCAAATGATCTCCCAATAGTTCCGAAAAGACCCTGACGGAATCCCGAACGGATCCCGACAACTATCCAGAAATGATACCGAAAGGGCCCGCAAATGATCCCGTATTAGTCGAGAAAAAGTCCCGAAATGACCCCGACGGGATGCCGGACGAATCCCAAAAACCATCCAGAAATGATTTTGGAAGGGACCCCAATGATCTCGAAAAAGTCCCGCAATTATTCCGACGGGAATCTGAACGGATACCGAAAACCATCCAGAAGTGATGCCGGAACGGTCCTCAAATGCTCACCTAATAGTCCCAAAATGACCCTGAGGGCATCCCGGACAAATCCCGAAATCCATCCAGAAATGATCTTGGGAAGGTCCCAAAATGATCCCGAAATAGTCTCGGAAAAGTCCAGAAATTACCCTGACGGGTTCCCGGACGAATCCTGAAAGCCATCCTTAAATGATCCCGAAAAAGCCCCGAAATGACCCTGACGGGATCCCGAAAGGATTCCAAAAACTATCCAGAAATGATGCCGGAAAGGTCCTCAAATGATCCCCTAATAGTTCCGAAATGACCCGGACGAATCCCAAAAACCATCCAGAAATGATGCCGGTAGGTATCCCAAATGATCCCGAAATAATCCCGAAATGATCTCGTCGGCATCCCGGACGGATACCGAAAATTATCCAGTAATGATGCCGGAAAGGTCCACAAATGATCCCCTAATAGTCCCGAAATTACCCTGATGGGATCCCGGACGGATCCCGAAAACCATCCAGAAATGATGCCGGAAGAGCCCCCAAATGACCCCGACGATATCCCGGACGGATCCCGAAAACCATCCAGAAATGATGCCGGAAGAGCCCCCAAATGATCCCGAAAAAGTCCCCAAATGACCCCGACGAGATCCCGCACGGATCCCGAAAACTCCAGAAATGATGCCGGAAGAGCCCCAAATGATCCCGAAAAATCCCCAAATGACCCCGACATACTCCAGAAAAGGTTCCGAAATGGCTCCGAGGGAATCAACGACGGATCGCGAAAACCATACAGAAATGATTCCGGAAGGATCCCAAAATGATCCCTAAATAGTCCGGAAATGACCCAGATGGGATCCCTCACAGATCCAGAAATAATCCCGGAAGGGTCCAAAAACTATCCCGGAAAAGTAACAAAAAATCCCGAAATGGCTCCTACGGCATCCCGGACGGATCCAGAAATGATCTCGGAAGGGTCCCCAAATGATCCCAAAATGGTCCCGAAATGACCCTGATGGATCCGGCAAACCATCAAGAAATTATGCCGGAAGGGTCCCCAAATGATCCCGAAATAAAACAGAAAAAGTCACGAAACGACCTCTAGAGGATCCCCAAATGATCCCGTATTAGCCCCAAAAAAGTCCCAAAATGACCCTGACGGGATCCCGAAAGGATTCCGAAAACAATACAGAAATGATGCCGGAAAGGTCCTCAAATGATCCCCTAATAGTCCCGAAATGACCGTGACGGGATCCCGACAACTATCCAGAAATGATGCTGAAAGGGTCCGCAAATGATCCCGTATTAGTCGAAAAAAAGTCCCGAAAGGACCACGACGGGATCCCGGACGAATCCCAAAAACCATCCAGAAATGATGCCGGTAGGTATCCCAAATGATCCCGAAATAGTCCCGAAATGACCTCGTCGGCATCCCGGACGGATCCCGAAAATTATCCAGAAATGATGCCGGAAAGGTTCCCAAATGATCCCCTAATAGTCCCGAAATTACCCTAATGGGATCCCGGACGGATCCCGAAAACCATCCAGAAATGATGCCGAAAGGGTTCCCAAATGATCCCGTATTAGTCGCGAAAAAGTCCCGAAATGACCCCGACGGGATCCCGGACGGATCCCGAAAACCATCCAGAAATGAGGCCGAAAGGGTTCCCAAATGATCCAGTATTAGTCGCGAAAAAGTCCCGAAATGACCCCGACGGGATCCCGGACGGATCCCGAAAACCATCCAGAAATGATGCCGGATGAGCCCCAAAATGATCCCGAAAAAGTCCCCAAATGACCCCGACGAGATCCCGGACGGATCCCGAAAACCATCCAGAAATGATGCCGGATGAGCCCCCAAATGATCCCGAAAAAGTCACCAAATGACCCCGACGATATCCCGGACGGACCCCGAAAACCATCCACAAATGATGCCGGAAGAGCCCTCAAATGATCCCGAAAAAGTCCCCATATGACCCCGACGAGATTCCGCACGGATCCCGAAAACCATCCAGAAATGATGCCGGAAGGGTCCCCAAATGATCGCGAAATAGTCCCGAAATGATTCCGGAATAGTCCCGAAAATGTTCCAAAATAACCCCGACGGGATCCCGGACGGATCCCGTAAACTATACAGAAATGATCCCGGAAGGGTCCCAAAATGATCCCGAAATAGTCCCGAAAAAGTCCCCGGCGTAATCCCGGACCGATCCCGAAAACCATCCAGAAATGATCCCGGAAGGGTCTCGATATGACCCTTACGGGATTACATATAAAGTGAAGCTAATTATAAAACCATGTTAATAAGGCAGCAGGCGCATTGGAGCGAATAAAAAGTTAGATAGAAACATACAGGTAAAGCTAATAAAAGCGTGCTAATAAAAACAATTGATGGAGGGCGGATGGCGGGAGTAGAGGAGAGGACCACTGATCGTTCCTCCAAAATTGTCTAGATCTCGTTCTGTATTTACCAGATACCAAAAACTATTGATTTAGGAGAAAATTTAGATTGAGTTATAACAATTTATGGATTTTACACCAGAGGGGGAGATAAAGGGGGGCGGGCGGAGGGTGTCACTGCTTACTTTGTAAGCCCTCGACTTATTTGACCCCTTGGGTCTGTGATATTGGTGAAGGCCAGTATACGTAAAGTTATGTGTAAAAATTATGAAAAATAATTTCTCGAAGGGTCGTGGGACCCCCACCCCTCTTTCCATGTTCGAAAAAAATTTCGCTAGTAGACTACTGTCTGTGTCCCAAATTTCATCAAAATCCGTGTAGCCATTCTGGCGTGATTCAGTCGCAAAGACGAAAAAATATAATAATTAAATTATAACTGTTCCTAGGGGGCGGGGACCACGCCCCTTTTGAAAAATATATAGCTAGTAGATCCTTCTAGACTATTGGCTATATGTGTGCAAAATTTCATCCAAATCGGTCCAGCCGTTCTTGCGTTATTGAGTCACAAAGACAAACGTCTGGACAAACATCCAAACATCCAAACATCTAAACATCCAAACATCTAAACATCCAAACATCTTAACATCCAAACTTTGCCATTTATAATATATATTAGATACTTTTACTTGTTTCTTACTTGTGATTTTTCAATTTTCTTAAATAATGAGTTACCTTTTTTACAAGGTGGCAGCATGGTGACATACCTACAAACATAAATAAAAATCCCATGTACTTTGTTTTTGTAAATTCGATGGACAAATGTCAAAATCGTTCTACGCCGGAAGTTGATGTATCAAATCAAATAAAAAAAGGTTATAATCAGCTGTTCTATGCTGCCACCTTGTATCGTTTCGCCATGGAATTCATCAAAATAAGAAAATTTTGTTAGAATATTAAATTTTGTTATACCTATTAATATTTCAAATAATTCAATAAAAATATTTAAAGAATTAACAGCTTATTTTAAATAATCTATACGCGCACAGCGTCAATGTTTTGTTGCACAACAACTGATTTTGGACGACCTTCACAACTTTCGTCCCTGAGCGAACGGCGACCACGATGGTATTCGTTACACCAGCGTTTCACAGCGGCAAAGGATGGGGCTTCATCACCAAAAGTGGGAGTAAGTTGTTCAAAGCACACCTGTCTTGATAATCCACGTCGAAAGTCGAAACAAATCATCGCACGAAAATTTTCACGAGTTAATTCCATTTTTCGGCTGAGATACAATTTTGAAGTTACTGTTAACAACAGAAGTTGTGCTCAAATGTCAAAATTTTCTGAAGAAGGTTATGCTTAAAAAAGTCAAACTTTCAATTGAAAACGTCAGATGGTGCCGGCAAAAAATTACTGTTGCCAAGGCTCAAAATATAAATAGTAACCCTCGTATGGTTTCCTTTTATTTTATGTTTTTCAAAAGTGCCTTAGTCTATCTTCAAATCTGTTTTATTGCAAATATGGCTTAACTTTTCATTATTTTTTCTTTGCAACGTTCTTCAATTTTTTATTTAGCAAATATCTTAACAGTGCATCAACAGCTTATCAAATGCTGGGCTATCCATTTAAGATGAATATATCGATTGCAGGGTTGCATGATTTATAATCCATTTTGATTAAAACACAAATCGAACTGATTTAATTCGGTATTCAAATAAAACAATTTTTATTTGTGTTTTGATTCAATAAAATCTAGGACACATTTTATTTGCCATTTGGTTCTTCAGTGAAAGCAAGGATATCTTATATTTATGATTTGAATCTGTCGTCATAAAAGATACTTTTAGATTCTACCTTAATACGTGTTTTAAATAAACTTGATTCATTCATTAAACGCAAGCTAGGCAAGAAATTTTCGCAAATTAAGTGATTTTTGTATATGATGGTTCCTAACGTGGGTAATCAAAACAACTCAAGTGAGGGCGTAAATGTTTCAAAGTAAGTTTAAAGGGCCAATTAATGGTGACTTATCCGTGACCAGATAAAACAGCTGATCGAACCAACCTTATGGAAATCAATGTAATCGATTAATGGTGACATACCATAACGCTAAAGCCATAACCATATCATAGCCAACCAATTGGTTTTTGGTTACTCGCCATATCCATAACCAAAAAGTATTTGAGTTGATGAATTTAACAACTTTTTATAGATTTTATTGTTTCGATACGTTATGATTAAGAGGCTTATTTTTTGTGGAATATATTTGTAATTTTTTGCGTTTTCTTCATTTTTATGAAATTTTCACATTTTTTAGGTTAAGGCACCATTAATCGATCACATTGGAGATCGTTATGAATATGGGTATGGTTACGACTATGGCGTCAGGGTTAAGGAAGTTTAATTGGCCCTTAAAACATTTTGTGGTGAATACTAGCAATTCCGACACATCACCGCAAGTAAATAAACGCTGCATAACTACAACAGCAATTTAAGCATATGAGACAACAAACAGCTACGCGCATATATACAACGCAGCTAAGAACGCAGACGGCATTATTCACACGTATACATAGAAGACAACAGCAAATATAAGATCCAGCAGAAGAGGGAAGTCAATAAGCAACTAATTGATAAGTCTGCGAAAAGTCTAGATCCTGGGAGAAATCAGCGAACGGGGCAACTGAGAGTAAAAAAAAGGTGCAGCCTAAATGATGGTCAATCAGTTTAATTTTAACACGTGATAAGTAAATTAGGCGAATATTATTAAACTGATAAGTTCTGTTACCATAGTACCATAGCATTTTCCATACAAAACATTTGAATTTATTTATTCGACAGTTCAGTGATTCGAACGCTAACCAAAGGCAAGGAATAATGGGGAATCCTTCAGATTCATTACAGTATGTACATGTAATCTTCGTTGGACAAAATAAGCTTTTGTTTGATCAAAATTCAACTTCGCTTAATGTCCTTAAGATGTTTTTTACAGTGTAATAATTTTTCTGAAATATAAAACAGCTTTGTTTTCCTCAGTACCGGTTGAACGCTTCCTCTTGTTTGCAACTTTATGGCAGAATGGCACAAGCACCACTTAAAACAATTCATAGCTGTTTGGAAAATCGTAAATTTCTACAATTTCAATCCAATAACTGTCACAGTTTTAGAATACTTTTTAATGTTATGTCACGCTTGATATGTCTAATACAAGTCAATAAACACATATTTCATCAAGGAATGAATGTTATAGTATTAATACATATTGTTACGAATATTACCATCACTAAGTGATACTAGCATCACTAAGTTGATATTAAGCAGCCACTCGGATGTACGTAAACAAATCAAACATCATTTATACACATAAATACAAGGCAACGAAGAGATACTCACAAACACATGTAATCATCAGCCGAAGTAGTACTCACATATACACACGCATATGGCTACAAACTAAAAATATACATGTACATATATGGCTGGCAACCAAGCATGAAGTTCGCGAAATTACTAGACCTTAGGAGAAATGGGTGAACGAGGAAACCGAGAGTATAAAAGCAGCGCAAGCTGAGGCATGACTAATCAGTTTTGATTTAAGCACGCTATTGGTTGTGAAGTATAAGTATTATTGTGAAGTACCTCAAAGTAGTCTAATAAAGACCATTTTGCATTATTGAATATTGGAGTTATTTATTCAACAATTTAGCGATTCGAACGTTAGAAGAAGGTTTGGAATAAGCGGAATTCCCCAAAAATAGGGCATACTATCCCGCTAAACACTTGTTATTTCTTTCACTCACTATCTAAAAATGAGACCAAAAAAATAAAAGTACCTTTTAGATGATAAAATAACCAAAATAAAAAGTATCTTTGACTTGGATGCAGAATTAAATCACAAATAAGAAGCAAAATTGGGTTGAAAAAAAGGATATTCGCCTAAAACACGTAAGTAAAAAAGTTTTAGCTGGTGTTAAATGGTGCATGTGAGTTTTGACAAACTGCATTCTCAAAATAACGAAACGAAAACGTTTTCAAGACTAGTTAACTAATTTTTCGTTTATTGAAATTCACTTTCATGGAAGTTTTTGAGCATTTTTATAGTAACCAAATTTTTTGGAAAACATTTTGAAATGTGTGTGGACATATTTTTTGCTATATAGGCCGTTTTTTCTAATGCTTTAAAACTTTTTCTGCTCGCTTAGAAAAAAATTTAAATCTTTAGAAACAAAAATCCATAATTTGTTTAAGGGCTTCATTCTGTATTGCAAACGATAGCTCAGACGAACGATTCGCCTCAAAACGATTTCGGCTAGCAATGCTATTCGCTATCATTTTCGTTCGGCTTTTTTGTTTCTTGCTTCATTTAAAGCAGGAAGGCGAAAGCACTTGTCAAATGAAATATTGCCGTCGTTTTACATCGTGCAAATACACTAGCGATTCATCTCTGAGGCGAAACGAACGTTCGTTTCGTAATAGAGAATGTGGCCCTAAGTTTATTTCGAAATGTTCATGCAATTTACAAGCTTACAAGATATGATGAAAAATCGTTCCAATTTAATCCTAACTCTGTCGGAAAAATCAACAAAAAAAAAAAATATTGTAATTTTGAATTCTCATGAATATTTTAAAACACCTCTCGAATTTTCTATTTTTTTTGAAACTGGTTAACATATTCTTCGTAACAGTTTATTTTCATCATTATTTCACCACTTAAAATTAAACCAGAAAAAGGGTTACGAGGGGTATAACAAAAATTCCAGACGAATAATTTTTTTCAAATTCGTTCGAAGATTTGTTGTTAAATTATTCGCAACGAGGGCATAGCAAAAATAAATACCAGCCACAATAAGGTAATGTTGGCCGATCCCGTGATTTTTTGGGGAACAACGTTATATGTGATTGTGACCTCTCAGTCACAGAGGTTTTTACACGTGACTGTGACTGAAACAAAACAAAAACAACAAAGGAAAATGAATTTATATTTTTCCCTAGATTGTGCTGCGAATAAGTAACAGATGTCGCAGAAAAACTCTAGGGAACAGCCTCTACTAACGCACTCACTAGTAGCATATATATACATACATAACATTACTATTACTGCGACCATCGATTTAACAGTGGATATATTCTAGTTAGCAAGGGTGTTTCTATAGCCGCATCTGTATCATTTTCTGGGACATGTACTGTTATTCAGTCGCAGCTTAAATAATACGCTCATTGTATTGGTTCATAGCATAGAAGCGATTTGTTCCTGTGATCATAGCTTTACTGTAGTCTATGATTGAGTTTATTGGTTAACGTGATTGGTAACGGGAAATAAATGCTGTCACAGGCAATCTGTCACGGTTATTCCTTCTAAGCTGTCGCTGAAATGTACTGTGATATTTCAGTAGCTGTGACACTGTGATTTTGTACACGGATATTTTCCAACTCTACAATAACCTAAAAGCAAATAAAAATAACAAAAACAGGAAGGAAAACTATATAAAAATAAATCTTCCGGCAAATAAAAAAAATTATTCGTCCGGAATTGTTTCCCTATGGAAGTTTCCGTATAATTATGGACAGCAACGTATGTGCAACTTATGATGCAGGTAATTATGTGCCTGTGGCCCCAGGTTTGCGAAAAAAAAATAACTATGCATTGAGAATTCATATCGATTCGAAATAGTATTAGATTAATGCCCCTATTACGGTTTACAACTCAACTTAGTTGTATTGTCAAAGAGGATAAATATAATAAGAGACGTCACTCGTTACTTGTAGTCATTTGCTAAATGTTTTCTTCGAGGTAGTCGCCGGTTTTTTTTGGCGAGATGTGCATAAAATGTCTTCTATAAATTTTCGTGAGGTATTTGTGTTTTTCCCCCGACTGTATTTAATTAATTCTCTTTCCAAAAATTATAGTTGCACAAGGGTGCTTACACGGCATGGATAAATGCGAGACAATTAAAAATTTCCCTCTTAGAAAACACTAGGCATAAATTTTTTTTAATTGCAGCGAGTTACTCGCCATTCGTATCAGACTGGTGACTCTTATTATATTTATCTTTTCTTTGGTATTGTACTTAAAACAACTCAACTTTAAGACAACTCAACTCCTGTTTGGTATTACGAATTACAATTTTTTTTTTAAGTTACTCCCGCACCTTGGCTAGGGAGGTTGATTGTAAATCGAATTATTTGGCCCATTCAATGAATTAAAGCGGCATCACCAATTACGAGACTTTTCTCTATTTTATTTCAATATGTGGCGTGTTGCCATGTGTTTTTTATTCCGTTATGTTCACTATAGTTGTTCCGTTAATTTCAATACGAGAATTTTCTCTCTTTTATTGTACATGTGTATTTTTTTCCAATATGGGGTGTGTTGCCATCTGTTTTTTGTTCCGTTGTTTTCACTTAAACTTGTTCCGTTGTTCACTTTTTTTATTTTTTTCCCCCCCGTTATGTGGCGTGACGCCATTATAATACTTCCTGTTGGGAGTGCAAAAACTTTCCCTAACTCTAGTTTAGGAAAGCATTGCACACCCCAACTCCGCCAGAATGGAGTGCAGGTGCCACCCTTAGGTCCATTTTAGATTTCGGCTCAACCAAGTCAAGCCCCAATTTATTTGGTTGAGCCGAGACTAGCACTGCACAAACACTCTGTGGAAAGGGCAAGAACGGAATCCGAATTACAACTTATTTCAGTTGAAGTGGAATTGATGTTGACAACCTAAAAAAAAGTGATGATTTGACAGATGAATGAACAGCTGATCAATTTGTGGCGGAAATTTAAACATTTGCAAGTGATTTTTTTTATTAATAGCAAAATTGATAGCTTAGAATATTTTATAACGACGAAAATGTGGGTGACAAATTGGATATGTCGCGAATACCGAAAAATTGCGTGATCATTCCAACCCCTTGGAACTACCGAGCACCAAGTAAAAATGCGTTTAAGGCTGGGTGCGAGTTCGCCTAAATTTTAGGTACCTAAAATAATATTCCACTGGAAGTTTCCAGCACTGCAACAATTTAGGAAAAAATTATCAAAACTGTGCGAGTTCATTTGACGGTCTAAATTATTTGTTTATGCGGGGAAAAAATTTCAAATATTTAAATATTTAACTTCATGATGTTTGCAGTTCCTTTGCATACTTAGACAGACCTGTGGTCAAGGGAGATCTACGGTTAGTCTTACTGGATAGCAAGACAAAGACAGTAGCTCCAGCTTATATGGGTGTTTTTGCCTAACGTCGTGGCGTGGAGCCGATGCCAGGGACAGGGACGTTTGCCAACATTTGAAGTGGATCTAACTCCGATTATGCATGCCACCAATAACCTACATATATTGGACCAATTAGTATACACATCTACCAAATGTGTATGTGCAGATTGTGATCCATATTTGATAATAATAATTCGAATCTTGTGTCGCTCATATCAGCGCGAATCCATTCGAGACCACCACTTCTTCATCTTCAACAAACGATCAAACATTAACCGCAGCATGAACCCTCGGCCTCTAATATATCTGGTACTTTTAATGAATAGACAAACGTTTTTTATTTGCATACAAAATATTAAAAACAAAACAAAACGAAAAATCAAAAATTGTTTCTTTTGAAATTTGGCATATAAATTTTGGCTGAAAAGTATGCTCAAAAAAATTCTAAATTTTTTCTTTTGCACTGCCTGGCTGACAGTTTCCAGTGATTTGGGTTTTTTGTGTATTTAGGTATGTAGCAATTTAGGCAAACTCGCACACAGCCTAAGTGACATATGTTGACCTTCTAATGAATTTATTTTGCAGATTTGTAAGTAATTTTCGGTTACAAAGGAAGCATTTTGCTCCTTACTAAACAAAAATAAGGACCATTTCCGTAAACGCTTTCGAGGGACGGTTTGAAAATTATGAGCTACACTTCGATTCCTTGCTGACGGCAGCTATCAGAAATGCTGTGAAAATGATTTTAGTGTTTTCCTGGACAACATCTACAGTTATTAAAACGGTTTTAGCTATTATGGAGGAGCATACTATGCGAAGTGGATTAAAACCCAAATGACTGCAGAGAAGCAAAGTGCTTCAAAAATCGCATTTTACTCTAAAACAGGAATCTCAGGAGTAGTGGTTAGTATCGATGGGCCTCACGTTCGCATAATTTCACCTGTTTTGGCTGCAACCGAACTGCGCCTTGATCCGTCCAACTTCGGGATTTCGCCCCGTAAGTTCAAACAATTTTTCAATGTAATCCTTCGTTGAAACCTTGTGTTTTCTATAAATGTGTACAAAATTGCTGACTATATAATATTTGTTTAAATGAATTTAAAAAGGGTTGGCGGGTATTCCATTTTTTCCCCCTATAAAATGGCCCCGAAAGGGTCCAAAATATGAGGCACGATTCATAATTTTCTTGCACAGGACAGCTTTTGGCGGTGGCGTCCATCGGCCGTGATTTATAAAAATAACCCTGAGTGGGTCCGGCACTTTTCTGCATTAGTGTGTGTGTACAACAAATCTGACAAAATACACCAACCACATGCAAATTTGAACCGATTTTTCGCTTATATCTTTTGACAGAAACAAAATTTTTAATTTTCGCTTTTGGATTCTAAAAACAGAGTTCGAAACGCGTCTTTTGATACCTCCTTTGATAAAAATTAGGTGGTGCATCGCCTTGTAAAACATTACCTTTTTTCCCAAACAGCTGCAAAATTTTCTGAGGCAACTGCTAAAAATCAGTTGTCAGATTTTGATGTCTTTGACAACTACGCCAACATAAGGTTGTGAATGGTAACGCCACAAACAGTTGTTAGACTATGCAACTGCAACCGACATTGTTTTTGACAGGTTGAGTTATAATCCGCAATACCAAATTGCAAAATATTAACTGCAAGAGAGTTGAGTTATAAACCGTAATAGCGGCATAAGAAGCATAACACAAAATTTAAATACACATGCCACGAACAAACATACACAAAACGCTCTTATTAGATAACCGAAGATAAAACGCTAATTCCGAACAAGAAGAAACACCCAAACGTGTATATACGAGGGTTGCATTTTATATTTTGCGCCCTGACAACACTACATGTGATTAGCTGTAATTAGATATTTTTATCGTAAAGTTTGGTATTTTTTAGCATAAACTTGCATATAACGTTTTCACTCACGACTTTTATTTGTGTTTATTTCTAGGGAGTTTAAAAATTCATATTGCCTAAAAATGGAATTAACCCGTGAACATTTTCGTGCGATGATTTACTACGATTTTCGACGTGGATTATCGAGACAGAAGTGCATCAATCAACTTACTTCTACATTTGGTGTTGAATCACCCGACTTAGCCACTGTGAAACGATGGTACAACGAGTTCCTACGTGGCCGCCAATCTTTGCAGGACGAATTTCGTGAAGGTCGTTCAAAAATGGTGGTTGTGCCAGTCGATGCTGTGCGTCAATTGATAATACAAGACCGTCATGTGACATATCGCGAGATAGAGGCATCCTTGACCATCAGTGGGGCCAGCATACATTCAATATTGCATGAACATTTGGTCGTACAGATTTGTTCTCGTTGGATACCGCATAATTTGACAATTGCCCAAAAAAGGACTCGTGTCGATTGGTGTAAAGAAATGTTGAAGAAATTTAGCCGTGGTGGATCAAAGCACGTCTATGACATCGTAACAGGTGACGAATCTTGGATCTATGCATGAGCCGGAAACAAAACAGCAATCGACTGTATGGGTGTTCATGTCACAACTGTTCCACTAGATAAACTTAAAACGGTCAATTCTGAGTGGTATACAACCGTTTTTTGCCAAAAAAACAAACCGCCGAAGAAAAATCATGCTTCACCAAGACAATGCGAGCTCTCACGTATCGATTCACACAAAGAGTTTTTGAGGACTCAAAAGGTTGAATTGATGGGTCATCCGCCTTACAGCCCTGATTTGGCACCTAATGATTTCTTTTTATTCCCGAACATTAAAAAAAATGCGAGGTCAACGTTTTTCAACCCCTGAAGGAGCTGTAAGAAGCCTTCAAACAGATCGTTTTAGAGGTAGCCTCTTCTGAGTGGCAAAAGTGCTTTTAAAATTGGTTCGAGCAAATGCAGAAGTATATTGACTTGGATGGAGAATATATTGAAAAGCAATAAAACTATTTTCCTTAATATTTGACTGTGTTTTCATTATTAGGCGCAAAATATAAAAGGCAACCCTCGTAATCGAACTCCGCGTTGTGTGGTGTCGGGAATCGTTGTGCGCATATACATAACGTCGTATAGTACATACATATAACGAAATACATATGTATTCGTGAAACGAAAATCGAAGTTAAAACAGAGAACGTGTAACTAAAGAAAACCGCCAACAGAACGAATAAGTGGGAAACAGCAAAACATCAAATCGCGAGTAGGTACTTCACGATTGGGGAAATGTGGCATGAAATTAGTCAATTCCAACGCTCGAAAAATATTATTTTGATATAATAAACACAATTTAAATATTTTTTAACGTTTTCAATAACTTTTTTTTTGTGAAATTTCAACGAAAACACCGCGTTTTTTGGTAATCTTCAAGTAGGTAATGTGGTGAATTACCTACCACCAGTTTGACAATTTCTCTTGCTATCCGTCGTTGGTTATTCTCTATAAATTTACGTCTCTGGTTAAAATACATTTGTCAACTGTACGAGAGAAGTGATGAAAACAAAAACGAAAAGGTCTTCAACAAATCTGAAAGTGTGCGAAAAAACAATTACAGAATTAGTGTTGGAAAATAGAAACACGCCACTCGCGCAAAATTTTAAGCCGCCGATGTCATCGTCACCAATAAAAGCCCCGACCCAAGCAGTTTTTCATATAGATGAGTTTAACACAAGCTTATGCATTATGAGTAGACAAGCCGCACGCGTGCACATCTTGCGCAACCAATATAAAAGTCTTATCAAATATCAACAGAAATCAGCTGTAGCAACTGCCGGTAATGCAGTGCATATATTCACAATTGTGCCATAGTACAAATAGGTTTCTTTGTGTGCTCCCAATCGCTTATTTTTAACAAATTATTTTAATAAAATATCGCTAAACAAAAGCTCTACGACCAAAATTGCCCAAAGCTCGCTAATAGCCCGAATCTCCATCTTTACAACCAAAACTTAACCCTCTGCGACTGACGTGAATTAAGTTTCCTTATTCCACTGACGCGGTAGTCCACCAGACACCATTACGATAGTTTATATTTTCTCGTCTAATTTTGCAAACGTTTTGAAAGTGTTCCTGTTTTAAGTTCCAAGGTGAACGTTTTTATTTATTGTATTTTTTTATAATCAAAAAGTCAATTAATTTTAAACGGTATTCATTTACATTGCTCAAATTGACCCTGAAAAATGTATATCTATAAAAAAACAACAACAATATATTCCATATTATATTTTTGTCAACAAAAGCTTTAAATTATTTTAATGTACATTAAAGTCCACCAATCTTTCAAAAAAGAGAAAAATTCAGTGGTCAAATAAAAAGATATTTCATGTCAAACATGCCAATATGCATTTTATAGTTAGGCTTTCCAAAGCTTATACGCGGCTTTTAAAAGTCCCGGAAGAAGATCTCTTAGAACAGTGAGGGCGATCATTAATGCCTGAGTAATCCATCAGAACAAAATAAACTAGAAATATAAGATATCGAAACAACTTCACTGACGCGGACGCTATAAAATTATGACTTAAATACTGAGATGGTTGTCTCCCAGACACCTACCTTAAGGTGACGCTAAAAAATTGCGACTTAAATACTGAGATGGGTGTCTCCCAGAAACCTATTTTAAAGCTGTCGTGGTTGTCTCGTAGACACTTTTCCGCTCAAAACAATGCATATGCTCCCTTCAGTCGCTTTCAACACACTAACTTAGGCATGAGTATGCAATATGAAGGTAAAGAGAGAGCGTGAGGAGAAGTGGGTAAAATAACGCCGCAAAATCTATTTTTCTGTTTATTGGTGTCAGACTACCACGTCAGTTGCAGAGGGTTAATTTATAGATTTGGATTCCAAATAAGAGAGAAAAAGGGACCCGTACAAAAAAACAGCAATTAGAAGTAATATAAATGATTGCACGTATTTTTAGGGAGAACAGTAGAATGAGCGACGCTGGTGCCATCTGATGTTGAGAAGTAGCCAACTCCCAAATTTTGTTGCAAGCAAATCATAAGAAGAGTTTGACATTTGCTTTGGCTAAGGGTGTTGGCACACTTTGCAAGTGAAATTCGTTTTCCCACTGTTTGGTAAATTTTCTAACATTTTTTGCAATTAAAAACTGCAATATAACAATCGAATACGACACAAAATATGTTAGCAAGTATTTTTATTGTATAGGGAGAACCCAGAAACTCTAATGTCCTATATATAGGACACCAATTTCATGTCGACTCACGCACGCGCCCGATGGCCAGGAAATAACGGGAATGTATTTTTGCATGCAGTAGAAATTGCGCAACAGCGTTAGTAAGTGTTTATAGTCCCTCAGTGAGAGAAGTGCTCGTTGTCTTATTCAGAAAATTACTAATTTTAAAAAATGCAAAATTATAACATACGATTTCAAAAGTGAGTTAAAATTTATATGATAAAATTTAACCAATATATTTTTTTTATTAAAAAATTATAGAGAAATAAATGAGTTTTTAAATGTGTAAAATTATAGTTAAATACATTGAAAATTAGTTAGTAGTAAAAATGAGCAAATGTTAGTGTCCTACATATAGGACATTATGAAGATAGGTATCTACAAGAACTATTTTTTTGCAGAGGTCTCTGGCTTCATGAGGTTCTTGTTTTGTTGGAAGATGGTGAAGAAAACACTGGCGACATCGATAAAGTGGTTTTGTTTTCTCCAGTTAATGCAAACGAAGAAGATTCTGGTCCTGAGGAAGCCTTTGGCGTAAATAATAACAGCAAGCGCCAGCAGAAATAAAATTTAGTGCAGCCGGGCCGTTATATATGTAGAACAACCGCATTTGATTTACATGTATAACTTTAACATGGGAGGAGTGGACCGTTCTGACCAAAATATAAGCTTGTATAGGACTTCAATCATGGACAAAAAATGGTACCTGCCTTTGCTAGCTGTCAGGAACAAACCTATTATCGGTTCAGGAACGCACATAAAAAAGTAATTTGTACCAAAGTTAAGGTACATTACATGGTGCCGAAACCCGAATTAAAGCGAAAAAATGCCAGAATCAGCAACTAATAGCGAAAAACCGGACCACAATATTAGACCACCAAAAAGTTTTGTCATCAACAATTACCAAAATGTGGCAAACGAGTGGAAATTGTGGCTTCATTAATTCGAGTGGTACGCGATCGCGACAGAACTGGATACTAAGAAACCAGAAGTGCAAGTCGCAGTATTCATGTCGTCGGTAGGAAATGACGCAGCAGTTATTTACAATACCTTTAATTTAACAGAAAGTGATAGAGAAAGCGTCAGCACAATCAAAAGGCGATTTACAGAATATTTTACACCCCAAATAAACGAAACGTACGAAAAATATGTATTCAACACCATCGTACAAAAGGAGTGTCAAACATTTGATGAATTCGTTACAGATCTAAGAAGCAAAATTAAAAACTGTGGTTACGGGACGTTAGAAGACACTTTAATTCGCGACAGAATATTAGTGAGTATAACAAATGACACAACAAGAGAAAAACTACTAGCGGAAAGCAAATTAACCCTGGAAAAAGCAATAGATATATGTCACTCTGCATAGCAAGTTAAGATGCAGGTAACAACAATGAAGCAAGCGGCCACAGTTGACGCAGTTACGTGGAACAAAAAGCAAACTAAAAGAGACATCAAAGAAACTAACAAAAAAGATGAACCCGTTCACTGCAATAGGTGTGCTACCACGCACGGTCGCCGTAACTGTCCGGCCTTTAAAAAGGTTTGCCAAAAATGTAAAAGAAAAGGCCACCTTACCAAATGTTGCAAAAGCAAAACGGTCAACGAACTGGTCCAAGACCGAGAAAGCAACGATTACAGTTTTGTAGTGTCTACGGTAGGTGCGGATTTAGACAATGTGGACGTCGAAGATTGGTATGAAAAAGCTACGCTGGCCAAAAACGTAATGGTAAAGTTTAAGCTTGACACAGGTAGCCAGTGCAACGTTTTAAACTACGAAATAATAAAGAAAATAGACGTTCAAATCAGTCCATCGCCAACAAAGCAATAAACATCGTTTTCAAACCATAAAATCCCCGTACTGGGTGAAGTGGTCATAGACACGCTTATTAAAAAAAAAGAGGTACCCATAAAATACTTAGTTGTCAAAGCGGATGTTACAGCAGTGCTTGTAAGTCAACATGTGAGAAATTGAAATTAGTGAAGCGTATTGAAACTTTAACTGTTGATGAAAACTTGTTTGAAGGTATTGGTTGCCTTAAGCAATACAAATACGACATAGACTTATAGAAAATCCGAAACTAAGCATATGCCCTGCGCGAAAAATCCCGCATACTATTAGACAGCAGGTTAAAGATGAGCTTGATAGTAGGTAGCGCAAAAAATAATTAAACCCATAACCAAGCCGACACCGGCTGTGTCACCCATGGTCGTAGTAAAAAAAAATAATAAAATTACTCTGTTTAGACCCATCGGAGATAAATAAAAATCTCAAAAGACGTTATTATCCACTTACTACGTTAGAAGAAATTACAGCCCGCATCCACGGCTCTAAGTGATTCACGTTACTCGATTGTAAAAAAGGCTTTTGGCAACTGCAAGTAACACCCCGTACTTCAGAATATCTGACATTCAGTACCCCATTCGGAAGATACTCTTGCTTAAGAATGCCATTTGGCTTAGCATCGGCTCCGGAAGTTTTCCAACAAGTAATGAGTTCGTTGATAGCGGACGTAAAGAACGCGGAGGTGTCTATGGATGATGTTATCTTGCATGCCACCAGCAAACTAGAACTAGAGAGGATCACTCAAGAGGTACTTGACAAATTCAGAAAAGCAGGCCTTAAGCTTAATAAAGAAAAATGCGTTTTTAATACACAAGAAGTAAGGTTTCTGGGACATATAGTCTCCGCTGAAGGGGTAAAACCTGATCACGAAAAAATAGAAATTATAACGAAAATTAAGCAACCGGAAAACGTGAAAGAGTTGCAAAGATTCTTGGGTATGGTAACATACGTGTCGAAATTTATAAAAAATTTGGCAGATATCACCCAACCACTAAGACAATTATTGCGAAAAGATGTTGAGTGGGTGTGGGATATGCAACACAATGAAGCATTTAATGAATTGAAAAATCTGTTAAAGAATCCACCAGTACTAGGGTATTATGACACGAAAGCGCCAATTTTGTATAGTCCAAAAGTCACTTATAAAAAAGGTATGGAATTGTATGTAGCAGATTTACTGAGTAGAGACTGCCAAAACTTAGATAGTGAAGATTTAAATACAGAAAATTTACAAATATGTGCTATTGTGCCATTCACGAAAACGCGAAAAGACGAACTTAAAACGGAGACCTCAAAAAGTAAAGAACTTAATGATTTAAAGTCAACCATATTAAAAGGATGGCCAGAGACCATCAATAAAGTGCCGGTAAATCTCAAAAAATATTGGTACTACAGAGAGGCTCTCAGCGTTTACGAGGACATAATTTTTAAAGGTCACAGAGTATTGGTTCCAAACTCAATAGTGCCATTAGTAATGAAACATTGCCACCTTAGTCATAAAAGACTACAAAGGACGCTAAAACTGGCCCGTGACAATGTATTCTGGCCAACAATGACCAAAGATTTAACTGAGTACATAAAAACTTGCAGTGCATGCAGCAAAATACAAAAAGATAATCAGATGGAACAAATAAATTTACAAGCAGCACCGAAACGGCCATGGAGTATTGTCGCTTCGGACATATTCCACTTAAGAGGAAAGGATTACATCCTCATTGCAGACAACTACTCAAGATACTTTGACTTTAAACAACTAAACAATATCACCAGCTTCAACGTAATTAAAGAACTTAAGACATGGTTTGCTACCTTCGGCATCCCGGAAGTACTATTATCAGACAGTGGTAAACAATTTTATTGCAGCGATTTCAAGGCCTTTCAGAAAGAATGGAACTTTGAACATAGAATTTCGAGCCCTCATTTTCCACGTTCAAATGGTCTAGCCGAACGCTATGTACAAGAGGCCAAAAACCTGATGAAAAAGTGCCTCGCAGACAACACGGACATACAGCTAGCGCTGCTACATCATCGGAATACTCCACGCATGGACCTAGGGTAGCCAGTTCAACGATTAATGAACAGAAGAACCAGAACGCTATTATCTACCAATGAAAAGCTACTCAATCCAAAAATAATAAAAAACGTAATAAAAAAACTAACAAAACTCAAGGAAGGTGAGAAAGGAACAGCAGATAGAAATAAAAAACAGAGTAGAGAGTACACAACGCAAGAGAAAGTACTGCTTAGACAAAGCCATAATAACTGGGTTCCAGCTTATATAGTGAGACTAGAAGGACACCGCTCGTACAGAGTACAAACCGAGGATGGCTCCATATACAGAAGAAACACATGGCATCTTAAGCCAGCAAATTCATCCCTCGACGTTGATTCTAACTCGTCCACAGATCGTCCTACTGTTGAACCAAAAAACCAAAGTTCTTCGAGTCCAACACAGCCACCGACAGAAACCACAACACAACAGTGTTCGCCAGATGACGTGCCTCGTGAAGCTGAACCTTCCACGCCCGCTACACCACAGGATGCAGATAGCCTCAACCATCCACCACGCACTCGCTCTGGACGTGTAATTAAAACACCCGCAAGGTACAGCTGAAAAGGAGGGATGTCAGGAACAAACCTATCATCATTCCTATATATACATATTACTACACAACCACTTTTATTGTACACACTTTGGATATACATATTATTGGAGATTGTTCTAGACACGAACTCTAATAAAACACGTGCCTTCTCAATCGTTCTATTTTATTTTAACAAAAGTAATTTGTACCAAAGTTAAGGTACATTACACTAGCCCACTGCAGTGATATGGCGCTTGGATCATACATCGCGAACGGGGCGGAAGTTTTGACCAACTGGGCTTTAGGCGTGCAGTGGCTACCATGCTGCTGACCACCCATCGAAAGCAATCAACCTACCAAAAAGGCCATCCAAGTTGCTCCAAGGAAGCCGAAATTCGCTACGACCGTATGGATCATCTTGTAGAGGCACAGAAAAAACAAACCCAATGTGGATATTGCCATCAAAAAACCCCTACAAGATGTGTAAAATGCAATATTGAAGTACATACCAGGTGTTTTGTAAACTTCCATTCCAATAAATAAAAATATGTTTTTATGCCTTATATTCCTAATGTCCTATATATAGGAAACCTCTAAAATATAAATAAAAAATTGTTTTTAAAAAAGTATCAGAGTATCTTTCTATAGCGGTTTTAAACAGACATTTCCAAAAAAAAATCAAAAGTTTTCGCCTGAGTAAGATTTAGGGTTATCTGGGATAAAAGTGCTTCGCGAAATTTTATATGTGAATGGCCAAGGCGTAATAAACTTCAATTGCCAAGTCTGAAGTTCCTTCATATTTACAAACCCAACATCTTGGTTGATTGCGGCGATGTTATTGGAATGCATAAGCTTGTGTTAAACGCATCTATATGAAAAATGTCATTGTGCCGCGGCCTTAAGTGCGACTAGTACATATACGTGCCCACATACGCAAATACCGTCGACCATGTTCAATAGTCAGCATTCGTTGTGGACTACCGCGCAAAATCAAAGTGGTTTTGGTGATTTACGACTTTACGCGATCGAGACATGTAACATTTGGTTCGCAACCAACGGTGAATCCGCATTCGCAACCGTCAATATATGTACCCAGTACAACCGCCGAATATACAAATCTACGCTATCCATATGCTCCATATATGCCAGGATATGGTGCTTTAGCATCGATACCGCATTATTATAATCCGTATGATAATGTCCACGATATAGTAGAACTTTTTCCGTGTTTTGAAGCGTCGTCAGATAAATCGCTTAATACGAAGCAATTTTTTAAACGCGTCGAAAATCTTTAAAATTTAATCATTGGAAAGAAAACACACTTTTAGTTGCCTTACAACAAAATATGCGAGGATCTGCCAAGTATTGGGTCGATTCTCTGCAAGAAGTGTATGTTTCGTGGCCGTAATTTGTTAGTAAATTTCTATTAGATGTTCCGTGACTTATAAACGAAGCCGATGTGAATATTAATATGTCACAGACAAAACGTAGTTATAACGAGTCCGCTCAAGAATATTATTATCGCATGCTGGCGCTAGGAGCCAAAGGTGGCTTATAGGATGCAAGCATATGTCATCTCTAACGATTATATACGCTGTCAAGATTTACTCCGTGACATTGCCAACTATAGTGTTTATAACGAAGTGAATTGTTGGTTGTCGTTGCGCCTTAAATCGGGTGCGGTGCGAAAAATGTAAACGTGATATAATCGGAATGCTTACGTACGCGAAACGAGTACAAATAAAATTAGTAAATAAGTGGTTTGACCGCGAACTAACTGAACTTAACAAATCAAAATATGAGCTTTACAAGCTAGCGAAGAATACAACTGACAATACAAACATGAGAACAACTGCGATTTTAAAAAATTAGTGTGACGAATATGGAAAAATATGAAATATGGAAAAAAATATTAGCAACACTAAGGGATACTATCATCTCTAAGCCGATACTAAGCAGTCACTTGTATTTACATAAACAAATCAATCATTATATCTACACATATGTACATACAGCAGCGGAGAGTTACTCACAAAAGTATGCAAATATCAGCATAGTAGTTCTCACACATGCACATGCATTCTGAGATACTCACAAATGTATGCAATCTTCAGCGAACTAGTAAATTCTAGAAATATGCCAACGAGGAAACCGAAAAGTATAAAAGCAGCACCAGCTGAGGGACGACCTATCAGTTTGATTTAAGCACGCTATCAGTTGGGAAGTATAAGTGTTATTAAAGTAGTATAATAAAGACCATTTTGCATTATTGAATATTGGAGTTATTAATTCAACAGTTTAGTGTTTCGAACGTTAGCAGAAGGTTGCAAATAAGCAGAAATACCATAAATTCGTAACATAAGTATGGAGGAAAAAGCTGGTATATGAAGGTGTATTTAAAAACAGTATGGAATATAGAAAATTATAATAAATGAGCAATCGGGCTTCAGGTCAAAACACTCTTGTGAAACTGCCCTAAACTTGGTAATAGCGGAATGGAAAGAAGCCATGTCAAAAAAACTAATAACAGTTTCGGCCTTCCTAGACCTAAAAAGAGCAGGGGTTAGAGAGGGTTATCCTGTTGAGAAATCTAAAAAGAATAGGAATACGAAATACGGCTCTTGATTGGTTTAAAAGCTAACTTACTGAAAGAAAACAAAAATCAGAAATGCACAGTCGCCGGAAATTGTTGTTGAAATAGGTCTACCACAGGGATCTGTACTTGCAGCAATTTTGTTCATTATTTACATAAACGATATTAAAAACTGTCTTAGCCATTGCAACATACGACTTTTCGCAATAAACTGTCCAAGGGAGATAGAAGCTGTGTTCAAAATGCAAGCAGGTTTGGATGCTATATATAAGTGGTTGGGCCAAAATAAGTTAAAACTAAATATTGAAAAAACAAAATGGATGATCATGAGGAGAAAAATAAATTAAATGGGGTTATAAATTGCGGTTTAAATCAAAACTCCCACCATAGAACAGTACTCGTTGCGCTAGACCTATCAAAAGCTTTTGATACGGTCAACCATGGCACGTTACTGCAAGACCTGGAAGGATCTACCTACTTCTACATATCAAAGCTACCTTCGCAACCAGAAGGAGTTACTATCGTTTCCAACGACGATGACTGCACAATAATGTCCACAGGGCCAGGCTCACAGATCGATGGACTTTGCAACAGAATAAACGGCTACCTCCCTGATCTGTCCAGTTCTTTCGCCTCGCGAAACCTGGCATTATCACCGACTAAATCCTCCGCGACCTTATTCACAACATGGACGTCCCAAATGTCGACTATTTTGAACATCCACGTTGATGGCACTATGCTACCGACTGTCCTACACCCCAAATCTTGGGTATGACATTTGATCAGGATCTACATTTTGGTGAGCATGCAGCCGCAATTGTACCGAAAATCCAGAGCCGTAATAAAATCCTCAAATCTCTTGCTGGCAGTACTTGGGGAAAAGACAAAGAAACGCTCACTACCACTTACAAAGCAATTGGCCGATTGCGTGCCACGCGTCCCCTATATGGTCGCCAAGCCTAAACACTACACACTGGAATAAGCTACAGGCCTGCCAAAATACTGCTCTCAGAACCGCCACGGGCTGCCTTCTTATGTCCCCAGTACTCAAAGAACAGTACCCAAAACTTGGGGAAGAGGAACGCACTTTCCCCAGGGAAACGCGAGTCACACTAGCTCAACTTCGTTCTGGATACTGTAACAGGCTAAGCTCTTACCTATCCAGAATCAACCCCCACATACAAAATGTATGCCCTGCTTGCAATGTGTGCCCACATGACACCAACCATCTCCTTAATTGTAATGTGGAACCAACGCCTCTAACACCCCTATCATTATGGTCCACCCTTGTTGAAACAGCAAGTTTCCTTGGACTCCCGTTAGAGGATATTGATGACAATTTGTGATCGGTCGTACCTGGGGGATGGGGCGAAGCACTGCTACAACAACAACATATTGTAGCATATATGCGACGACCGTACTAAAATCCCGGTTTCATGGCTCTTCATACGACTAATGCTATAACAGCATTCAAGAATTCGGGTAAGACTCTAACCATTTATACATTAAAATTACTTATGCATCTGAGCATAGCGATGAGAATATTATTCGATAATTTATTAATAGCTATGCAATACCTAGAATAAAAATTATTGTATTCATCTTTTCAACCCTTTATGGGTTTGGTATGCGTGATCTGTTTTCATAGAAAGAGAACGCAAGCATTTGATTTGTAAACAAATTCAAGTTATTAAGAAAGGAAACCGCATAGCACTTAATGTATTAAGTTCTACAAAACTATATAGTATGTATGTATGCATGTATATTGAGTAAAAATTTGGTTTGCTAACCAAAAACTTTTATAGTGCGCTTGTTAATTTATGTTTTTTTTTCTCCCTATGCTATATACTTCCTACCTATTTTTTATTACTAAATATAGTGTACTGTTACTTTACTTGATTTTTTATTTTGTTTCTTTAGTACGAATAAGCATCCAACGTACCAGTTCGTTGCTGCTGTGCAAATGCATTACGTTGATTATTTGCATTGGCATTGCCGCCATTAGTTCCATTACCGTTGCTATTTGATGTTGATACAGAATTTGCAGAATTTGTGGCATTAGCTGCAGCACTTTGCTTGAGAGCGGGACGTCGTTTCGCCAAAGGCATATCATCATCGGAATCGCTCAATGTCAAATCAACCTATTGTTAAATAATATATGACATTAGAACGTAGCAACTAAATTAATTGATGTAAATAAAAGAAGTAAAATGAATTATGTAGATATTACAGAGAGGTTGCTAGTTAAAAATTTAAATCATTCTGAAAGTTCGAAGAGTCAAACAAATATTTGTTGGTATAGTTAGGCTAGTAGCGACGCGGTACCGAAATCATATCTTCCGTTTACCTTGGAATGGTGTATAACCACTGCATATAGTAACACCTTTTTATATTACGAAATTAATTATTTGGAAATTAAGCAATCTTAAATTTAAAGCAAATTAGCTGTTTACGATATTGTTATACAACTGGCAAACAATACGATGTTTATATTCCACGCAACTTTCGACATCTCTGGTATATATAGAAAACGGAATAATTTTGTAAAAAAACGTACCGTATCATTAGTGGTCGTGGATGTGGGTTGATCATTAGATATGGCAGGTGGAGGTGGTGCAGATTTTAACATCTTCACATCCTCTGTAGTTATAACTTCTATAAAAAACAATATTTTTTATAACGTGTATAAATTTAATAAATATATATAATTTATTTTTTCTCAAACTTTTATGAGGACAGTCATACCAATATCATCCGAAATGACTTCCACCTTCTCTACAGGTTTCGTCGGTGTATCAATTATTTGAGCCTCATTACGTAAACTATGTGTACTCCAAGAGCCATCTTTGTGTAATTGTATCTCAGTGTCATCGGGCTTAAGTAAATGTGAAGCGAGTACCTCTTGAAAGTAACTAGCAAAAGATAAAAACGAAATTTGTAGCTTTGGTTTCAATATGTGCTTTTGAAAGCACAACAATCAATCATACCCGTCAATGACTAGATTGTCATAAATGGCTGGTTTGTCGCACACCGGACAATTCCATGTTGGTTTACGCTCATTCATCTGCAGGAATAGACTAGCATCAAAACATTGTAAATGTGAACAAGTTGATGCACGACACGGTATGGACATTTTCATTTTGCCTAGCGGGCAATTTAGTGACACTTTAAGCATTGTGGTAGCAATTTCGCAATCAGCATCCTCAGTTAGTTTTTCTTTAACTAAAAAATTTTAAAGAAAATTGGTAAATGGAACTGTACAAGTAGCTGAAAACATTTTTTTGTACGTACTTAAACCGCGTGTGTAATCGGCTGGTTTGACACCTTTTGTCTTCATTCGATGCAGTAACTGCGCCGATGTTAACTTCTTCACTAAATACACAGCAATACAGTAGCCGCGTGTATAGTCTGGACACCACTGTACAGTTATTGTGTTAGTTACTGTAGGCGAGAGTTTTACATTTGCAGTCACATTAACTGGACGTGGTGGTCGCTTAGGTTCAACATTCGGTCTATTTGTTGGAATGACGTTCTGGAAATTTTAATAAAAATTACAAAATCAAATCCAAGCAAAGCAGAAACAAAAAGCTAATCTGGGCCAGAGAACTGCAAAAATCACAATTTTCCTGATTTAATCGAACACTGAAACTTGCATTCCATTCAATCATGCGATTAAACTCATAATTGAATAAACTCATAATTTAATAAACTAAGCATCTGTCTTTACTAGACTCCGTTAGCATGATTGCGTTCGAATGACCGAACAGGTTTTGCGTACGATTGTATTGATCAAACGAAGGCAAGCGGAGAATAAAATCAAAGCACGAGGATTAGTATCGTTTAGTTCGGCAAGCAAACAGAATCATGTTTATATGTATGTTTATATGTAGCTTGTCGCCGTGACGTAAGGGCAGAAGAATCATGCAAATATTCAGACTCATGGAGCTTTCATATTTGTATGTATGTATGTATGTATTTATTTGAAAATTTGTTCCTAGCACAACAATTTTGACAAATTATTTAACAGTGCTAGTCATGAATAGCATGAGCTATAAAAATTGAACATTTATAATAATAATAAATTAGATTAATCAAATTAAATTAAATATAACGGACAATAGTGAAATATTTTTGTATGTAAATGTAAATCTTAAAACTAAAGAAAAGTAGTTAATAAATATTAAAAGACAGCAGTAGTGATGATAACCTTTGGCTGGTTATAGATTGAATAGTATTTAACAAATAAAGAAAGAAGACACAGAGAAAGGAAAAGGACTTAGAAATGAACATTTTAACAACAATTTGAGATCCAGTTTAAGAGTCGTTAAAAAATGATGTTAGCTCTTTTCTGAAGTGCAGAGCATTACTTAAGAGTCGAAGACTTGTAGGTAGCGAGTTCCAAAGACGTATTGCAGTAACAAAGAATTGGCGCTCAGAGGTTAGCGAGCTGTATCTGATGTGCTTAAGAAGAAGCACCGATCTTGATGATTGCAGAAAAATAAGCTTACGATATAGATAGTCAGGTTCCTTCATGTGTATCAATTTATGGAGGAAGGACAGTGTTTTGACTTTTAAAAGATTTTCGAAAGAAATGTTTAGCAACCTTTCAGCATGTTGAGATACCTGGTCAAATCTTTTCAACCCATAAACATATCTAGCAATGTTGTTGTAAACAACATTTATTTGTTCTTGCACAGATAGTCACAGTTTGAGTAAATCACACAACCATGGAGTAGCGTATGTATTAAGTACGCTTTAGCCAGAAGTAGTCTTATGTGCAAAGGCGTGAAATACTGTGTTAACCATAGTGTACGAATTATTCCATACACTTTCCCAACCGTTCTAAAAATATGGTCTTTCCATGTCAATGTTTTTTTAAAAATTACACCTAAGTTTGGAGTGGTCAAGAAGTGTTAAGAAGGCAATGTAACTTTCATCCACTCGCTCACGAATTTCTTCTGTCACAGATAATAGTGCCGTTGTACAGCTCCGCTTTGGCCTGAAACCGGACTGACTGTCTGACAGGAGCTTGTATTCATGTACATATGATACGATTTGCCCATGTAGAATACGTTCAACGAGCTTAGAGGGGAAAGGGAGTATGGCTATTGGTCGATACTCATTATTTTGTTTAGGGATTGTAATAACTTTTGCAGCTTTCCAGTATATTGGGAAGACACCGGTCGTCAAAATTGAGTTGACCAAGTAAGTAATGTGGGGAAGGATTTTGGGAAGAATGACTTTTAAAAACTTTGAACATATACCATCAAGCCCCATTGCGTTAGACTTCACAGAAAGTATGGCTTGGGCAACACCACAATTATCGACACAAACAAACTCGAAAGGGCTAGTGTCAACATTAACACGCACGGAGTAGTTATCAATACACACATTGTCGGCTGAGTTAGGTAGTCTTACAAAAGTATTATTTATTTCGTTGATGTCGACATCAGGAGGATGAGACAGGTCACTTTTGGGCTTACCAATTCCTATTTGTTTGATTTTGTTCCACTTTTCTTTTGTATTCAAAGCAGAACTGAACTTATTTGCCTTTTCATTCCGATGAATGTAATCGCTGTTGAGGCAAACGAGCAAACACCTGAATTGATTATATTCACGCATGCAATAAGTTGGTTGATTTTAAATCAATGTCGATTATGTTCGTTTAAGCAAGTTGGATCATTGAACACGATCATGTTGCCGAATGTAATCGAACGTTGTTGTGTTCGATTTTTGCTGTTCTCTGATCTGGGCCCATCACCGTCCATTTTTTAAATCACAATATCTCTGAAATGGTGAATCCTTGACTTGACAGGCCGGCCGGCCAGCCATTGTGAACGAATTTTGTAATTATTAAAATTTAAGTAACTTCCCGATGCTGCAAGTTTCAAACTTGGAATATAGTTCAGAACCCCATGACAATGCAATTATAAAAAAAAACTTCGATAGGTGGCGCATGGATCGAAATATTTCAAAAAATCGTATTTGTGGTCCGATTTGGTTCATATTTAGAACACATTATACACGCAGGAATGGAAAGCGACCTATGAGAAAATCGCCTCTAGGTGGCGCAATGATCGAGATATTAAAAAAAATTGTATTTGTGATCCGATTTGGATCATGTTTGGACCACATAATACATACATGAATAGAAAGCGACATATGAAAAAATCGAGATGTTAAAAAAAAATCGTAATCGTGGTCCGATTTGGCTCATATTTCGAACACATATTACATACAGAAACAGAAATCGCTTTATGAAAAAAATCCCTCTAGGTGCGGCAAGGATTGAGATATTTAGAAGTAAGGAAGGCTAAGTTCGGGTGTAACCGAACTTTACATACTCAGCTGAGAGCTTTGGAGACAAAAGAAAGGAAAATCACCATGTAGGAAAATGAACCTAGGGTAACCCTGGAATGTGTTTGTATGACATTAGTATCAAATGGAAGGTAATAAAAAGTATTTTAAAAGGGAGTGAGCCATAGTTCTATAGCTTAACGCCTTTCCGAGATATCGCCATAAAGGTGGACCAGGGGAGACTCTATAATGTGTTTGTACGATATGGGTATCAAATTAAAGGTATTAATGAGGGTTTTAAAAGGGAGTGAACCTGAGTTGTTTATGTGAAGGCGTTTTCGAGATATCGGACCAGGGTGGCCCAGAACAACATCTGTCGGGTACCGCTAATTTATTTATATATGTAATACCAAGAACAGTATTCCTGTCATGATTCCAAGGGCTTTGGATTTAACCCTGCAGAACTTTTTCATTTTCTCCCACTTAATACTGTAGGTGTCACACCCATTTTTCAAAGTTTTTCCAAAGTTATATTTTGCGTCAAAAAACCAATCCAATCACCATGTTTCATCCCTTTTTTCGTATTTGGTATGTAATTATGGCATTTTTTTATTTTTTGGAAATTTTCGATATCGAAAAAGTGGGCGCGGTCATAGTCGGATTTCGCCCAATTTTAATACCAAGATAAAGTGAGTTCAGAAAGTACGTGAACTAAGTTTAGTAAAGATATATCGATTTTTGGTCAAATTATCGTGTTAACGGCCGAGCGGAAGGACAGACGGTCGACTGTGTATAAAAACTGGGCGTGGCTTCAACCGATTTAGCCCATTTTCACAGAAAACAGTTATCGTCACAGAATCTATGCCTCCATCAAATTTCACAATGATTGGTAGATTTTTGTTCGACGTATGGCATTAAAAGTATTCTAGGCAAATTAAATGAAAGAGGGCGGAGCCACGCCCATTTTGAAATTTTCTTTTATTTTTGTAGCACCATATCATTACTGGAGTAGAATGCTGACATTATTTACTTATATACTGTAAAGATATTCAATTTTTTGTTTAAATTTTTAAATTTTTAAAATTATTTTTTCTTTTTTAAGGGGGCGTGTTCGTTATAGTGGTTATTATTTAAATATTTATTTATCGAATTTTATTATCGAATTACTTTTTGGTAAATGAAAATTTTTGAATACTTCAAAAAGAAAATTTTTGATTATAATATTTTATACTTCAAATAAATAACATAATATTTTTAAAAAATAAATATTTAAATATTTGGTTAACAACCAAATTCGTTATCCGATTTTGCTAATTTTTATTTAGCACACATATAGTAATAGGAGTAACGTCCCTGCCACATTTAATCATGATATCTTCAACGACTGCCAAATTACAGCTTGCAAAATTTTTAAATTACATTCGTTTAAAAGTGGCCGGTGCCACGCTCTGCTCAGCTGAGTATAAAAATACTCGTATTTGTGGTCCGATTTGGCTCATATTTGGAACACATAATACATACATGAATAGAAAAAGGCCTGTCCATATTTCGAAACAATATTACATACAGTCCGGTAGAAGTGACATCAAAATACTTTGGAGTTCGAGGACTTAGATTGTAACAAATTGTCAGGATAGAGTCCTTGTAATAATGAGTCACTAAATGAACTAAATAGAATAAGAAATAATAGGCAATTAAGACTAAAAACTTGAAAATAAAATAATTTAAACAAATTTTAAGTTAAACGGTTTTATTGAAAACTAATACTAAAAGCTAGAAAATAATTAGGTAGGTCCTAGGTACTAGTCATCACACTCCTAGTCATCACAATCTAGGGCGTTGATCAGGCAATTAAATAAAAGCGTTGGGCGCGTGAAATTTCTAAAAATGTGAGGCGTAGCATAGCCAGATTAAGGTTTAGTTGGTCTTACTTATGACTATCAATGGAAATTTGACGCGTCCAATGCTTTTATTTAATTGTCTGATCAACGCCTTAGATTGATGAGGAGTGATGACTAGTACCAAGGACCTACCTAATTATTTTCTAGCTTTTAGTATTATTATTACTTAATGTAAGTAATGTTTTCAATAAAACCGTTGTAACTAAAAAATTTTTTTTTTATTATTTTATTTTAAATAAACACGATACGGGCCCTGAACACAGTGAATTTGCCTTTATAGGTAGCATTAATTATGTGTAAAGTATGGCAGGACATTGCTTCATGTTATATGTTATGGTATCGTATGATAGCACATCACATCATAGCATGCCTCCAGATCATATGAATTCAGCATATCAAATGACATCACGTCATATACCTATTCAGACCGATTCTAAATATTCTCGCGGAATTTTGTTCTCGCGGATTTTTTTTCAGCCCAATTCTGCATTTCGACTTGGATTGGAATTTTTTCGATTTGGCAATTTTGGTATTCTGTGTTCCAATCTCTTTCGATCCAACTTCGAATCGTTCGATTTTGCGTATTCTGCATTTCGATCGTAGTTCCGTTTTTCTAAGTTGCAAATTAGTTGGCGGAAAAATATTTTCTTTTTATTTTTTTATTGATTTATAACAGAATTTTAACAAAAATGTAAGTAAAACTTGTTAAGAAACGTAGAAGGCTTTATGATGATTGCTTTTTATATGTTTCCAGGTCAAAAACAACATGTCGATGTCGAAGTCCTTGGAGGTATTTGCCCAGCAAAAGTATCTAACACATACTTGAAAGCATCCTTGTTAAGTCGAAAGTTTTTTTTTAACCTAAATAAGAAATAAGTCATTAAACTTTACCACTTTTGAGTTAAGTTTCTAACAATTCGTCACTCATCTCAAATGGATTACACAAATCTCGCAATATTTGCCTTTCCATTCTCGCCTGGCAATTTTCGAATGCGTTGCTTTCCAACTCCATAAATAATGCCGCGGCTATTGATTCCATTATAATAGACAGCTATAATTTGTGTCTGTTCGTTGGGTCCAGTTATATGCCAAAGCAAGCTGCCGGCGTAGAGGAAGGTGAAGCGAAAACGTAAACAATCCTTGCGGAAAGAATAAATAAACCTTTATAAAGTATTTTAGACCAGTGCAATGAAATTAGCATCCTTAAAATTCAGAAAATGTCAACTATTTTCGTGCAGGAATCCGTTTTAACAAAACTTGGTGGCCACGGCAGGGAATTGGCCAAAAGAACGAAAAAAACACACTTACAATTATGAAAACACTTCACTCAAAAAAATATAACACTGCGGCAATATATTCTATTGCTTTTTTTTTGTACAAAATGGCGTGGATAATAAAATATAAACGTTTTTCAATGTTTTTTACAAATTTTCTTCAATTTATTTTGTTCCAATGTTCACACATTCCGTACCAACAGCTGATTTCGAAAAATTATTTGCTCTTCTCTTCTCTTTACGATTCCGTCGTAATGCAGAATACCAAACTTCGATTAAAGCGGAGCGTAGAACGGGAACGTAATCGAAATGCAGAATAGGGGTGTTTATTCCCGCGGAAAAATTCCTCCAATTCTTTTCTCCTAGGGAGAAGAAAAATTGGGGAATAGGAATTTCGAATTTTTGAAGTCTGCTGTTTTGTCAATTGAAATTTCGTTGCGCATTTCTTATTTTGTTTAAAAAATAGAAAAGTTTAATTATTGTTGCGAATTTGTTTGAAATTAAGAAATAAGTTATAAACAATGCACATTATTGCATTTCATGTGGTATTCACTGAAATGAGTAATGAATTGGTGCCAGAGCAACATCAACAGAGGAGCATAAGAAGGCGGGATAACACAAATCCGCCGGAGTTGGCCTCTTTCATTCTGCAAAGCAATTTTCTGTCGGCCACGTCAAGTTTAGTTCGCCTTTCGCCATATGCCAAAATTTAATTAAGCCTTCTTAAAAAATCCTTGCGCAATTTCTGGATGGCTGCATCAAATATACAAAGAGCTCTTCCGTTGCTTCTGATATACTTTTCGACTTAAAGAATATTGTGGTTGTTGTTGTATTAACAGTGAGAATATTGTGGTAGAATGTACATAGTTTAGCACAAATTTGTGCAAATAAGTGTTCTTTCTTAAAAGAACCAATTTCCTTTAATTATTTTGATGCATTCCCTTTAATGTAAGTAGTGAAAAAACTCCTATGAAATGGCAGAGAAATCTCCCTCTCCCTGACATTCATAATACCTACTTTTCTCCCATAACCGGTTTCCGCGTTTTCGAACATTGTTCAGAATAGGAGGAACGGGAGAAGTGAAAAAACTCACAAGGAATTTTTATTTAGAATACGAGAAATGGGAGAAGGGAAAAAACTCGCACGGAATTTTAGTTTAGAATTGGGCTGATTATATCAACATGACATCATATCAACTCTTGTATGAGAACATCATATCGCACGCCTAGATCAATAGAAAGTTAACTCAAAAATCTGAAATTTCGAAGTTATTAGCATAGTTGATTGCATTACACTTTCATTAGCATTACATAGTTATATTGCAAACATTTGAGCGCGCATTATTTTTTTCCAGCTTAGTGAAAGTGCTGCCTTTCTCCATTACGACTAAAAAAAATATTGCAGTCGTTTTATTTTTTCACTACCACCCAGCTGAATGAAAAATAAAAAATATAATTATTGCAAGTTTTCTATGCGCCAATCAAAAGAGTGAAGAAAAATTGTGGTGCACTAAGCTGAAATATTTTCTCTACCAGGGCCCGTATCGTGTGTCACGATTCATATCGGGATCCATTCTTCACTCAATTTATAAATATAAAACTGTCAAACTATAAAAATTTTGATAAATTATAAATCCAACTAGTACGCAAAGTCTCTAGTTCACATATGTCGTTATTCGGACTCATGATTTCAGAGCTATTTTGATTTAATGTTTGAGTGATTTCGATACGAATCGTAACACACGATACGGAGTCAGCTTTTAAATTTTATTGAAAAATTGTTCAGCTTCACTACCACTATAGCTGAGTGAGGCCGATATCTCTGAATTACCACTCAAGTGTGAGTGAAGGCCGGTGCATTAATGCACTACCCGCAACTCTGGTTATGAGTACCGCCTTGCGTATTAATTAAATATAATCGATTATCTAAAATATCTTCAGAAATTAGGGAAGTCTTTGTAAAAAATTAAAATTGCTTTGTCCCGTATTGGAGAATATCAGTTTTTCAGATTTTCTGAACATAACAATTTTTCGAGTTGATCGCTATTTTTATCTAAGGTATGCAAAAAAAAACTATAACATCCAAATGAACCATTCAGCACACTCACCGGCAGTTGACATAACTTATTGTTGACTTTAACGCTAACGCTAGGCGGAAAACAATCCTCTTGTTCGCATGATGTTTCCAATAAACAAAAACGTAACTGAACTTGTATAGCGTGCTCAATTTTATTACTATTCCTTATATCGCGATTTGATGCAATTTCTGTTGCTTGTTGTGGTGTTAATGTAAAATAGAAGGGCACCTCTTGTATGCGTTGTGTATTGCGCGGCACAAGTGATGACGGTTTAATTAAAATACCCAATACATCATAGAAAGCAAGTTTCTTAAGACGTACATCAGGATGAATGGGTATATGGGTTGGTATGGGATTCATAAAGGGTACCATATTATTAGCAACACCACCACCAGGACCATTAGGTGGTACACCCTGTATAGCTTGAGCACCAACAGGTGCCGGTTGGCCGGGTTGTGGCAGACCAGCTGCAGGATTTTGTTGTACCGGCGGCATTTGCATATGTGAATACATTCTTTTGGGATCTGTTGGTCCGTATTGTTGTGCTTGTTGTTCTGCGCTGTAAATGGATGAATGGTTTTTTATATTATAATTTTTTTTTTTTCTAGAAGACAAACTTACATCGATTGCGTGTAAACTTCACGTATTTTATGTGATAGCAAATCGTAATTTGAATGTAGCAGATTTATAATGCGACGCTGTAAATCGACTTTACGTCCGGCAAAGGATATACTCAAAAATGATAATATTTGCTGCAACTCTACCACACGTAACAAATTTACCATTTCCTCACATTCCTAGAAAGAAAAATATAATTTTATTAAAATGAATTAATTTATGAATTGGGATTAATTGGTCGCAATTCACATATATATTACATAACAAGCAAACATCCCAGAAAGTAAATGTTGTTGTTGTTGTTGTAGCGATAAGGACACTCCCCCAAGGCCTTGTTGTTGTTGTATTAACGACAAAGACACCCCCGAAGGCTTTGGGGAGTGTTATCGATGTGCATGGTCCTTTGCCGGATATAGATCCGGTACGTTCAGGTAACAAAGCACCATTAAGGTACTAGCCCGACCATTTCGGGAACGATTAAGGTCCATCAGGAGTTCGGGGTCGCCAGAGCCTCGGCTGTTATTGAACAGGATTCGCCACGGATATGTGAAGTTGATAATTGGGTTGGAGAAGCTATATATTGCGCTGGTAACCCCTTGAGAGGGTTGTGCTACACAACCCCTTGAATCAATGTGGTATTTTAGTCGCCTCTTACGACAGGCATACCTACCGCGGGTATATTCTAAGCCCCCTAACCAACTGGTGGCCAGAAAGTAAATTTTAGGCGCTTATCAAACAAGGCCAATATCTAATATAAAACAAATGAAGTATTCCCCTTTGATACAGATAGACATATCGATGGTTGCACTACGACCATTGGTATGTTGCGCTCTCACCTTGTTCACAACACCTAATCAATACGACTTCCATACTTTCAGGATTTGCATTTCAGCTTATATTCAATACCGTCTTATAAGCAAACAAAATTTCAGGGGATCATATTGTAAATTGCTAAAAATAAAAGGTACCCCAATGAGGAATTAAAAATATCGTTGAGTGTTCAAGTCAGCTTTTTGTTTTGAACTAAGTTTAATTTAGTTTCAAAGTCAGTGCCTGTATCGTGGTATACGATACATGATCGAAATGAATTTTTGAAATCGCAATAACCTTAAAATGGCCGAACGGATTAAGGAAATATTTAAAATATTTGAAGGCTAATTTAAACTGCTCAGGAGATGTAAAGCGAATATTTTGATAATATGTAAAAATGTTTTCATATACCGCTAAGCGTGTATTAAGGCTTTCAAATATTTTGTCAATTTCAGCAAATATATTAGTAAGTTCGGAAACTTCATAATGAGGATCTACAGATACTATATTTTAAGCCATCTCATTATCTAATCTAATCTATTATTAGCGTGCAGAAAGCTGTAATTAGGAACGTGACATCTCCTGAAATAGAAGTTGAAATAGGTTTACCACAGGGATCAGTACTAGCCGCGATTCTGTCCATAATATACATAAATGATATTAAAACTTGTTTAAGTCACTGTAAAATAAGACTATTTGCAGATGAACAAAATGGATAGTTATGAATAAAATACACTCTGGAGCTGACAATGTAACCCTAAAAATAGCAAATATCCCATTAAAAAGAATAAACCAAATAAATAGAAACGAAAGATTAAAGTTTGATGAGCATCTTAAATATGTAGAGGGGAAAGTTTCAAAGAAGATAGGTTTTATGATACGGACGTGCAAGCACGTAAGCCGGTACTATAAAACAATGGTTTATAAGTCTATCGTTGAACCTCATTTTAAATACTGCACAACGATTCTATTTGCAATAGCTGATTCAAGTATAAATAATTTGCAGAAAAAAAACAAAATACGGTGATGCGATTTATTCTAAAGAAACGTTGTGACACTCCCATATAAGAGCTACTAAACAGCTTGAACTGGCTTTGTCTAAAAGAGCTTGTGTTATATTATACTTTGAAATTCATACCCAATACAAAATTAGGAAACCTACCAAATTATCTAAATGATCGTGTAAAATACAACAACGATGTCCATAACTATAACACAAGAAACAAAAATAATTTCCACTTGCCAATTGTAAAATCCGAATTTGATAAAAAGAGTATATATTATGAGGGATTAAGAGAATAAAATGAACTATATAGGGACTTAAAAGATTGTAAAAATATGGAAGAGTTCAAGAGTAAAGGAGTACCTATATTAGGTAAAAAAGAAATACATTTTATAAACCAAAATCAATTATGCAAAATCCAAAGACTGTATGAAGTATAAATTTGATCTCATAGATTTAATCTAAGTCCAAAGACTGTAATAAATATATAAATATTTTTCATCTTCGAGCTTTGGAGAGCGTTTATGAGCTCTTGGTCAACAAAGTGGTTGTGATGTAATTGTTCAGTATTGTTGTATGTGGAAGTTTGATTGCTCTAGAGAAGAAACGGGATTTATTTAAAACAAAGAAATCGCAGAATAGTGAAACAACATAATACATTCAGTTGTGGGTTTGGGCAAAACAGGGAGTAAGCACAACTGAGTATAATAATCTATATTAAAATTTTGCATCCTGTAAGTATTACCTGCTTGAGAATGAAAATTTGTTTGGCAGTAGCTAAAAAATTTAAACGAGAAGCAATGTGACGTTGCTAAGTAACAAATGTTCTCTGTTTAACAGAGCGTTAAATAAATTATGTTGCATACTGCTTTGCTCCCGTTCTCTTAAATTTGAGACCGGAATAATTTTCGCGTGTTATTTGCATTGCTTTTATTGTTAAGTGTTAATGTAAAAATAAAATGTAAAACATAAACAAAAACATGTCAAACTCACTAATTTTGGGGGAATAGTGGTCTCGCTTTTTCATGATAGAAATTGTTTTTGTGTTTTGAAGTTCCGATAAAGTTTCGTCAGTTTTTTTAGCTTGGAATCCAAGCAAAAATAAAGTAGTGTCATATATGCTTTTGAATTTTAGTTTTCAACGAATATCCGAATATTTGGCTTTACTTTCATGCTATTTTCAGAACCTTTTAAATCGTGAATAGACATTTTCAATGTCTGGTCTATATCGAAGCCCATGACGGACACACGCACCGTACCAATCAAAATCTTTTTTAAAAATAGTTTGATAATATTGATATAAACATGCGCGGTTCCAGGGGGGAAGGGGGTGAACTTTTTTTGTATTGACTGTAATGAAGTATATAATACTAATCTACATAGTAATTTTTTATCACGAAACGGTTTTTTACTAATTTTTTATTTTTCTTTGCATATTCGGCAACAAAGGTTGAGAACATTAATCAATACTTGGCTGACTATATTTAATCTGTGTGCTCACCCCGTCTACGTCGTGTTTTTTTTTTTTTTTTGTGGCGATAAAGATACCCCCAAGGTTTTGGGGAGTGTTATCGATTTTGATGGTCCTTCGCTAGTCTTAGAACGTCAAGGCCTATCTGTCCGGTCAGGCGATGCAAACCTATAAATCATCAACATCTACATCCCTCCTGCCACCTGTTGCCCCAGTGGATACCGCCCTTTTATCAAAGCATTACTCACTGGCAACAATCGCATTATCTTAGGCGATTTCAATGCCCATCACGATCTATGGCATTCAAACTTGCGGGCGGACAGTAGGGGTGAGATGTTGGCGGATCAAATAGAAGAAACGACGTTCTGCACAATAAACGGAGACGCCCCCACACGGGGACTCAAGGGGTTGTGTAGCGCAATATATAGCTTCTCCAACCCAATTGTCAACCTCACCTTCGAGCGGCGAATCCCGTTTCACTAACAGACGAGGCTCTGGCGACCCCAAGCTCCTCATGGAACTTGGGGGTGGGGAGGGAGGGATGGCCTGAAGGTTTAATGTGGCCATATAAATCGTTCCCGAGATGGTCGGGCCAGGACTTAAATGGTGCTGTTACCGGAGCGTATCGGATCTGTATCCGACAAAGGACCATCACATCGATAACACTCCCCAAAGCCTTCGGGGAGTAACCTAATCGCTATAACAACAACAACAACAACGCCCCCACATGTATGGTAGGAAGCTGTCACAGTTCGCCAGATATCTCAATCGTGAGCGCAGAACTCGTAAACTGCGTCAACTGGCAGCCGATGGTAACATTGGCATCCGACCACCTGCCCATACTTATTTCGCTCGAGCGTACCGTTGACTTCATTGTTACCGAAAAACGCACTTTCATAAACTTTAAAAAAGGAAAGTGGGAAGAATATAAATCTTTTACAGACAACCGCTTTGCTGCCCTCCCTATCCCGACTGATGCCCGAGAAGGGGAGTGTGCCTTCCGTAAGGTCATTGAATCCGCCTCGGCACGTTTCATTCCCGCCGGGAGTATTCCCGAAATCCGGCCCCACTTCCCGGCGGAGGCCGCAAACTTAGCGAGAGAACGTGACCTTATAAGACAGCTTGATCCAGGCGACCCCCAAGTAAGGGGTATAAACCAACGCATCAGATTGCTTGTGGACGAACACAAGCGGGCGAAATGGGAGGAGCATCTAAGAGGTTGTAACCTCTCTACCGGTGTGGGTAAACTTTGGTCCACCGTAAAGTCCCTATCGAATCCGACTAAGCACAAAGACAAAGCTTCCATCGCCTTTGGCGACAAAGTGCTGTCGGATGCGAAAAAATGTGCGAGCGCTTTCTGCCGACAATATATAATGCATCCTACGGTCGACAAAGATAGACGGAGAGCCACAATAGACACGCACATAAATACAAATTCAGCGCGTCACCAATCACCATCACCGCTAAAGAGGTTGAGGACGCCATTGGTCGCGCTAAACCATCCAAAGCAGTGGGCCCAGACGGCATAGCAATGCCGATGCTTAAAAGCCTAGGGAAAGAGGGTTTCAAATATTTAGTGCATGTCTTCAACCTGTCTCTTTCCACCTTTGTCATACCCGAGAAAGCCTGGGAAACCAGTTAACATAGGTGAGTCGTATCGTCCGATATCTCTCCTATCGCCAGTAGCAAAGACGCTTGAAGCCATTTTGCTCCCTTATTTCCAAGCAAATTTGCAGCTAGCCTCTCATCAGCATGACTTCAGAAAACTCCATAGCACTACCACCGCGCTAAATGCCATTAGCACCCAGATAAATTGCGGTTTAAATCAATACCCCCACCATAGAACAGTACTCGTAGCGCTAAACCTATCAAAAGCTTTTGATACGGTCAACCATGGCTCGTTACTGCAAGACCTGGAAGGGTCTACCCTTCCCCCATGTCTTAAAAGGTGGACCGCAAATTATCTGGGTGGTCGGCAGGCATCGGTGCAATTTAGAAACGAAACATCAAAACCAAGGAGAATTAAACAAAGGGTGCCACAGGGTGGTGTCCTATCCCCACTTTTGTTTAATTTCTACATATCTAAGCTACCTTCACCACCGGAAGGAGTCACAATCGTTTCCTACGCCGATGACTGCACAATAATGGCCACAGGCCCAGACCCAAAGATCGATGCGCTATGCAATAAGCAATTAGCCAGCCGATTACGTGCTACGTGTCACCCATATGGTCGCCAAGCCTAAAAATTACCCACTGGAAGAAACTACAGGCCTGCCAAAATACTGCTCTCAGAATCGCCACGGGCTGTCTTCTTATGTCCTCCCCAGAACACCATCTGCATAATGAGGCGAGAGTACTCCCCATCAGGGAGAGAAATGAGATGCTGACCAAACAGTTCCTGTTGAATACCCAGAAACCTGAGCATCCCAACAGACATCTGATTGATGAACCAGCACCGCCTAGGGGCTTAAGGAGACATCTCCGTAAGCATTTTGAGGAAATACCGCACCTGAGAACCCAGCCGTATGAAGCGAAAAAACAAAAGCAGGTCCTTGGTGAACAACAACAACAGGCGTCGGACCGTTATGCCGGGAATTGCCCGGTGAATCCAGTACTTAAAGAAAAGTATCCAAAACTCGCGGAAGAGGAACGCATACTCCCCAGGGAAACGCGTGTCACTCTTGCTCAACTTCGTTCTGGATACTGTAACAGGTTAAACTCTTACCTATCCAGAATCAACCCCGACATGCAATATGTATGACCCGCTTGCAATGTGTCCCCACATGACACCAACCATCTCTTTAATTGTAATGTGGAACAAACGCCTCTAACACCCCTTTCCTTATTGTCCACCCCTGTTGCAACGGCAAGTTTCCTTGGACTCCCGTTAGAGGATATTTATGACAATTTGTGATCGGTCACGGCTCTTAGGTGGGGCGAAGCATTGCTACAACAACAACAACATGGTCCTTCGCCGCATAAAGATCCCGTAACAAGAACTATTAAGGTACTTGCGCGAACATCTCGACGGAACGACTTAATATATTTGACCACATTGAACATTCCAGGCCATCCCGCCACCCTAGTTCCATGAGTAACTTTGTTTCGCCATTGCCACGCCTGCTAACGAACACCCCTATTCTGCATTTCGATTACGTTCCCGTTTTACCTCCGCTTTAATCGAAGTTGGGCATTACGACGGAATCGTAACGAGAAGAGGAAGATCAAATGATTTTTCGAAATCAGCTGTTTGTACGGAATGTGTAAACATTGGAACAAAATAAATTAAATTAAATTTTTAAAAAACCTGAAAAACGTTTATATTTTATTATCCACGCCATTTTGTAAAAAAAAAGCAATAGAATATATTGCCGCCGTGTTATATTTTTTTGAGTAAAGTGCTTTCATGAGTTTTTGTCGTTCTTTTGACCAATTCCCTGCCGTGGCCACCAAGTTTTGTTCAAACTGAATATAGTTGACATTTTCTTAATTTTATGGATGCTAATTTCATTGCACTGGCCAAAAATACTTTATGAAGATTTATTTATTCTTTCCGCAAGGACTGTTTACGTTTTCGTTTCACCTTCCTTTACTCCGGCAGCTTGCTTTGCATATAAGTGGACCCAACGAACAAACAGAAATTAAAGTTGTCTATTATAATGGAATCAATAGCCGCGGCATTATTTGTGGAGTTGGAAAGCAACGCATACGAAAATGGCCAGGCGAGAATGGAAAGGCAAATATTGCGAGATTTGTGTAATCCATTTGAGATGAGTGACGAATTGTAAGAAATTGAACTTAAAAGTGGTAAAGTTTTATGACTTATTTTCTTATTTAGGTTCAAAAAAAAATGTCGACTTAATAAGGATGCTTTCAAGTATGTGTTAAGATACTTTTGCGGGGCAAATACGTCCAAGGACTTCGACATCGACATTTTGTTTTTGACCTCGAAACATATAAAAAACAATCAGCATCAAGTCTTCTACGTTTCTTAACAAGTTTTACTTACATTTTTGGGTAATAGTCTAGTTGAGGGGTCGACTGCTAAATCGAGAGAGGTGTCAAAAGACGCGTATTAATCTCGAGAACAATAATCCGAAGGCGGAAAAGAAAAATTGTATCTCTGTCCGGAGATATTTGCAGTTGAAGTTGGCGATTTCCATGTGGTTGTTGTTGTGTGCGTACCCACAAAAAAAATTGTGCATCACCGTGGCGGTAGCCACGGTTATACCACACACCCGGACTTGACATGGCGTAGCCCAGGGTTATTTTTTATAAGCGCGGTCGAAGGCCGCCAACGCAGAAAGGTGTTCTGCGCAAAAATACTATGGATCCGGACGTACCCGCGGGTCTTTTTCGGTTTTTCGTTAATATCTTTTGAACGAATTGATGTCAGGACACGTCGTTTGACACCTCTCACGATATTTTTGGTAGCGTATTAGCAGTCGACCCCTCAACTAGACTATTACCCATTTTTGTTAAAATTCTGTTGTAAATTAATAAAAAAAATAAAAAGAAAATATTTTTCCGCCAACTAATTTGCAACTTAGAAAAACGGAACTACGATCGAAATGCAGAATACACCAAATCGAACGATTCGAAATTGGATCGAACGAGATTGGAACACAGAATACCAAAATTGCAAAATCGAAAAAATTCCAATCCAAGTCGAAATGAAGAATAGGGCTGGAAACAAGATTCGCCACATGTAGGTGAAGATGACAATTTGGTTGAATTGCACTGCCGGTAATAGTCTGGTTGAGGGGTTGACTGCTAATACGCTACCAAAAATATCGAGAGAGGTGTCAAAAGACGCGTATTAATCTCGAGAACAATAATCCGATGGCGGAAATGAAAAAATTTATCTCTGTCCGGAGATATTTGCAGTTGAAGTTGGCGATTTCCATGTGGTTGTTGTTGTGTTTATACCCCCCCAAAAAAAATTGTGCATCACAGTGGCGGTAGCCACGGTTATACCACACACCCGTACTTGGCATGGCGTAGCCCAGGGTTATTTTTTATAAGCGCGGCCGAAGGCCGCCAACGCAGACAGGTGTTCTGCGCAAAAATACTATGGATCCAACCCCCGGTTTCGGAGGTACCCGCGGGTCTTTTTTCGGTTTTTCGTTAATATCTTTTGAACGCGTTAAAACTTTTATTTTCCGCCTACGGATTATTAATACTGATGTCAAGACGCGTCGTTTGACACCTCTCTCGATATTTTTGGTAGCGTATTAGCAGTCGACCCCTCAACTAGACTATTACCTGCACTGCCAACCAGTAAAAGGGTTTCGCTACAAAACCCCTTGAGCCATTTGGTTATTTCAGTCGCCTTAGCCTCTTAACCTGCTGGGTGAGATCTACTACAATATTTAAAATTCTTTTCGGAAAACCACACCCACCCAACCCGTATAATCCAGGGATCCTAAAAGGAGTGGTCCATTTAAAAATCAAACTATGTGAGATATTCATATTTTTTCCAAGCCTCCAGTGTGAAATCGGTATACTGCCAGCCATATACATTCTTGAATTATCACTGAAAGTCAGAGACGTGACATGCCCCAAAACTTTGTGGTACGTTTTGATGTTAGGTTAGCTCATTCATGCTCACTTTGTATGGCTTGAAATTGCAATGTCCATATTCATCGTCAAGGAAGTGGGTTGAGGGTGGCCAATTAGCTAATACCAGAATTGTTCATTTTGAAATTCGTTTGCGAACCCAGTTTGCTATGCCCATAGCAATTTTCTCATAACAAATCCTATGAATATGTACAATTGCAGGTTAAGTTGCATATATATACATATACACAAGTTACATATATATACATATGGTTTGTAACGTCCATTACCGATATAGTTTGGGGAATGCACCCACTCCTCTTTGTGGTCAAAAGAACGCTGGCAGCAAATAAACTCAAAGCGATGGCATGTGCCCCTTTCTCAAACGAAAGCACCATCTTACTATTTTCTTATGCATATGTTCATTAATACATACATATATACAATATTCTCTCCTAATATATTTGCAAAATTTTTACGAAGTTAATACCATACCTGAGGCAATTAATTTATGTGCCATGTGTTGTAGAGAATTCATTTCGAAAAATACTTAAATAAATACGATTTTTCACTTTGCCTTTTACACTTTCTCAACACAAAAAATAAAATGAGCGAAAACTTTCAATGTGAAATTTAATCAACACGAAGCTTAGCTTAACATTTTCATTTCAATTTCTTTCGTAAAGTTTCTACAAAATTTGCATAAATTTTATTTGTTTGATATTTGCAAAGTTCATTGATTGTTTTTAAATAATTTTTTTACAACTTCTATGAAATTTGTCGCTTTTTTACTTCTTTGAACACAAAATTGAGTTGTCCGCAAAGAACATGGCGGCGACGGCGCCGAGTTTGGTGTTTTCATAAATTCCCACTGTTTAAGAAGAACAAGAATTTTCATTGTGGCCGCCGGCAAAGCGTTGAACATACCAAACGTGTATAGAAAAAGTACCGGCAGCGAATTTTGAAAGAAAAAAGTTGTAATAAATGTCTTTAACGTACAAAAAGTATAAATTGTTAATAATCATCAATAAAATGTACAAAATCATATGTTGTTTCTTATAAAACTAAGGTGCAATTTTATTTTGGAGATTTTACAGTGATCGCTGCCAATTATGGTTCCCAACAGTTTTATTTCCGCGGTTGATTTTAAGAGTTTCGAGCTGTGCATTTAACACAAAATTTTGTTTGTTTAGCATATTAACCGCATTGGAAAAACTTTATTTATTTATTTCGTTTGGATACGAAAACGCTCCCAGGAACTAATTATATAAAGGTAAGAAGTTTTTAGTCATAGCTTGCTACGCCTTTGGTACAGTTCATATTGCTTCATAGCAATTTTTACGGTTCGAGTACAGTTATAATAAACATTTATATGTCGTTCACACGGCAACCAAATAAAGCTCAAAATAATTCACCTGCACATTCTGCATTCACCCCAAGGCGAATCCATACAAGATGATGGCAAAGAACAATGCCAAGTCAAAAGAAAATTTTAATTGATTTCGATTAACTGACGTATTGTTTGCTATACAAGACGTCATATGGTAAATAATCAAGAAGCAATCAGCTGTTGGGATAACAACACCTGGAGGCGAATATATACCAGGTGTTGGCAAAGCGAATTCAGCCAATTCGCCGTGCGGACGAATGTGAAGTGAATTTCGCTTAACTGTTATTTTAAAATACCAGGCACTGTATGGAAAATAACCAAGGCGAATCTATACCAGGTGGTGGCAAAGCGAATTCAACCAATTCGCCGTGCTGAAGAATGACAAAACCAAAAGAAAAATTGTCATTGATTTCGACTATCTGAAATATTGTTGTGCAAGGCGTTGTATGGAAAATTATCAGGAAGAAGCAACTTGCTGTTGGGATAACAACACCTGGTACTGAATTTGCCTCGGAAAATAATCAAGAAGAAGCAATCAACTGTTGGGATAACAACACCGGCAAGGAGATTCCATACCAGGTGGTGGCAAAGCGAATTCAACCAATTCGCCGTGTGGATGAATGTCAAGTGAATTTCGATTATCTGACGTTTTAAAGTACAAGGCACTGTATGGAAAATAATCAAGGCGAATATATACCAGGTGGTGAACCAATTCGCCGTGCTGAAGAATATCATACCAAACGAAAATTTTCATTGATTTCGATGAACTGATTACCCGTGTTTTTTTATTATTACGTTTGCGCGTAAAAATAACGCTTATCCTCGCTTGGAAATTTTACCAACCAGTGGGAAACACAATTTCACTTTCAAAGTGTGCCAACACCCTTAGCCAAAGCAAATGTCAAATTCTTCTTGTTGTTGTAGCAATGATTCGCCCCACCTAACAGCAGCGACCGATCACAAATTGTCATCAATATCCTATAACGGGAGTCCAAGGAAACTTGCTGTTTCAACAGGCGTGCACCATAAGGAATGGGGTGTTAGAGGCGTTGGTTCCACATTACAATTAAAGAGATGGTTGGTGTCATGATTTGCTTGGAGCAAAAGTGGGGAGTTGGCTACTTTTCAATATCAGATTGCGCCAGTGTCGCTCATTCTACCATTCTCCATAAAAATACGTGCAATCTACTCATAATGCATAAACATTTGTTAAACTCATCTAAATGAAAAGTTGCTTATGTGTCGCACCTATTATACAATAACATATAGCTGAATCAGTTGCGATGAATAGTGGAGGCGCATAGAATACATTAGAATACATATAATTAGTGTAGAGGGTGAAACATAAGTACAAATTTTATGCGAGCAATTTCAGAGGTGTATTTAAAGTTTGACACTTAGCAGTCCATATAAAGCTTAAGCGTAAACGTCTATAGATGTAAAAAAAAACACAGCTATTGTTGTACAAGGCGTTGTATAGAAAATAATCAAGAAGAAGCAATCAGCTGTTGGGATAACAACACCTGGTACTGGGTTCGCTTGATTTCCGATTAACTGACATGTTGTTGTACAAGGCGTTGTATGGAGAATAATCAAGAAGAAGCAATCAGCTGTTGGGATAACAACACCTGGTACTAAATTCGCCTTGGACACCTGTTACGGAATTCGCCTTGGCATTCACCAATCAATTTTATACTAGGTCGACTCATTAAACCTTATAAAGTATAAAAATTTATCTTTGTATGAAAAATCATTTACATAATTTGTATAAATTACGCGCATTTCATGGTGTAAACACGGTAAAAACAAAGAAATGCAACTTTGCAAACATAAAAGCCGTCATTTTCGTCAGAAATCTCCAACAGCAGCAAGTCATTTAAAAGCATATCTTAGTAACAAGGCGAACCTAGTACCAGGTGTTGTTATCACAACAGCTGATTGCTTCTTCTTGATTATTTTCCATACAGCGCCTTGTAGTTTAATATATCAGTTAATCGAAATCCATTAAAATTTTCTTTTGACTTAACATTCTTCTGCACGAATTGGTTGAATTCGCTTTGCCACCACCTGGTATGGATTCGCCTTGTCGGAATCAGTGAAATTTTTCTTTTGACTTGACATTCTTCTGTACGGCGAATTGGTTGAATTCGCTTTGCCACCACCTGGTATGGATTTGCCTTGTCTTAGTCAAGGCGAATCAATAATGAATTCGCCTTGGTCTTAGTAAAGACGTTTTAGTTTTGATTTTTCACCTAACTTTGGCATTTTTTAATTTGTATAATAATCAAAATTTTGTTTGACAAAAATAGAGCTGATCGACAATTAAGTTTATCGAGAATATTACTATTTTATAAATGTATATGCTTTAAAGAGTCCCCCACTATGTTTTTGCTCATTTTTGCATTTTCGAACACAGGATTTGAAGAGAGAGAAGCCTATAACAGCGCTTATTGCGCGTCCAAAAGTATCGGGCGATATCAAATTTTAACTTTGCCAGGTGATATCTGCAGTTGAAAATTTCCATGTGGTTGTAATTTTTTTGTACATTAAAAAAAAAATGTGTGTACAAACGAAGTTTGCACCGATTTAATTTTGATCCGCGGGCATAGCCCGCCAATGACGAAAGGTGTTCTACGCAAATATACAATGCATCTAACCCTCGGATGAGGCCGGGATAATTTTTCGGCTTTTAGCTAATATCTTTTGAACGACTTCGGATTATTGATACTGAGGTCAAAACGTGTCTTTTGACACCTATTCCAATATTTTTGGATGCTTATTAGCAATAGAGCTGTGTCGGAGCATGATGTGGTGAGATGCATTTATAAAGTACGCTCAAATAAATGCTATTGGTGAAGATGGTATTCCTGTAAAATTTATAAAAATTCCACAGATACTGCCAGCCCTGACCCACATTATCAACCACTGCATCACAACCTCGTGTTTTCCTGATGTCTGGAAGATCGCATCTGTTCCTTCCTTATATTGAAAAGTTCAATCTACTTTCCCCATTCCAGTCTGGATTTAGAGCAAAACATAGCTGTTCAACCGCAATAATCAAAATCTTGGATGATGTTCGGGCGCCTTATGACAGTAACAAGATAACTATGTTGTGTCTGCTCGACTTTTCCAAAGCGTTTGATTCTGTCAACCACACGTTGTTGTGCATGAAGCTAAAGTCTTATTTTGGTTTTGGGGACTCTGCCTTAGGTCTCATGAGGAGTTACTTGGGTGGTAGAGCGCAACGAGTGGTGGGATCGCAAGTCTCTAGTCTTAAGATGTTATCTAATGGTGTCCCCCAAGGTTCTATACTTGGACCGTTATTACTTAGCCTATTTATTAATGAAATATTTACCACCTGCAGGTATGCTCAAATGCATGCTTATGCAGATGATATTCAACTTTATATGTCTGTAACACATGCGCAAGTTTCTGAACTTTGTGCCAAGTTTAATAGTGATTTGTCAGCTTTTCGTCTTGGGGCGCAAAAAAATTATCTTTCCCTTAATAGTGATAAATCGTATGTGCTACCTATATCTAAAAGGCAATTTAACTCATCAAATCTACCAGCTTGATATATCAATTATAAGTGCCTTAAGTACGTGTCTAAAGTAAGGAGTCTGGGGGTTGTTATTAACTCTAGTCTCTCTTGTGATGATCATATTAACGCTGTTATCAGTAAATTTTACTACACTCTACGTAATGTACGAATGTATGCCCCCTTCACCCCACTTGGAATTAGGAAGCGGCTTGCTATACAACTAATGCTACCAATTATCTGCTATTCGGATTGTATATACAGCAAATTAGATTCAAAATCGGCACATAAGATTGATGTCGCCTTTAATCATATCACGCGGTATGTCTTCGGGTTGGCTAGGTATGATCATATATCAGCGTGGCGAACGAGTCTCTTGGGTTGTGAAATATCTGAGTATCTTAAGGCAAGGAACTGTATATTTTTGTGTCGTGTGATTGCTGATAAAATGCCTACTTATTTATATAACAAGCTAACATTCTCTAGATCTGCTCGCATAAATGACTTGATCGTGCCCAGCTACAATTACATAAACTCTGCAAGACTTTTCTTTGTCAATGCTATCCGCATTTGGAACTCTATCCCCAACTCGGTTCGCAATAGCTTAAATAGAAGAAACCTTAAGAATGTTATATTTTCTTTCTTTGGTAAAGTTTATACAAATTAGAATCTGAGTTTTGCTACTTATTAATCTAGTCAATCATTGTTGTTAAATGTCCTTGTCACAATTCTTGTGAAACTTATATATTATCACTTTTATCTCTTTATGGAATAATATATACATTTTTAAGTTTTAAGTATTAAAAAATATACTCATTATTATGCAACCATTGTTGCACTATAAAAGATCATACAAGATCTTATTGTGCTAATACTGTCAATAAATAAATGAAATGATATGATACTCGGGTTATAAGGTACTTTCATTAAAGTATAAGGTGTCGATGAAATTTAGCATACTAATTCTGACAACGAGTAGTGTTTCCTCTAAAAAACAAACAAAGAGTCACAAATCCATTCATCTATTGGTCTACGGATGACGTTTATAACAAAAGAAAATTTTCTGATCCAATGCCTTCTACAGTTATTATGTATATCCAAAAGCATGAAACGTCGTAACGTTGGAAAAACTCATATGCAAGTTTCCAGCTTCTCATTCTTAATTCCGTTCTTAATATGACTAGTCTAGTGTCTTAAGTTTTCTTGCATTTTCCATGTAGCGAAATCTGTCTTTCTTTCACTTTCACTTATAGCAATATGCATTTTCAATTATTGGTGTTGATTTCTGTTGCTGTGATAGCTTTGAAACCATCCCAAGTTGTTGTTGTATTAACAGTGCTTCGCCCCTTTCAATGGGCCACTCACAAATTGTCATCAAAGTCCTCTAAGTCCAAGGAAACTAGCTGTTTCAACACGGGTGGACCATAGGGAGATTGGTGTTAGAGGCGTAGATTCCACATTACATTTGAAAAGATGGTTGGTATAATGTGAGGACAAATAGCATGCATGTATGTCACATTACGTATGTCGGGGTTGATTCTGGACAAGTAAGAGTTTAACCTGTTACAGTACCCAGAGCTAAGTTGAGCCAGGGTGACTCGTGTCTCCCTTGATAGTGTGCTTTCTTCTTCTGCAAGGATAGGATATTACATATTAATAACGGGGTTCACCGGGCGCGTCCTGGCAAAGCGTTTACAAATTCTGTGTGGATTTGGCTTAGGCCCTGCTTATGCTTGTCTGGATCAAAAACGGCTGTGTTGGCAAGTGCCGGATCTCGTCATAGTGCTTAAGGAGATTGTCCCTTAACCCCCATGGCGGCGGTATTAGATCAAGAAGTTCTTTGCTAGAATGTCCTATTTAGCAAAAACTGCTCGTTCAGCATTTCATTATGCTCTTTAATGTTCAGCCCTTTGGCCTCACTAAGTAGGTGGTGTTCGGGGGTCATAAGGAGACATCAGGTGTCAGTTCTGATTGCAGCATTTTCCCAGGCCTGTAGCCTTTTCCAGTGCGTGTTTTTAAGACCAGGCGACCAAACTGGTGACGCGTAGCTTATCGCTTCCCAAGGCAGTCGGTTCTATGTACCGGAGCGACTCGGTATTTTTCCCGACCAAGGACTGTCATTCCAGTGTAACCCCATTTAATTTGTTGCGTCCCTCCCACAAATTCTCATCCTCCCAGCAGCGGGACTGCTCCATATTCTCTTGCTCCGGGAAGGTATCGAACCCAATCCGGGGCCGTCTCCTGACCCCTGTCCTGAGAAATGGTTTTGCTGCATCTGCCGGAAAAGAATCTTTTTAGGACGGTCATACTGTTGTTGTTGTTGTAGCGATAAGGTTGCTCCCCGAAGGCTTTGGGGAGTGATCGATGTAATGGTCCTTTGCCGGATACAGATCCGGTACGCTCCGGTACCACAGCACCATTAAGGTGCTAGCCCGACCATCTCCGGAACGATTTATGTGGCCACATTAAACCTTTCAGGCCATACCTCCCTCCCCACCCTCAAGTTCCATGAGGAGCTTGGGGTTGCCAGAGCCTCGTCTGTTAGTGAAACAGGATTCGTCGCGGATAGGTGAGGTTGACAATTGGGTTTGGAGAAGCTATATATTGCGCTGGCAACCTGAAGGATTGCGCTACACAGCCCCTTGAATCTGGTATTTTAGTCGCCTCTTACGACAGGCATACCTACCGCGGGAATATTCTGACCCGCTAACCCGCTGGGGTAGGACGGTCAAGTGTATATAGGACGGGCATACTCTTGTCAGTGTGTCTCGTGCATGGTTGCATCGGACAGGTTGTTTTGGGCTAGATCCCTAAACCAGACGTCCACGAAACTTCTATAAATCTTTTATAGCTCCTTGCTGTTCACGCCTAGGCATCTACGCCTTAGCGCCCCCTCCCCTCCCCCCCCCCCCCCCACTACCTTCCAGCAGCCCTGCTGCTCAGCAAGGCACAACATGTACCCGCTGCTGCTGTTGTTGTTGTAGCGATTAGGTTACTCCCCGAAGGCTTTGGGGAGTGTTATCGATGTGATGGTCCTTTGTCGGATACAGATCCGATACGCTCCGGTAACACAGCACCATTAAGGTGCTGGCCCGACCATCTAGGGAACGATTTATATGGCCACATTAAACCCTCAGGCCATCCCTCCCTCCCCACCCCCCAGTTCCATGAGGAGGTTGGGGTCGCCAGAGCCTCGTCTGTTAGTGAAACGGGATTCGCCGCTCGAAGGTGAGGTTGACAATTGGGTTGGAGAAGCTATATATTGCGCTAAACAAACCCCTTGAATCCCACCCGCTGCTGCTCGCACCCCACGGCGCCACCAACTCATACGGCTGCTCCCACTCATACCTACAATATCCGAAGCAGAGTCGGGAGCAATTCCAGGCAACAGCCCCTGCCCCCGTCTTCTCCGCCCCCTTCTTTTCCGGCAGCAATTGTGTAGGTCAGGGAAACAGACTCTTAGTCCCACCCCCCCTTTGCACCATTTGCCAGCACAGAATATATATGTTTGCGACATCCGCCCAATGCAGCTCCAGCCATGGACGGTGCCACTTTCCTAGATGTTCTGGTCTCCGCGACGGAAACCCCCCGACGGGTGTCATTGTGCTATGTGGCCAGGCCGCACACCCAAATACACCGGGTACCCCATTGCTTACCCAAGGACGTCCAGTCCCAGGGCCACAAGAGCAGTTGCGTCCTAGCCCCCCACAACCCAGGCGTAGTCACCCGTCACTTACTCCGACGACGTCTCCCCCATGCACTTCAGAATTCTGCAGTTAAACTGTAATGGATTAACTGGGAAGATCACGGAGATAGTCGATTTCAATATCTGCTCTGCAGACCTGTTCTGGGTATAATGTCCACAGAAAAGATCGCGAGAGCGGAAATGGAGGCGGCCTCGCGTTTATCATACCCACTCTGTGCAATATCATATATTTGATTCCGACATCGGCCGCAGGGACAGTGTCTTATAACGTCAAGGCTTATCTGTCCGGTCAGGCGATGCAAACCTTGAAATCATCAACATCTACATCCCTCCTGACCTGTTGCCCCAGTGGATACCGCCCTAATATTGGCGCCTTACTCACTGGCAACAATCGCTTTATTTTAGGCGATTTAAATGCACATCACGATCTATAGCATTCAAACTTGCGGGCGGACAGTAGGGGTGAGACGTTGGCGGATCAAATAGAAGAAACAACGTTCTGCACGATAAACGGAGACGCCCCCACACGTATGGTAGGAAGCTGTCACAGTTCGCCGGATATATCAATCGTGAGCGCAGAATTCGTAAACTGCGTCAACTGGCAGCCGATGGTATCATTGGCATCCGACCACCTGCCTATACTTATTTCGCTCGAGCGTACCGCCGACTTCATCGTCACAGAAAAACGCACTTTCATAAACTTTAAAAAAGGAAAGTGGGACGAATACAAATCCTTTACAAACAACCGCTTTACTGCCCTCCCCAGCCCGCTGATGCCGTCAAGCGGAGCGTGCTTTCCGCAAGCTCATTGAGTCCGCCTCGGCTCGCTTCATTCCCGCCGGAAGAATTCCCAAAATTCAGCCCCACTATCCGGCGGAGGCCGCAAATTTAGCGAGAGAACGTGACCTTATAAGACAGCTCGATCCCGGCGACCCCCAAACAAGAGATATAAACCAACGCATCAAAGTTTCCATCGCTTTTGGCGATAAAGTGCTGTCGCATGCGAAAAAATGCGCGAGCGCTTTCTGCCGACAATTATAATGCATTCTACGGTCGACGAAGATAGACGGAGGGCCAACAGACACGCACATAAACATAGATTCAGCACGTCACCAATTACCATCACCCCCAAAGAAGTTGAGGATGCCATCGGTCATGCTAAACCATCCAAAGCAGTAGGCCCAGACGGCATAGCCATGTCAATTCTTAAAAGCCTAGGGAAAGAGGGTTTCAAATATTTAGCGCATGTCTTCAACCTGTCTCTTTCCACCTTTGTCATTCCCGAAAAATGGAAAATGGCCAAGGTGGTCCCGCTGCTAAAGCCTGGGAAACCAGCTAACATAGGAGAGTCATATCGCCCGATATATCTCCTATCGCCAGTAGCCAAGACGTTTGAAGCCATTTTGCTCCCCTACTTCAAAGCAAATGTGCAGCTAGCCTGTCCTCAGCATGGCTTCAGAAAACTCCATAGCACCACCACCGCGCTAAATGCCATTAGCACCCAGATAAATTGAGGTTTAAACCAAAACCCCCACCATAGAACAGTACTCGTAGCGCTAGACCTATCAAAAGCTTTTGATACGGTCAACCATGGCTCTTACTGCAAGACCTGGAAGGGTCTACCCTTCCCCCATGTCTTAAAAGGTGGACCGCAAATTATCTGGGTGGTCGGCAGGCATCCGTGCAATTTAGAAACGAAACATCAAAACCAAGAAGAATTAAACAAGGGGCGCCACAGGGTGGTGTACTATCCCCACTTTTGTTTAATTTCTACATATCTAAGCCACCTTGACCACCAGAAGGAGTTACTATCGTTTCCTACGCCGATGACTGCACAATAATGGCCACAGGCCCAGGCCCACAGATCGATGAGCTTTGCAACAGAATAAACGGCTACCTCCCTGATCTCTCAAGTTTTTTCGACTCGCGAAACCTGGCATTATCACCGACTAAATCCTCCGCAACCTTATTTACAACATCGACGTCCCAAATGTCGACCATTTTGAACATCCACGTCGATGGCACTACGCTACCGACTGTCCTACACCCCAAAATCTTGGGTGTGACGTTTGATCAGGATCTTTATTTTGGTGAGTATGCAGCCGCAATTGCACCGAAAATCCAGAGTCGTACTAAAATCCTCAAATCCCTTGCTGGCAGTACTTGGGGAAAAGACAAATAAAAGCTCATTACCACATACAAAGCAATTGGCCAGCCGATTGCACGCTACGCGTCCCCTATATGGTCCCCAAGCCTAAAAGCTACTCACTGGAAGAAACTGCAGGCCTGCCAAAATAATGCTCTCAGAACCGCCACTGTCTTATGTCTCCAGAACACCCTCTACATAATGAGGCGAGAATACTCTCCCCTCCCCCCCCCCCCCATCAGGGAGAGAAATGAGATGCTAACCAAATAGTTCCTGTTGAATACCCAGAAACTTGGGCATCCCAAAAGACATCTGATTGATGAGCCACACCGCCTAGGGGCTTAAGGAGTCATCTCCGTAAGCATTATGAGGAAATACGGCACCTGAGAACTCAGCCGCATGAAGCAAAAAAACACAAGCAGGTCCTCAGTAAACTCCACAAACAGGCGTCGGACCTTTATGCCAGGAATTCCCGGTGAATCCAGTACCCAAAGAACAGTACCCAAAACTTGCGGAAGAGGAACGCATACTCCCCAGGGAAACGCGAGTCACTCTAGCTCATCTTCGTTCTGGATACTGTAACAGGCTAAACACTTACTTATCCAGAATCAACCCAGACGTACAAAATGTATGCTCCGCTTGTAATGTGTCCCCACAAGACACCAACCATCTCTTTAATTGTAATGTGGAACCAACGCCTCTAACACCCCTTTTATTATGGTCCCCCCTGTTGAAACAGCATGTTTCCTTGGACTCCCGTTAGAGGATATTGATGACAATTTGTGATCGGTCGCGGCTATTAGGTTGGGCGAAACACTGATCCAACAACAACAATAACGCGTAGCTCATGAGCCATGCCTTTGGTGTTTGATAAAATGCTTTGCGCTGACCATTATCTACTTCCATTCTTACATTTCGATTAGTCGAGTTGTTAAAGGCTAATCGAAGGCCTTGGGGAGCGTTATAGATGTTTATGGTCCTTTGACGGATGCAGTTCCGGTGCGCTCCGGTAACGAGCACCATCAAGGTACTAGCCCGACCATCTCGGGAACGATTAAGCATGACCTCATGAAACCATCAATGCCATACCGCCCTCCCACCCCCTAGATCTCCATGAGGAACTTGGGATCGCCAGAGCCTCGTCTATTGAAGAAACAGGATTCGCCACGGGTAGGTGAGGTTGACAATTTGGTTATAAAATAAAAATGTGAGGCGCGATAACCTCCGAAGAGATTTAAGGACGCAGTCTGAAATTACAGAAGGGTGTGGTCCACTTTCCATTGCTTTGTGCCATGAAAAGTTCGGTAAAAGTCTAGAACAGGGGTTGACTGCTACTACGCATCCAAAAATATCAGGCGAGGTGTCAAACGACGCGTCTTAACATCTGTATTAATCGTCCAAAAGATATAAAAAAAAAACCGAAAATATCCCCAGGTCCCTACGAAACTGAGGATGGCGGTCGATATTTTTTTGTGCAGAACACCTTACTGCGCTGGCGGACTTCGGCAGCGGTTATAAAAAAATTACACTTCCCGTCCACCAATGGGTTGGCATCAAAACTAAATCCGTCCAAAATCCCTTTGTGCACAAAATTTTTTCAGTGCATAACATTACAACAACCAAGTGAAAATTGCCTACAAATATCACCGAAGAGATATAAAATATAGCTTTTCTGCCTTCGGATTATCGAGGTCAATACGCGTCTTTTAGCACCCCTCCCGATATTTTTGGACGGGTTAGGGGATCAGAATATACCCGCCGTAGGTATGCCTGTCGTAAGAGGCGACTAAAATACCAGATTCAAGGGGCTGTGTAGCGCAACCCTTCAGGTTGCCAGCGAAATATATAGCTTCTCCAAACCCAATTGTCAACCTCACCTATACGCGGCGAATCCTGTTTCACTAACAGACGAGGCTCTGGCGACCCCAAGCTCCTCATGGAACTTGGGGGTGGGGAGGGAGGGAATGGCCTGAAGGTTTAACGTGGCCACATAAATCGTCCCCGAGATGGTCGGGCTAGCACCTTAATGGTGCTATGGTACCGGATTTGTATCCGGCAAAGGACCATCACATCGATAACACTCCCCAAAGCCTTCGGGGAGCAACCTTATCGCTACAACAACAACAACATATTTTTGGACGCGTATTAGCAGTCGACGTCTTTTCTAGACTTTTACCAAAAGGTCATTTGCAAAACTTTAACCTGCCATGCATAAATATTAAGTCCCGCCAATTTTTTGTATATTATCATAATATAACTACTGAGTCTTTTTTTTTTTGTTTTTCTTTGCTGTCAAACATTTTCGGTTGTCCGCTGCAATGTGTCTAAAAATGTAGTAAATGAAGTGTTTTACCAACAAGCTCTGGAGCGCCAATAAGTTTCATATCCGATGGCTTTATAGGCTTATTAAAATTGTATCTTACATACCTTGATTTTAAAATTATCTGGCGCCTGCGGCCCATTACGTTTCATTCCACTCACAGTCGCCACCTGGATATTAGATGTTGGCGCCGCAGCTGGCCGACTATTTGAATTAATACTTTGTTGGTTGCTGTTGCTTGTATTATCTGGTAATGAAACTGTAGGTGTCGTAATGTTGGACGAACGTCCCGCATTTGCTATGGCGGCCTCAGCTTGAGTTTGTGAACGCGTCTTACGCATTTTACCCGCGTATATATCAAATGCTTTTTTGCACTCGAGAATTTCGTTTTTTGCCAATTATTGTACGCAGCAGCACAGCATACACCACATGAATATTTGATTTTTGGTATTTTTAGCGCACCTCTGCTGCTGCTTTTATACGAGCACAGCTATACAGAACACAATGTATGTACATAGATATGTACTAGTGTCCTTATTCCTGTGCCTTCTTTGTAGTAACCAATTATTTACGATTTAAATCGAAATTTATTAATACAAATATTTTGTTTTTATAAGAATGCCAGTTAAAAGTACATTTGACACCACATTAATAGAAAAAAGAAACAAGAAATGCGGTATTTTTTTGATAATCCTTGTCTGTTTGTCTTTCAATCGCTTCCGAAATTCTAGCCAACTTTTTTTAGCATTGAAGCAAAAAAATTCCCAGTTTATTTTAGTCGTGGGGGATATTTTAGTTGCATCTACAGTGAACATACCCAAAACAAAGGAAAAAATGAAAAAGTACGCGAAAAGTGTTTGTACTGTCAGAGACAGTCAAATGTGTACTTTAAGGGCCAATTAAACTTCCTTAAACCTAATGCCATAGTCGTAACCATACCCATATATCCATCTCCAATGTGATCGATTAATGTGCCTTAACCTAAAAATTGTGAAAATTTCATAAAAATGAAAAAAACGCAAAAAATGACAAACATATTCCACAAACAATATGTCTCTTGGCCAAAACGTATTCAAAACAATAAATAAAATATACCAAAAGGTAATAAATTCACCAAGTCATATATTTTTAGGTTATGGATATGGCGAAAAACCAAAAAGCAATTGGTTGGCTATGGTATGGTTTTGGCGTTATCGTTATGGTATGGCACCCTTTGCTGGCTGGCAACAGCACAAAAAATGCTGCTGGTAACATAGCAATGGGTGGTTGTGTGGGTATGGGGTAATTTTAAGATTTACTTGCAACAAAAGTTTGCAAGTTGGCTACTTTTTCATGTCAGATGACGCCAGTGCCGCTCAATCTACCATTCCTCAATCTACTCATAACAGCTCCGACACATAAGCAGTTTTTCATATAGATGAGTTTAACAAATGCTTTTGCATTATGAGTAGATTGCATGTATTTTTATGGAGAATCATGGTACAATAACCAGGTAAAAGCATCAGAGTTGCATTTTACATGTTTTTTCATTCGAAGGTGGTCATAAAATGTCAAACTTTGTTTATGTTCACATTTTTTGTTTATTTACTTTTGATGTGAAAATTTATTAGGTAATTCTTTACTTTAGCTCACAACTACTAAAACTCGTCCAAAAATATGGGGAAAGGTGTCAAAAGACGCGCTGTGGACCCAGGACCACGAATCCGAAAACGGAAATTGAAAATTTTATTTCTTTCCAGATATATTTACAAAGTTCTTTTTTTGGTTTTTCGTTAATATCTTTTGAACGAATTAAAATTTTTATTTTCCGCCTTCGGATTATTAATACTGATGTCAAGACTCGTCCTTTGACACCTCTCTCGATATTTTTGGTAGCGTATTAGCAGTCGACCCCACAACTAGACTATTACCGGGCAAAAATACTATGGATTCCACCCCCGGTTTCGGAGCGCTCCGGTGCCATTTTTCAGTTTTTTGGGAATATTTTTTGACAGAAATAAAATTTTTAATTTTCGCTTTCGGATTCGTCGTCCTGAGTCCAAAACGCATTTTTTGGACACCTCCCGATATTTTTGCACGAGTTTTTGCAGTTGTGAGCTAAAGTAAAGAATTACCCCGCAAGATCAAGGAAGAGGGAAAATTTGGAAAAAGCTTGTGGCGTTAGCTTCCCTAAAATGGCTTAACTTTTTCGCTCCATTTTCAGGCCTGTGACCTTATTGTGGGAGCTCAGAGAGTAAATTTGATGCCCAACTCCACTACATCGCTATATTTACCGTCTTTGATGTAAATTATGTTTCCCGAATGTTGTAAGATAAAAAATATAATATAATTTTATGTATGACTTAGCAGTGCTTGCAAAAAACGGAAGTTGTCTCATCGTCCCCAACGGTCATTTCTACAGTTATCTACCAAAATATCGGACAATCTTTCGCCGCTACAACGTGAAGGAAGGACGAAGGATAAATAATAAAGTCCCTTCTACATGTTCGCTTTTTTTAAGTGACACCGTTGGAGCGAAAGGCCAATACTTCGCATGGAACAGCTGCAGCACACAAACGGAGATGCATTATGTACCACGAATAAGCCGTGAAACCCAGACGCAGTAACCTCCCCTAGTTTCAGAGCCACCATTAGTTTACAAAGAGCGGAAATATGCTATACAAGTATACGCAAAACGGCCCTTATCAGGGCCACCACTAGTCAACAAAGAGAAAAAAATGCTAAACAATTATACCTACGAAAAGCTGCCCTTATCAGGGCCACAAACAGTTTGCGAAGAGAAAATATTGCTAGACAATTATGTTTTACATGCTATAGATTTACTTTTGGATTATTTATATCATCCATATGATGACAAGAAAAAAACTGGAGTATAACCGACACTGGAGATGAAAACGGAAATATTCCAAGCCGAACTTTTACCGTAGCAGGTACCGATACCAGATCCAACCTAAAGGCGAAATTGCTACAAAAGCCTCCTGGCTAGAGCCAGAAGGAAAACCCGGAACCGTAATTGAAGTCAGTACTACAACCGAACTAGTATCCAACACAACCATGATTTTTTTAATTAAAAAAGATTACATCTAAAAACAAGGAGTTCATATTCTTCAAAGAAATCTGCACCTCAAATACCGACACGACGAGTTTCCAACGTTAAACGTTATTATGTATATATGTATCTTCGATATTTATTAGGTTACTAAATTACTTAATTTTTACTTTACAAAATACATGAAATTTTAAAATAAATCAGTACTTATTCATGAACATACTATTAACTCAGCATTTTATATACAATCTCATCCCAAATTTTCACCATCTCTTGGAGACAGTAACGTTAGCACTCATACATACATGTATTGAAAATAAGGTCCACTACAAAAAACATTTAGCAATAGCATTTCCCAATATAATTTTAGTATTAAAATAAAATTTTAGTATAAAATAACGACCTTAGGCAGATAAAGTAGGAACAATATAATTCCAAAAAAGTTGTATCTCACTTTACATTAAACTGCTTTGGAATATAAATACATACACTAAAAGATGCATACAATACAAAACGGTCCCTTATTTATATATCATAAACAAAATTAATGTTGCGACCATTGGATATTTTTCAAATCAATTGGTTCTAGCACCATCTCCCATAATGGAGACATTTCACGTAAACGTTCGACATGTTTGATGCAGGTATCGGTAATATAATGAACCTCTTCAATGGTGGTAAAACAACCAATACCAAATCTATAAAAATTTAACAATAAATTACTTTCAAATTAACTAAACGATTCAGTACGGTGAACTCGTATACCTTATTGAACTATGTGCCAGATCCTCATCAGTTCCAATCGCACGTAGGTTCCAGTGATGCAGAAGTACATGCTGAGGCACTAGACGACGCCACATCTTTTAAGGTCATAAGTAATGATAAATTTAATAAACCACTATACCTTTGCTCTGGATCACCATTACATATACCATGTGATAATCTTGAAGTGATGCGATCATATAAACGTTTCGACAGAAAATCTATAAATTTCTTATCATATTCCATTTCTTTGAGTGCAAGATAACATGCAGAACCAAATGCAATAACAATAATCCGAAGGCGGAAAAGAAAAATTTTAGCTCGTTCAAAAGATATTCCCAAAAAACCGAAAAATGACCCCGGAGTGCTTCGAGACCGGGGTGGGATCCATAGTATTTTTGCGCTGGCGGCTTTCGGCCGCGCTTATAAAAAATTAATCTGGGTGGGTTCAACACCGGTTTGGAGACCAAAACTATATCTGCGCAAAACACTTATGTCCACAATTTTTTGTGTGGGCACAAATATCATCAACATTACAACGCGCACATGAAAATTTTCAATTGAAAATTTTCAACTTCTTTTGCAAATATCTCTTTGTCCAATACAATAATTTTACCTCCGCCTTCTGATTATTATTGTCGAGGTCAATGCGCGTCTTTTAACACCTCTCTCGATATTTATGGACGCATATTATCAGTGTCATGCTGTCGTATAGAATTACCAAGAGTTGATGCGCTGGAAACGTTGAAGAAGTGATTCAGCTGCTATATGTAAATAAATAATAACAATAAATTTTAAATATTTAACGAGCTCGAGGCCATATACATATATATTCAGATTAAAACCCGGATAGATTTTATATATATGTATATATTTTAAATTTTATTTAGTCGATATTTCGACCTCAATCTGAGGTCATTCTCAAGACTGTAAAAAAACAAACATGAAACATTAAAATCATAAATAATATAAAAACCTATTTATAAACTTACACTCTTGGGTGTAGCTTGTCGACTAATTTTACAATATTAAACATAAGTACAAGAAGGCAATAGAACCGAAAAAGTAAACATCCAAAAAATATACAGTAATGGTAAACAAATTTTTACACAAACAGCAATACATTAAACTAACTAAATAATAGGCGAAACTCTCATAGTGCTCTCCTGTTGCTCCTGTTGATCAGTTGGCGGTATGCCGACGCGCATTTTTCCGTATCTGCTTTGTAGTTCATTCGTTTCTCTCTCGGTTCGTTAATAATAAACAACATCTCAAGTGTGTATCTTTTGTTGTAATGCTTTTCCTGTTGCATTATTGCTACGTTCTCAAAATCTGGAGTGTGCCCGGTTTCTCTGCAATGCTGACTTAAAGCTGTTTTGTTTTCATTAGGGTGGTCGCGATTTTTTAAATTTGATTTATGGGCGGAAATCCTTGTTTTTAATCTGGACTTAGTTGTACCAACATATACCTTCGGGCATACGTAGGACCCGTCGTTTTTGCAAGGAATCCGGTATATAACGTCCGATTTGTCATATTTTTCTATTTTGCTTTTTGCATTACTGAATATTTTCTGGACGGTATTATTATAAGTAAATGCTATTTTAAATCTCTCACGGTCATACATTTTGGAATATTTCATTCTATTTGATAGCCCCGGAACATGCGTGGATGTCTTATATATTTTATTAGTTTTGTCATTAAAGGTTTGATTGGTGTTAGCTTTTGTAAAATAGTCGTGAATATAGCCTCTTATTAGACCTAAAGGAAAATCGTTGTCTTTCAGAATTTTCGTAATGATTTCTATATTTTTTCCATGGTATATCGTATCACTGATTGATAAAACTCTCTTGATAAAGTTTTTGGCTGTGTTGACTATGGTTGATTTGTCGTGCTTTGAATAAAAATTTATCAATCTGTCCGATGCAGTGGGTCTTTTGTACCAATCAAAGGATAACTTATTATGCTTTCTTACTACCAGCGTATCTAGATATGGTAGTAATCCATCTTTTTCAATTTCACATGTAAATTTGATAGTTCTATTGTAGCTGTTTAATAGATTTATCATGTCTTCCACTGAATTCGTTTTCACAATGGCAAACAGATCGTCAACATATTTTGTTAGCAAACGGGGCTTTTGAGACGCATCCTCTTCAAATTTTGTTTGAGGATGCGTCTCAAAAGCCCCGTTTGCTAACAAAATATGTTGACGATCTGTTTGCCATTGTGAAAACGAATTCAGTGGAAGACATGATAAATCTATTAAACAGCTACAATAGAACTATCAAATTTACATGTGAAATTGAAAAAGATGGATTACTACCATATCTAGATACGCTGGTAGTAAGAAAGCATAATAAGTTATCCTTTGATTGGTACAAAAGACCCACTGCATCGGGCAGATTGATAAATTTTTATTCAAAGCACGACAAATCAACCATAGTCAACACAGCCAAAAACTTTATCAAGAGAGTTTTATCAATCAGTGATACGATATACCATGGAAAAAATATAGAAATCATTACGAAAATTCTGAAAGACAACGATTTTCCTTTAGGTCTAATAAGAGGCTATATTCACGACTATTTTACAAAAGCTAACACCAATCAAACCTTTAATGACAAAACTAATAAAATATATAAGACATCCACGCATGTTCCGGGGCTATCAAATAGAATGAAATATTCCAAAATGTATGACCGTGAGAGATTTAAAATAGCATTTACTTATAATAATACCGTCCAGAAAATATTCAGTAATACAAAAAGCAAAATAGAAAAATATGACAAATCGGACGTTATATACCGGATTCCTTGCAAAAACGACGGGTCCTACGTATGCCCGAAGGTATATGTTGGTACAACTAAGTCCAGATTAAAAACAAGGATTTCCGCCCATAAATCAAATTTAAAAAATCGCGACCACCCTAATGAAAACAAAACAGCTTTAAGTCAGCATTGCAGAGAAACCGGGCACACTCCAGATTTTGAGAACGTAGCAATAATGCAACAGGAAAAGCATTACAACAAAAGATACACACTTGAGATGTTGTTTATTATTAACGAACCGAGAGAGAAACGAATGAACTACAAAGCAGATACGGAAAAATGCGCGTCGGCATACCGCCAACTGATCAACAGGAGCAACAGGAGAGCACTATGAGAGTTTCGCCTATTATTTAGTTAGTTTAATGTATTGCTGTTTGTGTAAAAATTTGTTTACCATTACTGTATATTTTTTGGATGTTTACTTTTTCGGTTCTATTGCCTTCTTGTACTTATGTTTAATATTGTAAAATTAGTCGACAAGCTACACCCAAGAGTGTAAGTTTATAAATAGGTTTTTATATTATTTATGATTTTAATGTTTCATGTTTGTTTTTTTACAGTCTTGAGAATGACCTCAGATTGAGGTCGAAATATCGACTAAATAAAATTTAAAATATATACATATATATAAAATCTATCCGGGTTTTAATCTGAATATATATGTATATGGCCTCGAGCTCGTTAAATATTTAAAATTTATAAATCTAAGGCCGAAAATAATCAGAAGATAATAACAATAAATTAAATATATATCATTTAAAAATCAGCTAATTACCTTTATTTTCCATTTAAAATGCCTTTTTCCTCCAGCTTCATCAGCAAACCAACTTACTACCTACTAATTACCTTTATTTTCCATTTAAAATGCCTTTTTCCTCCAGCTTCATCAGCAAACCAACTTTTTTCTTTTTTTGTTTTGGCTTTGTTGACGAAAATTACATTTGACATTTTTCTTCTTCCATCACTTTTGACAGAAGAAACTGAAAGAACGATTGACAGTTTATGTACAATCGGCAACAACAAAATACACGGGAGGGTTGCATTTTCGCTAATGCTTCTACCTGGTAATTGTACCATGTGGAGAATGGTAGAATGAGCGACACTAGCGCCATCTGAAATTGAAAAGTAGCCAACTCCCCAATTTTGTTCCAAGCAAATCATAAGAAGAATTTGACATTTCCTTTGGCTAAGGGTGTTGGCACACTTTGCAAGTGAAATCATTTTTCCCACTGGTTGGTAAATTTTGTAACATTTTTCACAATTAAAAACTGCAATATAACAATCGAATACGACACAAAATATGTTAGCAAGTATTTTTGTTGTATAGGGAGAATGTTTACAACAGTGCTTCGCGAAATTTTGTATGTGAATGGGCAAGGCGTAATAAACTTTAATTGCCAAGTCTGAAGTTCCTTCATATTTACAAACGCAACATCTTGGGTGATTGTGGCGATGTTATTGGAATGCATAAGCTTGTGTTAAAGGCATCTATACGAAAAATGTCATTGTGCCACCTCCTTAATGCATAAGATTGAGTAAAACGCATCTACATATATGAAAAACTGCTTATGTGACGGGTCTTTAACATCGCCACAATCGCGCAAGATGTTGCGCTTGTAAAGGCCGGGGCTCAATGACATTTTTCATAAAGATGCGTTTAACACAATCTTATGCATTCCAATAACATCGCCACAATCAACCAAGATGTTGCGTTTGTAAATATGAAGGAACTTCAGACTTGGCAATTGAAGTTTATTTCGCCTTGGAGAACGGTAGATTGAGCGACACTGTCATGAAAAAGTAGCCAACTAGCAACTTAATTTTCATATGATTATTTCGTATGATATACCTGTGGTTCAAGCAACTCATGATTAAAACAAAATTTCCAAAAATTATCAAATATCTTGTTGATATCAAACATTGTGGATAAAACAATTTGATTCAACCGCCTTGTCCGTCCTGATGTCACGTTGTTTAAATTTTTCCCAAATTATTAAATAAATTATAAAATTAAAAATTGCTTCAAATAAATGTTTTCTTACATTTAAAGCGATACCGGCAATCCCCGGCAAACTCATATATGCCTGACAGGATGTTCAATATGGCTACTTTTTAGCATCCATTCTATTATAATCATCTCAAAAGTTTCAAAAAGTGTCTGGGAAACTGTATAAAAATTTGGTAGACATTTCAAATTTTACTGAAATCTTCGTGTTATTGTAAATCTTACTCTTATAATAAACAATGCTTCGTGTTAACGAATAGACAAAAGAACATCGCTCAATAAATTCTTTTCGATGCTCCAGTAACGATTTGTTTGACCATAATACGCCTATATGAGGCACAAGTTTCTTGCGGCACAGGGTGGTCGGTGAGGGATGGCCTAGAAGGGGTTTTTTTAATCCTTCCTAAGATACAGCTTCTCTACACATGAAGAAATATTTAGAAATTAAAGTACACAAATTTCCAGAGAAATATGGGTAGCCAAATTTAAATATATTGTAAAATTTTTCTCCGAATATTAAAAGCGTGCACAATTCAATGGACCGAGTGATTAAAAAATAAGGAATAGTTTCGTATACTAGCTTTTACTTAGATTTTGAAGTTTCTTTTATACAATCCCTTTTTTATAGTACGCTTACAAAAACTAACAGAACAAACAATCTAATCAAGCTATCAATATATCTTCACAGTTAAAATTTTAGTTTACTTTTAATACCAATTTGACATTTATATATAACAACTAGCTTATATTGAAAATAAATACTCGTAAACACCTTTAAAACACTTCTTGTTTCACATTTGTAAGCGATATATATATACATATTTATTATTTGTGTTAACATTTTCTGATGAATAGTTAAATACTGTAATTAGCACCAAAGTAAATAATGTAATCATATAATTTTTTTTTTATTTAATGAGACCAAATTCTGGACTGGTATCCGAACAGAAAAGGAAAATATCTAAGAAAATTCCCAAAAAAAAAAAAAATATAACGCAAATAATTTTCGTAGGTATTTTGTATGGAACGAACAAAGTGACGTTAGCTACTATGCTTGTTGTTGTTGTTTTTTGTAGCGATAAGGTTGCTCCCCGAAGGCTTTAGGAGTGTTATCGATGTAATGGTCCTTTGCCGGATACAGATCCGGTACGCTCCGGTACCTCAGCACCATTAAGGTGCTAGCCTGACCATCTCGGGAACGATTTATGTGGTCACATTAAACCTTCAGGCCATCCCCTCCCTTCCCACCCCCAAGTTCCATGAGGAGCTTGGGGTCGCCAGAGCCTCGTCTGTTAGTGAAAGAGGATTCGCCGCGGATAGGTGAGGTTGACAATTGGGTTTGGAGAAGCTATATATTGCGCTGGCAACCTGAAGGGTTGCGCTACACAGCCCCTTCAATCTGGTATTTTAGTCACCTCTTACGACAGGCATACCTACCGCGGGAATATTCTGACCCCCTAACCCGCTGGGGCGAAACAACAACAACAACAACAGCTACTATGCTTATAACTGAAAAGCGCCTAAACTGATGTCGATGATTCACACCAATTGTTCCTGATTATGACCAAAAGACTGACTCAGACAAAAGAAAATATCATAAATTAGCGAACGTACTAAAAGGAAAGTTCAAAGTTGTGGAAGTTTTCATTCCGAGAATTTCAACGCACTGCTTTCAATTGCTTTTGTCCATCAGTGGCACGCGTGCAAATAGTCTGCCATTCCTGCGGTATGCCATTCGAGTTTAACGAATCCAAGTTTCAATTCTCCTAGCTTTCATCATGACAATCAATAAATCATAGAACCAATCGTTGAGTGTGGTCTGAATATGGGAAATTAATGTTTTTACACGGTCAACTATATTTCTCATGTTCTTGTGTCGGAAAACCATTCACTTTGATCATTTTCCGACCTAACACCAGAGCGAAAAATATCGTTTATAACATCCTTATTGCTCCATTATGCAAAAAATTACAAAATCGACACGGCCGCAACCCATAAGCAACCGTTTCAACAAAAATTATCAATTCGATTAGACGATTGACAACAGATTGTCTGCTATTTGAAATGACTTCCGATTGTCATACTTTTCAAATAAACTAATTATTGAAGAGCTCTTTCGTATACAATATTTTTTGTTTTGCACTGAATTGTGGTGTATATAAAAAAGAGCTGATGGCTTACCTACACGTGAACATGCTACATATAATTGACCGTGGGAGAAGCATGGATATTCCAAATCAGCACCACACAATGCCAATGATTGGCCTTGTGCTTTGTTTATGGTCAAGGCAAACGCAAGACGTATTGGAAAATGCAATCGTTTAAACTGAAAAGGCAGATCTGATGGATTCATTTGAATCAGCGGAATCAATACATGCTCCCCTTCAAACTTTCCTGTCAAAATCGTTGCCTCAATGAGGTTAGACATAACCCTTTTGACTGCTAGTACCAAAAAAATTGCAAGAAAGCATTAAAAAGTTGTTAAAAACTACCAACAAAAGTAGTAGAAAGATACCAAAAAAGTATAAAAGAACAGTAGTTAAGAATAGAAAAATAGTACCAAAAAAGATTAGTAAAAAGGTTTCAAAAAAGTATTTAAATAAGTTATCAAAAAAGGTAGCGTAAAAGTATTAAACAAGTAGTAAAGGGTTACCAAAAAGTAGTAAAACAGTGGGAAAAATGTGCCAGCAGTGCGTTGAAAAAGTATCAAACTGGCTAAAAAAAATTTAAATACGTAGTAAAATTGGATCAAAAAGTAGTAAAAAAAGATCGTAAAAGTTTGAAAATCAGTACTAAAAAAGTTACAAAAAAGTAGTTACACAGGTAAAAAAAGTGCCAAAAAGGTAGTAAAGAAGTATTAAAAATAGTTCTAAAGCTTTTCCAATAACGTATTAGAAAGTTAACCGTACTTAGTAGGTTCATAACTTAACATACTTCTTCTATGAACGTGGTATATGAAAAACTGTGTAAGCAGTTATTAAAAACATTTAGGTGAAAAACTTACGAACCTGTAAATTACATATTCCCAGGTCTTTGTTTTACTTAAATTGAGAGCGGTGTGACTAAACTAAAAAATATTATTGCACTTCATGTGAATAAAATTCCCAAAAATTTAAAAGCATTGGGCCAATTACATTTTTGAGAGAGTTTTTCTTATTTTGAAATTGCAGGCGGCTATCTGCCAAACAGGTACAGAAAAAATTTTGCTCTTTGAAATACTATCAAATTTTAACCAAGCAGGCAGGACAGAAAACTTGAAACAAAATTCAAAGGAAAAATAACTTTCGAAATTTAAAAGCTTCTACGCAGTTGATATTTACGATGATTTTAGAAATTTTTTTACGGCAAGTTAAATTTAGGTTAGTTTTCTTACACTCCACTTACATCATAACGCCATATACTTAGCTTAATTCAGCGTAAGACATTCATCAACCTTTTATATGAGAAAAGCTCTTTAAGTAGTTATTGACATTTATTTACGTAAAAACTTAAGGAAAGATTTAATATTCGCAAGTTTTCCTAATTTGAACAGTTTTATTAATTTGAAATATTTTATGTAATGTATATGTAACAAACTTCTTACGCTGAGAAAAGTTAGAGGTTATTTTCTTATCTCTCCACTTAGCACTTAGAGAAACAGTTTCAGTGTGAAAATTTTGTCTTTGTCAAAGGTAAAGGTAATGCAAATAAGCGGAAAGAAATCCTGTGAAAAGTTTCATCTTAAATATTTTATGTACACTGAAAGTTCCTTGAACGTTGGCATATAGTTGTCTCTTATTATATTGGTAGCTCCAAACGAAGTCATTCGGAAACTTGAATTGTACATTTGTATATTGGATAGAAAATGTATTGATTCCGCTGTTGAACCAGAAATTAGTGTTGCTAATGGTTCTGGTGGGCAATGCAAGTCCTCTAGCCGAACTTTTCCTGAAGCGCAACAGATTCCAGACGTTTCGCTTTTAAATTTTAGTGCACAGCAAAATGGCCATACATTGTTCCTAATGCCAATTACCTCAAATTTATGCAAACTATAATCGATATCGTTGTTATATTGAAATGCGGCACCACTCAAAGGAATATTAATGTTGCGTCGACCTGGACGTGACCTGGCATATCATTCCCTGTCAATGGCATTGTGATGTACCCGTTGTTCGTCTGATCGACGTTCTCTTTCGTTGGATCTATTTTGTGTTCTCCGCGACCGACGTCGCGTGGAAGGCATTTTGTAATTCACTCCCCTTTTCACGAAAACTAACAGCCCAAAACTTTAAAAAAATATTGATCGAATAAATGCTCTTTTTTATCACAGTACTTTTCACTAAAATAAACACGTTTGTAGAAGCAGGAAAACTTTAACGGCGACTTCGTGAAATACATTTTATTTACTATTGCAAAGTAAAGCGCAATTAAAAATTTGTAATTTTAATTAAACAATTTAAAAATTTGTAATTTTAAATATTTCTATGTACATACGTATTGTAACGAATTTAGTGAAATTCCGCTTATTCCAAATCTTCTGCTAACGTTCGAATCGCTAAACTGTTGAATAAATAACTTCAATATTCAATAATGCAAAATGGTATTTATTAGACTATTTTGAAAGTACTTCACAATAACACTTATACTTCGCAACCAATAGCGTGCTTAAATCAAACTGATTCTCATGCCTTAGCTTGTGCTGATTTTATACTCTTCGGTTTCCTCGTTCGCATACTTCTAGGCGTTTCTTTTTCTAGAATTTACTACTTAGTTACCAGCTATAAACTACAGATGCACGTTTATAGCTTCTCGCATAGCAATATGCGTGTGTATATGTGAGTAATACTTCCACCAATGATTGCATACTTTTGTGAGTATCTCAGATATATGCATGTGTTTGTGCATATCTCTCCGCTTCTTGTATGTACATATGTGTAGACATAATGATTGATTTGTTTATGTAGATACAACTGACTGCTTAATATCGGCTTAGAGATGATAGTATGCCTTAGTGTTGCTAACATTCGTCACAGTATGTATGTCTTTGAATGAGTTTTCTTAATTTGAAATCGCAGGCGGCTACCTGCTGAACAGGTAGAACCAAAAATTTTCATAAAATAACACAAAATTGTTTGGAAACAGTTTTGAAATTTGAAATATTTTATGTACATATAGTTAATTGATGTGTAGGAAATTTCTTATTGTAAATTAAGTATACAGTATAAAAAAGTGCGGAAAAGCCAAAAAATATGTTTGTTCAATAGGGAAATGGATAGGGATAGGGACTTATCTTATATAACGCCTTACCAATTTTCAGTAGTCTAGCATTGATAGGTCCATAGATATTGAGTATGAAAGATCCCATTTGTATGGGAGGTGCTACGCCCCCTTTTCCGATTTCAAAAAGGGATAAAAATAAGGATAGATACTTACCTTTTATAACGCCTTACCAAATTTCAGTAGTCTAGCATTGATAGGTCCATAGATATGGAGTATGAAAGATCCCATTTGTATGGGAGGTGCCACGCCCCCTTTTCCGATTTAAAAAAAAAGTACATAAGAACCATGCGGGGCCATGTACCTGACCTGTGTGTAAGTTTGGTTAAAATCCGTCCACGCGTTTGATCGTCAAACGGCGACAGGGAAAAAGTGTTTACTTTTTATAATATGTATAGATGCCAGAAAGTATAATATTAAAACCGAAAAATATTAAAACGCGACAATCAGCATTGATTAAAGTTTTGTTTCAAAAACATTTTGGATTAAAATTTATATTTCATGGTCTTAAAATAAAACTTTTTAGAATTAAAACACAAATTTAATACCAAAAATGTTTAAGTTCAATAGCAACTGGTATTAAAAGTAAGATTCCACTTTTTACCGTGTACTAAACCAATATTCATATTGAAAGGCGTTGCGTTTTTTTTTTCTTAAACATATTTATTCTTTATTAGTATGTATGTATTTTATTTTATTCCATAAACATGTTTCTACAACATTCGCTTCCAGACTTTAATTGCATTTGTCATTAAATAAACAAATTAACTTTATAAATTTTACTTGTATACATACAAACACACATGTATACTGAGCTTAATTCACAAAGGCTCTAACCAACACATTTTTCGAAACTCTGTTTTATACAGATTTTGCAATAATATATGTGACCCGGTCTATGAAATAGTGGGCCCCATCGGGTAAGGGGATCTGAATATACCCGCGGTAGGTATGCTTGTCGTAAGAGGCGACTAAAATACCAGATTCAAGGGGCTGTGTAGCGCAACCCTTCAGGTTGCCAGAGCAATATATAGCTTCTCCAAACCCAACTGTCAACCTCACCTATCCGCGGCGAATCCTGTTGCACTAACAGACGAGGCTCTGGCGACCCCAAGCTCCTCATGGAACTTGGGGTGGGGAGGGAGGGAATGGCCTGAAGGTTTAATGTGGCCACATAAATCGCTCCCGAGATGGTCGTGCTAGCACCTTAATGGTGCTGTGGTACCGGAGCGTACCGGATCTGTATCCGGCAAAGGACCATCACATCGATAACACTCCCCAAAGCCTTCGGGGAGCAACCTTATCGCTACACCAACAACAACAACCCGGTCTATGAAAAGGTGGCTTATGACTCAAAAAAGAAATTGCGAGCAACAGCTGTTAACAACTGTTTTTTTTTTTTGCTAGAAACAGCTGTAAACAGCTGTTTTTTGAGTCATAAGCCACCTTTTCATAGACCGGGTCACATATATAAATACACACCCAGTAAAAATTTGATGCTGTAATAATTAACAACAACGGAGTTATTCCACAATTAAAAAGCCATATCTTCATGCAGTGAATGAAGTTCATGAAAAAAATCAAATAAGAGTTCAGAGCTTTATGCGTTTGTTAATGGAAACGTGACTATAGCAAATACATATCATTTAGAATGTTTCCTTTGGACATTTTGTTTTGTATTGACAGTAACTGATTTGCTTTTCAGTTTTGAAAAAATAAACTACGGTCTTTGATGTTGCGCATTTGTAATGACATGGCAAATTCATAGCAGGCCCCCCTAAAACAACATTTATTTGTTAAACAAAGTTATCTATGTTGTTGTAGCGATAAGGACATTCCCCGAAGGCCTTGAGGAGTGTTATCGAGTTGATGGTCCTTTGCCGGATGCAGATCCGGTACGTTCCGGTACCAAGCCGGACCATCTCGGGAACGATCTGCTATGACCACATGCGACCTTCTTGGCCAATTAGAATTCAGACAATTTTTCAAATATTTTTTCTTCTATTCAAGAGGAGCAGTGATTTAGATGAAGAAGATTTAACCACTATCTTTGTTGTTGTAGCGATAAGGAAACTCCCCGAAGGTTTTGGGGAGTGTTATCGATATTGATGGTCTTTTGCTGGATGTAGATCCGGTACGTTTTGGTAACAAGCACTATTAAAGTACTAGCCCGACCATCTTGGGAACGATTTAGTATGACCACATGAAACTTTCTAGGCCATTCCGACTTCCCACCCGCTAGATTCTTGAGAAAATTGCGGTCGCCAGAGCCTCGGCTGCTAAAGGAGCAGGATTCACAACGGGTAGGTGAGGTTGACAATTGGGTTTGAGAAGATATAAATTGCGATGGCAACCCCTTGAAAGGGCTGCGTTACACAACCCCTTGAATCAGTTTGGTATTTTAGTCGCCTCTTACGACAGGCATACATTCCGCTGGTATATTCTAAGCCCCTTAAACCGCTGGGGTTCATCACCACCTGTCAAGTAAACGCTTTATCGAGTAACCAACATACAAACGAACTTTGGAATTTCTTATTATTACGGATGCATTGGATGTAATCTCGATGTACACATCTTGAGGAAAACAGTACCTCCACGTCATCACGACTCAGAAAAGCCCACCATTTGCGGAAAATATCCCAACTCATCACTACGCTCCACAAACTCTGTACTGTAGAACCGTGCCTATATATGCATTGAGCTCAGCATGCATTGCCTAACGCACCACTAGCTTATCCGCAGAAGTTATTAGTCACCAACTTCACTGACCTCGGTGTTACAATGGACCCTAACTTGACTTTAGGTTACATATAGAAACTTGCGTTAATAGGGCTAAAGGTAGTTTGGCGTTCGTGAAAGGTGGTCAAAGGAGTTTAATGATCCGTGCGTTACTAAAACTCTTTTTATATCATTGGTGAGGCCAATATTGGAATATGCTTCGATAATCTGGAGCCCACGTTATCAAATTCACTGCGATAAACTGGAATCGGTCCAAAAACAGTTTTTGCTTTTTGCTTTGAAACAATTGCCTTTTGACACGTCAAGGAATCTTCCTCCGTACTGCAGCCGGTTAAAACTATTACAGTTGCCTACTTTACAGAGCCGTAGGGATATGCTTAAAGTCTTATTTATAGTAAAACTCTTAAGACGGATGATAGCTAGCCCATTTCTGCTTAGCGAAATTAAGTTCAACGTGCCAGTCAGTCCGTCTAGATATTTTCAACAACTGCATATAAGTACATGCAGAACGAAATGCATGACCCACTTCGTGGTATTTGTCATGATTTCAATAATCACTGCAAAAATTTAGATACATGCGATCCGATTTTCAGGATTAAAAAGTACCTACTTACTACCTTAAATATGTAAGGTGTAACTCCCTATACCTCTGTGTGTCTTTGCATTTGAATGATTTAATACATAAGTATACAGTATATTTTTGTAATTATTATACATTTAAGTTGCCAAGCCCTTTGTTTGTTTTTTATACTATACTTTCTTTAGTCTGATTAATTGTTAAATTTGTAGACTAATAAATAAAATAAAATAAAATAAACGATTGCAAACAAACAAAAAATTAATTGCAATAAATTTTGAAAGAGAACACCCTACTTATAACTTTCTGATCTTGAATTGTAATTTTCTAACTTCTTTTGTAATTTTCTGAACTTTAATTCTAACTTTCTGAATTTAAATTGGAATTTTCTGAATTTGAATAGTAACTTTTTGAAATTAAATTTTTATTTTCTGCCAATTGTAACTTTAATTTGCTGCGCTTAAACTGGAAGAGGCGTAGTGCTTAGCAGGTTTTTCTGCAAATTTGCAAAGAAATATTCATGTTCTCAATCTTTCCAAAAATTTTATATTTATCAAAGCGACCGCTAAGTGGAAAACGTCCTACCTCAGAAAAAATGCTCTATCTCAGAATTGGGTTGATAAAGAACGCACTATCTGAGAATTAATTTCATAAACACCTCAGCTTATGTCAAAATGTATTGAATTTGAACCCAGATAGGGCGTTTTTGAAACAAATTCTGAAATAGGAATAGGGCGTTATTCAAAAACTTTCTGAGACAGGGCTTTTTTGAAACGGCAGCCAAAATAGGGTGATGATATTCCACTGTGCAGTCGATGTCAAATATCTTTTTACATCGATTTAAAAAATAAAAAATTTATAGACTCTTATGGTTAAAATATCTTTATGCGTTCGGAAGTTTAACCTGAAAGGCTAATACTTCACGCCTTTGTGAATTTAGCTAACAGTATATACATATGTATACCTATTGTGTATAAATCATTATATTTTACTTCATATTAACTTTTGAATTCATCGCAGTCATAGCCAAAATAAATTACGTGCTGAAGATAGTTGCAGTTTTTTAGCGTAATTTCCTTGATTTTGGCATCCACTTTCTTTTTTGACTATGTCCTTATTTTAAATGAATCTTTTTATATTAAACGTGAAACATACTAAATTTTTTTGTGATATCAACATAACGTTCATTTTTACATTTCTCCACATATTTGCAGTTTCATCTGCACAACACAAAAAACAATCGGTCGAACGAATTTTGCATACAAAACCTTGCCGTTTATTCTGCGCTATATGAATGCGTAGTACTCACGTTCATATTTATACATATGTATGTATTTTTTGTTCATGTAAAAAAGTATATCTTAATATTTCACGACGTTATTTTTACAATTGTAAAGAATGCCTACGGTTTGCATACTACATGCAAAAATTTACAAATCTATACTTACTGGATAAGTACGAGCAACTTTTCTTTTTGTCTAAAATAAATCCATTTCACCACAATTTATATCGAGCAAGTCATCATCATAGGCAACTAAAGCTTTCGATGGAGATGTTAAGGCCGCCAATGCTGATGCAGAAGTTGATGGTTTATCAGGACTAGCAGCATCGGTATCCACATCAGATGTTACATGATTAATTGCATGTGCTTTGTAATCTGGACTTTGTTCATTGCCCACAGGCGAAGGCGGTGGATTTGACACTGTAATATAAACAATATTTAACTTAAAACGCCTTTAGTTTCTCTTCAATATATCATTTACAATTTCCAGTTTGATTTTCTAAATCTGATCCGAGCAAGAAATGCTGCTCTTTTCGTGTACCAACTGCTGGCAACAAGCCTTTTTCTTTTTCACTTAAACGTTTTTTCAACTCTTCCACTTTACGATCGCGCGAAAGTGCTTCCATTTCCTTACGCCATTTGTTCGTTTTTTGGCGATCTTCGGAAAATATAGCCTTATGCTCTTCTGGTGTGAGGCTTTCATGATTTTTTAATAAAAACAGAAATACACCCCCCGGTGTACGGCGTCTCTTGCCATTCTGCGAAAAAGAGACACTTAGTAAATAGTCGTTAAAATATTATTAAATTATGTTTAATAAAACTGTGCAACGATTTCATCATTATAGTTTGCCAAACTCAGTATGGATAATCAAGCCCTCTACACATTTCATTTCGACTATAAAAATGCAGTTGCACTTTATTATTATTAATAAATTTTTTCATCTAGAAAGCCTCACCATTATCATCATGCCGCCATCAAATTCTATGCGTTGCGTTTCTTTGTAGATTTCTACAGGCAATTTAGTTCCCAATACGTCCACAATACGAACTATTTCAAGAAATGAGAAAAAACTTGCATTGAATTTATACGCAAAATATTTACGCATATGCAATACATAAAACTGTAAAGTATGAACAGTCTATTTGTAGTCTTATTGATCTATGTATGTACTTCTTTAATTTACCTAGTAAATCATCTCTTTCTTCATGCAATTTATTTGACATTTCACGTGCCACATCAGCGGGATCACGTCCTTCCAAAGGCTCCAAGTCTAGTATATGTCTAGGCTCGTACGATGTATCCGAACCACTGGTAGGCGATGAGCCGCGCCTACCACGCGACGTACGTGTACGATAGCCTAAGCGACTTTTAACCGATCGACGATGTACCGCTGCTTCGCTCGCACACCGACCACGTTTCGCTACCGGCAGTAATTCGTTGTCTGAAAAATCGTCAGTGGAATTCGATAGGCGTCTTTTCAAACAGTTACCACCATTCAACCGTCGATGTAATGAAAAGTTATAATTCTCAACATTACGGTCATTAATAGCATCGTCAACACGCGCAACTTCACAACCGCGCATATTTTCGGTTAATGCATCCTCTTGCAAAGCCGCTGTCCAAATATTATATTTCTTGAAACGTGCACGCTTTTCTTGTGTCTCTATATCCGCAGCAGCTGGTTGTGGCACACGAACCATCACTGTGCGATGTACTCGTTTTCGCCGTTTGCGTTGTCCAGCATCAGCTGTTGATCCTAAATCATGTGCGGAGGTTGTTGTCAACATTTTTTTTAGGCATTCATCGGACGATTCACTTGATGATGAATCACCACTACTACCATCCAAATCTCCCAATTCGTCCTCTTCTAAGGCTCGTTGCATATCATGACAAGTAGCTAATGGGCTACATTGCTCGGCAATAGAGGCAGCCTCTTCAAGTGTCGGCCCCGTCGTGTTGATTGACAATGAACTGGGGCGTTGCAATGGCGTATAACCATCATCTGAACTTGCAGATATCTGTGAATTAATGGAAAACAATTACATTCAACAGCATATTAATATATTTATTAAAAACAAAACATTAGTAATATCCTCACCTCGCCATCTTCCAGCTCAACATCAAACGTATTTGCATTTAATTCCATCATAATTGCAGCTTAAACAAATATGGTGCGTGGAACTTTCGCCGTAAATGTCGTCTATATTGCGACGTTAACCAAGTACAACCGATCACATAAGTAAAACTATTTTAGACATATTAATTTGTGGTTAAGTTCCTAGAATGGCATTCAGTTGATAAATATAATCGTCTTGGAATTAAAACTTTAATTTAAATGCACCAATGCATAGTACAGGTTTACAAGTATGATATGTATGAGAAGGAAACAATTCCTTGCTCTTTGTAACATTGTGAATGATGACAAAGTGTGATCTCTTATCTGTCAACTGCCTGACAGCCTGTTCAATATGGCTACTTTTCAGCGTTTTGACAGGCTGTTCAATATGGCGGCGCCTATCTTCAGCGGGTGATAGAAAGAGATACAGAATGAGACAGCGATAGTCAAATACGAATCAGGTGATCCAATCACTTTGGAATTTTGACGTTTTTGCAGAAGAGATCACACTTTGTCATCATTCACCATGCTTTCTAACTGCCGTTTGACAATTCGTTCAGTGTCAAATGCGTGTTCCACGCAGGTTCCACTGAGTTCCACAAAGGTTTGACACCGAACGAAGTGTCAAAATTACGGGGGTTGCTGTCGTGGAAAGCGACACAGGGAAACAAAAAACGGACCGGAATATCAGATACGGGTTGCTGTGATGGTACATTTTTTGAACGAATTTAGTATGAAAATGTAGTGCACCTTTATGGTTCCGAAAGAAAATTATACAAAAGTCTTGAATTGGGGTATCTGAGGACGCGCAGTTATTCCAGAATTAAGAAAACAAACACGGGTGCTAAATTTTTCTACCCGTTCAAAAGTTCTCCACGAAAAATAGTTTGAAACCGAGGTCGACTGTGGAAAGAGAAATGAAAAGGCGCGTTTTGTCCTGTTATCAATAGTCCAAAGGGAAAAAGTATTCGAATTATTGGCAGCGATGCAAAAACGCGTCTATTAATACCTCCCCCGAAGGTTTTGGTCGTGTTTTAGCAATCGTCCCCGGTAACAAAGTATCACAATTTGTTAATTAAAATTGTTCAAAATATATGGATTTTAAAGAGATGTAATTAAGTGCTCGTTTGAAAGTAAATAAGGATATTTCTTTTTAATTTTACAATAAATATTTTACGCAGTTTTCGATAGCAGCTACTACACTTTTTTGGTCCCAAGAAGTACAACAGTGCGAAATAGCATCCACAAAGAAAAACCAACAAAAACAAGCATTTTATCAGGTGAGCGTGGCTGTGTATGTGCGTGCTGCTACATATCCTACTTGTAGACCTGTACTATGGCACAAATGTTCGTTTCCAACACTCGGTTAATTTGTGAATTGGCAAAGTTTTACAAGCAGGGTTGCAAAGCAGTTTGCATCAGCTGATATAGAACTGTGAGTCGATTGGCGCGCCTTTTGTCAAACAGTGTGAGTCTCGAAAGTAATATTTTACATTGCGAATGAAACTGTGATATCTTCTACATAGACGTCAAAATTCCAAAGTGATTGGATTAAAGGGCCCATTACTGATACTTAGCATAGCCTTGACTTGGCCTGAGAACTGTCACTTACAGTTCTGTTAAATGAACATTGCATGTTACTGATTATTCAAAACTTAGCAACACTTAGCTTGACTTAGAAATCTGTTGAATTTTGATTTTCTATGTAAGTTCTAAGTGACGTTTACATTTTGAGTTGCCATTTGTTTGTTTCCATTTCATTTTGACATTTTGTCATACAAATAGACATTTATTTAAAAATCAATTTCAACCCTGATTATGATGCCAGATTGTATGCGTATGTGGAGCATAATCGTGGCTAAGTTGCCAAGTTTACGCCAAGTCAAGTCAAGTCTATGCTAAGTATCAGTAATGGAGGCTTAAGGCTGAGTAACACAGCACTGTGCTGTGTTATTGTGTTAACACTCAATAATGTGCGGCACGCACACGCACACTTATCGATTAATTTATAACACAGTGGCACACTCGATGGCACAAAGCTGACTGTGCAATGCCGCTCAAACTTTTAAATGCTCATTACACAGTAACACGCTATATAGCACAGAGAATGACACTCAGATCGTAAGTGCACATACATACATAGTCCACTGTGCTTGTGTGTTGATTGCATTGCTTTCCAATGACACTTCACTCAAAACATATTTATACACATGATACAAATATTGCAAGATAAAACCGGTGAGAGGATAATGACATTTAAAAAGATTTTAAAATTCCCACTGCGCTCTCATAATTTTTATTTGATTTTGATTTTTTCATAAAAAAAATGGTGTCCACAGGGGCACTTACTATCCTCTTGATCAGATGAAATGAGTTTGAAAAATTGGAGTATGAAAGAAGATAAATGTTGCCATGATTTACTCTTCTAAATGGCGTAAAACGTGGCGTTAGAGGTAAGTAACACAGTACTGTGCTCTGATATTAGGGGGACTCATGTAACCGTATAAATGCCTTATAAAGTCTGTAAACGTAAAAATTTATCTAGTTTACGCACGAGCTGTCAAATTTTGTATGAAAAATCATTTACACAATTTGTATAAATTTACGCGCACATTTCATTGTGTAAACGCGGTAAACTCAAAGGAATGCAACCTTGCAGACATTACAGACGGCATTTTCATCAAAAATCTCCAACATCAGCAAGTAAAGGCGTTTTAGTTTTGATTTTTCACTTAATCTTGGTATTTTTTAATTTGTATAACAATCAAAAAAATTTTTTTGGAAATAATACAGCTGAAAAACAATCAAGTTTATCAAGAGTATTACTAGGTGCGTTCATATAACCGCGTGTGTAAATGGATATAATTTTACACCTTATAAGTTTATATGCTATCATGAGTCCCCCTATTGTGCCTACACTCATATCGACTTTCGATAATCAGTTATAACACAATTGTGTCAACACAATGTGTTAACACTGCAAAGTGTGCCTGTGCTACTGTGTTAACACTCAAAAAATAGTGTCATTACCCACCTGGATCACCTGATTTTTAATTGACTATCGCGGTCTCATTCTGCATCTCTTTCTATCACCCGCTGAAGATAGGCGGCCCTATGCATAGTGTACAACACCAAGTGTGTCAACTAAGCGATAAACGTCAAAATTACAAACAGCCTCGCTCACCTGATGCAAATCTCAGGTCTAGAGTTGCATTTTTGGTAGGTCCGAGTACTTTAAGCTGAGTTGCATTTGATAGTTAATAAACTTTGTAGTATTTACAGTTGAAATAGTTTCATATATTTCCACGGAAATATAAATAATAGAAGACTTTTAGCCTCCAACAATGCGGAAACATACGGATATAGCAAAATTTATTTAAATTAGAGTCAAAAAAGTCTAGAAAAACTTAACAAATTATAAAGCGCCACACGTGTAACATTGTTGTTTTTTCAAATAAAAATGCTGTTACCAGATTATTGTATTACACAAATATAATGAACTTGGGTACAGGAATTCAGAAATCATAGAAAATATTTTGCCGATATACTTTGTTGCTGTGTTTAAAAAGTTTTTCACAATAATTTGAAAAACTCTACGTTTTCTATGCTTTTTACACTTAGAGGAGTAACCTCTTATAATAAATTAAATTTTCAATGAAAATCAATAACTCTGAACTGAACAATGTTCACCATGAAAAAAATTAAAATGCTGTGTAAAAGGAGCAACACTTTTGTGACTACAAAAACCCTGTTTCAATCTTTTACGACCCTGCACACAACCCTTATTGACCGTTTTCAACCGAAACAATAATGGCAACCCAGATTTTCCCGTTATGCTAAATGAAGCGAGTGCCTGTCAGAAAGAAGTCAACACACTTGTGCTTATCCACAATGGTCGATTGGCGCGCCTGTTGTCAAACAGTGCGAGTCTCGAAAGTAATATTTTAAACCCATAGGAAATCGAAAAATAACAAACTCCGTGTTCCAATGGTACACGAACCAGATACGGATAGAGATTTAAGGACGAATTATACTCCCTTAATCCTAACGCCATAGTCGTACCCATACCCATATCCATAAACATCTCCGATGTGTTCGATTAATGGTGCCTTAAACTAAAAATCGTGAAAATTTCATAAAAATGAAGAAAACGCAAGAAATTACAAACATATTCTACAAAAAATAAGTCTCTTAGTCATAACGTATACAAAACAATTAATAAAATCTACAAAAATTTTTAGGTTATGGATATGGCGAGACACCGAAAACCAATTGGTTGGCTATTGTATGGTTATGGCGTTAGCGTTATGGTATGGCACCATTAATCGATTACATTGATTTCCATAAGGTATGTTCGATCAGCTGTTTTATCTGGTTATGGCTTTATGGTTATGTCACCATTAATTGGCCTTTTAACATGCAAATGCAAAAACAATGTGATCCGTATCTGGTTCATGTACCATTGGAACACGAGGAATGCCGGAAAATGTCCAATACATACCTTGCGTTCCAATGAACAGTGATCCAGATATCAAATTTCTGGCTATGTGAAGGTAGGTAGGTGAAATGGCTGCGACCCTGGTCGCCCAAGTAGCTATTTAAAGCCGTTTTGTGCCATGTAACTCGTCCAAAGACCTACGGAATGTTACGGTCAATGTATTACAACCAGCTAGAGTTGTTGATAAAATTAAGAATATTCGGGATTGCTATCACAGATAACCCTCTGAGGTTTTCTAAAAACGGGTTTCCAAGGAACCTTAGCCGGGCTCTACCTAGAGCCGGGCATTTATACATAAAGTGTTCTACTGTCTCCCTGGCATTTGGAATGCCCATCTTTTTCGCATGCGTAACTACTGCCCAATGGCGCTGTGAAAGTCTCCCACAAATAAAACGATGTGAGGGGAAATAAGTATATTTTGTAGTCATCCCACTTTCCTTTCTTAAAATGTATGAAAGTGCGTTTTTCAGTGGTGATGACTTCATCGGCAGATCGCTCGAGCGAAAGGATCATGGGTAGGTGGTCGGATGCCAATGTTACCATCAGTTGCCAGTTGACGCAGTTTACTAGTCCTGAGCTCACGATTGATAAATCTGGCGAACTGTGACAGCTTCCTACTAAACGAGTTGGGGCGTCTCCGTTTATTGTGCAGAACGTCGTTTCTTCTATTTGGTCCGCCAACATCTCACCCCTGCTCTCCGCCTGTAGATGAATGAGAATGCCATAGATGTTGTTGTTGTTGTAGCGTTAAGGTTGCTCTTCGAAGGCCTTGGGGAGTGTTATCGATGTGATGGTCCTTTGCCGGATACATATCCGGTAGGCTCCGGTAACACAGCACCATTATGGTGCTAGCCCGACCATTTCGGGAACGATTTGTATGGCCATATTAAACCTTCAGGCCATCCCTCCCTCCCCACCCCCAAGTTCCTCCAGAACCTCTTCTGTTAGTGAAACAGGATTCGCCGCGGTTATGGTCCACTTGGGAGAGTCACCCTTGGAACGCACCAGTTGGCTAGTGATAGGTAAAAGGTAGGACTCACCCTCACTCATGTCCGCCTGGGGTGGTTAAAACAAAATTTTGTTAGTTTCGTGCCGGTGGCATCGCCAAAAATTCCCGTGACCTTGGCGAACTTTCAATAACACCTGGCTCAATGGTGTAGGTGGCTCATCTCATCAGCTGATTTGATTCGTTTCATTGTACTGACTTAGAGATTGTCAAAAGGAGATGACGAACGTAAAATGCATCCGATGCATAGGCAATTATGCACTGCCGTGGTGGTAGAGTTTTACCTAATTTAGCGCACAACATTCCCACAGAACACAAAAGTCGCAAAGTTTTACGATTTCTCTACGTTCCATTCACCTAACCTCAACACAAAGGGTTGACAGCCGGAACGCGACACGCATAATGCTGTAGGGATGAGTCAACCCTGCTTTCTTCCAACGCTGAATGGAAGAGGAAAGAAAAAATTTTGCTGGACGACGATTTGCATGGCCATTTTTGCTGGGGGTAGAAGAGAAAAAAAAAGTTGGTGAAAAAGGAAAAACGTGGAGCGTGTGTACTGGTGGAAAAAGAAAAAGGCGAAAAGGTTTTTACGATATTATCTACGTTAACAATTAGAAACAAATAATTCATCATAAATTTTAAACAAAGATTTAATCACTCCAATGAAATATTGCCTTCGGTATTGAACTAAATGCAGTGAATACAAACGGTGTGAAACCTTAAAGATGTGCTGCGGCCCAAATCAGTGATGCTTAAATAGTGAAAGATATAATATTTTGAAGCAAACAAAATCTGGTATAGTTGAAATTACACGTAAATTGAGACCGTTGCTGTAATTTGCAGAATTGATTCTATCTCAAAGACATGTGTGATCGACGTGCATGGTTTGGAGTGAAATTTACCAACATAAGTTAGAAACCAAAGAACGAGTACTTAGATGCAAAACTTCTTATATATATTAAGGTTCACATAAAATTTGTCAGTACACTCATCATAAATAAATTTACACAACATGATTATACAGGAGCCTGTCCGGTGACCAATGGCATTTAGAACGATACCCCATCCTGCGCTAAGAGGATTACGTCCAAAAAGGTCATACTCGGCAGAATCGTATGTAGGGCAAAGCTGCAGTAGACAAATTGTAGACATGTGTTCTGCTTAGAATCGAATTCGTGAATATTTACCTCAACATCAAATATATTTACTGCAAAAATATTTTGCAGTTCAGCTGCAAATAAACTTTTCATTGACAGTTACAAAGTCGTCCCGTTAACAGACACTCGTACATTGAGTAAATATACCCACATCCATATATATAGAGTTGCAGCTGTAAAAGTCGGGCTCCCCGTAAGATCTGCAAAATTTGCTTGTTCGAACGTCGAGGTTTTCGTAATTGTGATGCGCGTTTCAGTTTAGTCTCAGAGCGCACATCCAACAGCATCATCAAAAAACGCAACGTCATATCGAGCACGACGGAAATTGAAAAAAAAGGAATCTTTAAGCTACACATACTGCTGCACTCACCACCCTCGAACGCACCCCGCAGCGATAACGCTACCACCAGCTATAGCGACAACGAAACACGTGCTGCCACCAACATTGCGTGCAACACCGCGCGCAACCCCCAGCGATAGCGCTAGCCAACCAAACGGGCTACCACCAGCTATAGCGCCAACGAAACACGTGCTGCCACCAACATTGCGTGCAACGCCGCGCGAAACCACCATCAATAGCGCCAACCAAGCGCGCAACAACCACCGGCCGTACCACCACCACCAGCTTTAGTAACAACAACCAGCAGGGCCGCCTCATATAGGCCTGCTGCAACATCAACCTCAGCAACAACAACCAGCAGGGCCGCCTCATAGGCCTGCTGCAACATCAACTTTAGCAACAACAACCAGCAGGGCCGCCTCATATAGGCCTGCTGCCACATCAACTTTGGTAACAACAACCAGCAGGGCCACCTCATATAGGCCTGCTGCAACATCAACTTTGGTCAACAACCAGCAGGGCCGCCTCATATAGGCCTGCTGCAACATCAACTTTATAACAACACCAGCAGGGCCGACAAGCATAGGCCTGCTGCAACAGTACCGGTAACGACAACTTACTAGCAACGACAACAAACACCAAATTTAGGAACAACAGGGTGAGTCCGTTCCCAGAATCTTTAAGCTACTCATACTGCTGCACTCACCACCCTCGAGCGCAACCCGTAGCGATAGCGCTACCACCAGCTATAGCGCCAACCAAACGCGCTGCCACAAACATTGCGTGCAACACCGCGCGCGACCCCCATCGATAGCGCTACCACTAGCTATAGCGATAACGCTACCACCAGCTATAGCGACAACGAAACACGTGCTGCCATCAACATTGCGTGCAACACCGCGCGCAACCCCCATCGATATCGCTAGCCAACCAAACGGGCTACCACCAGCTATAGCGCCAACGAAACACGTGCTGCCACCACCATTGCGTGCAACGCCGCGCGCAACCACCATCAATAGCGCCAACAAAGCGCGCAACAACCACCGGCCGTACCACCACCACCAGCTTTAGTAACAACAACCAGCAGGGCCGCCTCATATAGGCCTGCTGCAACATCAACCTCAGCAACAACAACCAGCAGGGCCACCTCATATAGGCCTGCTGCAACATCAACTTTAGCAACAACAACCAGCAGGGCCGCCTCATATAGGCCTGCTGCCACATAAACTTTGGTAACAACAACCAGCAGGGCCGCCTCATATAGGCCTGCTGCAACATAAACTTTGGTAACAACAACCAGCAGGGCCGCCTCATATAGGCCTGCTGCAACATCAACTTTGGTAACAACAACCAGCAGGGCCGCCCCATATAGGACTGCTGCAACATCAACTTTATAACAACACCAGCAGGGCCGACAAGCATAGGCCTGCTGCAACAGTACCGGTAACGACAACTTACTAGCAACGACAACAAACACCAAATTTAGGAACAACCGGGTGAGTCCGTTCCCACTCAACACGAATGTACACACATTTTATTTAATGTTATGACAACTTAAAAATAGGGGATAAGAGAGATATACTCCTGTTAACTGGATAAGTTAGGAATCAATGTAATACACTCATATATATATCTGCACACACAATTTAACAATATTTGGTGAACCAAGGATAGGACAACCCAAAATGTGAGAGGACATTACCAAAAAAAGGATTACACATTGAAATTTAATGAGAATAAATTATGTACATGGTAGCCAAAGGAATATTTGATTAGAAGTAATTATAGTGTAGGACATCACAAGCGCATATATACATACATGACGTATTAGCTTATTTGCATAAATGATGTAACCTATATATATATGTACATAAATAAAATTTTTTTTTCCTGAGAGACACTACAAAAGAAGGGTAAATAGTATAAATAGCAGTGCACGCGCTACGCCTGTGAGATCGTTTGGTATTTTTTTTTGGAAACCTACGTTTTCTATTTCATCCTTAAAATATCTAGTATGTCTTTAACAGCCTTACGGAATATTTATTAATTAGGCGTGATATATATTAAGCTTTATCTTCTTTTTCTTATCATACGGAATTTTTTTATAGGGGACTTAAATCTATGCATACATTTATTTCTCACCCTATTATATACCCAAACCCATTTACGTAAATACATTTCTATACATACATAAATAAACCTAACTGCAATAACATGGTTACGAATAAAGACGTTACAAAATAAAACAAAATTAAATCAAGATAAAATCAAGTAAAACCAAGATAAAACAAAAGACAGTATTTTGGATCAGCTAGATTATAATGAACTTGCTAATAGTATTTAATAATTAATAATGTTTAACGGTCTGTCCGTGGCATCCGGTTCGACCGGATGTTGTTTTATTTTGAATTTCCAGCGTTTTGAATTAGTTCAGCGCTGTGTGACCATGTAAAAGACATGATATGAATTTTTTCCTGTTATGGCGCAGTACAGCAAGATTGGCAAGGACCCAACCCAGCCGACATGACTAGCCACAGTGCAACACAAGATCATGCCGACTGCCTTCCTTGCTGCTCCATTAGAAAATGGGTAACCATAACAGTGAGGTTGACAATTGGGTTTGGAGAAGCTGTATATTGCGCTGGCAACCTGAAGGGTTGCGCTACACAGCCCCTTGAATCTGGTATCTTAGTCGCCTCTTACGACAGCCATACCTACTCCGGGTATATTTTGACCCCCTAACCCGCTGGGGGGTAGAATGCCAGAGATCGTGGTGAGCATTGAAATCGCCTAAGATAAGGCGATTATCGCCAGTGAGTAGTGCGCTGATGGCAGGGCAATATCCACTAGGGCAACAGGTGACAGGAGGGTTTTGATGATTTCTGAATTTACATCGCCTGGCCGAATAGATATACCTTGACGTTCCAGGCCACTGTCCCTGCGGCCATGTCGGGATCAAATCGATTATATTGTACTGAGTGGTGGCTGATAAACGCGATACCGCCTCCATTTCCGCTCTCGCGATCTTTTCTGTGGACGTTATACCCAGAGCAGGTCTGCAAATCAGATCTTGCCGTGAGTTTGGTCTCTTGGATCTCTGCAATGCGGATGTTGTGCCGCTTCATGAAATTGACTATCTCCGTGATCTTCCAAGTTAATCCATTACAGTTTAACTGCAGTATTCTGAAGTGCAATGGGGGGACGTCGTCACTCTGGGAGTAAGTGACGGGTGACTACGCCTGAGCTGAGGGAGGCCATTACGCGCTAAGGCTCAGACTACTAAGTTACGAGGACGTCGGGTTTTGTGGTTATCCTGAAATGACAGCCCAGAAGACTAGGCATTCCAGTAGACATCTCATTGATGAGCCAACACCGCCCAGGGGTTTAAGGAGTTATCTCCGTAAGCATTATGAGGAAATACGGCACCTGAGAACACATCCGTATGAATCCAAAAACATAAGCAGGTCCTCAGTGAACTCCACAAACAGGCGTCGGACTTGTATGCCAGGAATTGCCTGGTGAATCCTGTACAAAAAGAACAATACCCAAAACTTGGGGAAGAGGAACGCATACTCCCCAGGGAAACGCGAGTCACTCTAGCTCAACTTCGTTCTGGATACTGTAACAGGCTAAACTCTTACCTATCCAGAATCAAACCCGACATGCAAAACATATGTCCTGCTTGTAACGTGCCCCCACATGACACCAACCATCAGCTGTATTGTGGAACCAACGACTCTAACACCCCTCTCATTATGGGCCACCCCTTTTGAAATAGCAAGTTTCCTTGGACTCCCGTTAGAGGATATTAATGACAATTTGTGATCGGTCGCAACTATTGGATGGGTCGAAGCACTGCTACAACAACAACAACAACGTCGGGTTTTGGGGTCTAGCCCAGAACATCCCGTCCGGTGCAACCATCCCTTACACGTGACACACTGACAAGAGTGTGACCGTCCTAAAATGATTCTTTTCCGGAAAACGCAGCAAAACCATTTCTCTGGACCGGGATCAAGTACAGGTCCAGTTGTTGTTGTTGTGGCAGGTCCAGGATGGGGTTCGATACCTTCCCGGAGCAGGAGAATATGACGCAGTCGCTCTGCAAGGATCTGCTGGGAGGATGACAATTTGTGGAAGAGACGCAACAAACGAAATGGGGTTACACTGAAGTGACAGCCATTGGTCGGAAAAAATCCCTAGTCGCACCGGTACGTAGAAGTGGCAGTGGATAATTTGAGGACTATTTCGTGATCGTGTCGGGATGGGGCTATTTGTATTTATTTGAAAATTTGTTCCTAGCACAACAATTTGACGAATGTTTTCGGGACATTTCGGAATCATATTGAAGGGTAATTTCGGAAGCAGTTAAGATCAATTTGGAATCACTTCGTCGAGATTGTTTTCAAAATAAATTGGAATGTGGATGTACGGGTCCATATATCACAATTGGAGCTTGAGAATGCACTGTTTAACATAGCAGATTGTGCGAAAGACTTAATCCCACACCCAACCAAGTCATTGGACCTCATCATTATTTCAAAGCTGCTGCGTCCACAATCGATGAGATTTTCGCTAATTGCTGTAGAAAGGTCATGCTATTAGAATCAGTCCATACCTTTTCTTTGTCCACTTCACAGCAGCTTGGACTAGCTCTGGCTCATGGAAGTTGTCGAAGTTGTTGTAACGATGTTTCTCTCCGAAGGCTTTGGGGAGTGTTATCGATGTGCTGGTCCTTTGCCGGATACAGATCCGGTACGTTCCGGTAACACAGCACCATTAAGGTGCCAGCCCGACCATCTCGGGAACGATTTATATGCCCCCATTAAACCTTCAGGTAATCCCTCCCTCCCCACCCCAAGTTCCATGAGGAGCTTGGGGTCGCCAGAGCCTTGTCTGTTAGTGAAACAGGATTCGCCGCGGATAGGTGAGGCTGACAATTGGGTTTGGAGAAGCTATATATTGCGCTGGCAACCTGAAAAGGTTGCGCTACACAGCCCCTTGAATCTGGTATTTTAGTCGCCTCTTACGACAGGCATACCAACCGCGGGTATATTCTGGCCCCCTAACCCGCTGGGAGAACTTCTTTGGGTCATCCCACAACAACAACAACCCAGAGAAGTTCTCTAAAATATGTAAAGTTCGTTTGTGAGATGTTAACAGCATTTATAGATGGAAATTTGGGTATGAACTAAGATATCTTTACGCATATGCAAGCATAGTGCAGCAAATTCAAAGGATCAACGGTCTCGTGCACCAACCCAACGCCTTTTCAATAAATCAAACTGTTTCTGTACCAGTTCCTTATGCATCATTTATTCCGTTTTAAATAATATTCACTCATATATATTTCAATTATTTTTTATACTCTAACACAGGTGCTTTACAAAAAATAAAATAAAACGAAATTGTGCAGATTTAAAATGTTAAGCGATTACGACGATTGTGATTATATTATGTATATTGTATCTATTCCAGTATATATATTTATTTAAAGTTACATTTTAGTAATTTCATTTGGACTAATTAAATACTTTAATCTTGTTTGCAGAAAAAAAAAAATTTGCTACTATTTCGCAAGGTTTTTTAGTTTTCTCAATTATGTTATTATAAAATAAAATCTTAATGCATTACACCACACTAACAGTAAATTAAAGATGCGATGCACGGTTAGGGGTGGGCGGATACATAAATAAGTACTCCTTAAAGTTGAGCTATAATGGTGGTGCGGTATAGTTTATTACCGTTTTTTTATTAAAATGATACAGAAAATTCAATCTCAAAATTTATAATGCACATATTGGTGTATGTTTTTAGTTCACATTTTTAGTTTACAATTGTAGTTATAACACCTTGATTTTGTTTTATTTTCAACATGCCAACTTCGTTGATTTAACTATTTACGTTGCATTGTACTAACAGGTGTTTTGTTACGGCCACTAACAATAGCGTCACCAAGTTCAGGGAAGTTTTCCTTAAGATCATGCTGTTTTTTATGGCTTTCAAAATCCCCGCTTATCAATACCTGTTTACAAACAGTACATACTTCTAATTTATGCGCTTGTTTTCGTTCAGTTGGTGGAAGTTTGTTCAGTTGTTGTGAGTGCACTAAATATAATTCCTAGTGAATGATACCAAACGTAAGCATATTATTTGAGCACTTAAACAAATAAGCCAATTATTCTTACTTGCTGTTTATTTATGTCTGGTAAAAGCGCTAGCAATTCAGGAAAAATGTAGTCAAAACGATCTTTAAGCGCTGCTTGGCAATGCTCATAGTAAGGTTGGGTCTTATAAACACCTTCACGAAACTTTTGCGATATGTAACGAAATTCTGCCATTGCTTCAGGCGTGTTTAAGGCACCTTGAAAAAGCGAAACGAGTTGCTGCAATGATAAATAATATAAACAAAATAGACATATTTTAATATACATAAAGCGTATAATGTAGAATGTGTTTTAATATTACCTGATTTCTTAAAGCAGCATCTGGTGGATGTATGTATGAATGAGTACGGGTAATACTATACCGCTCCCCAAATGAATTTGTAAATGTTAGATTATTGGGAGACTTTGCTATAGAATTTACCGTAACGTTGGTTGACTGAAGCCCCGTTGTTGGTTGTTGTGCTAAGCTAGAAGATTGCATGCCATATCCAAGTGGTGGGCGCGTTTCCGTTGCATTATTATCCTCGTCATTACCATTTACCAGAGATAGCTTTTGTCTAACTAAGCTTTCACATTTTGTTGAATTATTATTACTGTTATTGTTGTTGCTTTTGGTTTCTTTATGCCTATCATTTACCATTTGCTGCTGTTGATCGATATTATCTATATTTGATTTTTCCTTTTTATCTTTTGGTTTTTTCTCTTTTTTTGTATTGATGTGATTTTGATCTGCAACATTTGCAATGGTTTTACCATTTGTTGTTGCCGATTGTTTTTTATTCGTTGCATTCGTGTTATGTTTATTGATTTTTTCTGTTGCCAATATTGGTGGTGGTGCCACCTTTGCTTTACGATTCTCCGATTCACGCAGTTTTTTCTCTGACTGCTTTTGTCCCTTTGCCCAATTCTGGGAAAATTCATGGTGGTGGTTTGCTTTTGCCGGCGCTCCACTACCCAATGAAGGAAAATCTTGCGCTGTTAATTTTGGCGCATTTGCTTGATCTGCAGATTTTCTATTTTTAGCTTCAAGTTCTTCTTTTTGTACGGTTTGCAGCTTTTGAAAACTGCTTTGATTCGCTACCGACACATAGTCATTGAGAAGCGTGCGATGTTTTGCAGCTATATTTGTCAAGGGAATATGTGCACCAGATGGCAGCATGTCTTCATCTACTGGTGTACGTGGTGTTGCATTCTTTTTTGATTTTCCCGTTGTTGGTAAAGCAGGGAAATCCATAGCATTGGATTTTTTTGCTACCGCTCCACTATTTTGATGTTCATTACTAGATGTTGGTCGATTAGATACATGAAGTACCATACCGGATGAGGCAACGTTTGGCCCTGTGCTATTCCCAGCATTGCGCGTTGTGCGACTGATAGCGCCTGTTGAAACAGCTGGCGCTTTACGCAACACCGTTGATATAGGCGGTGCTGGCTGTTCGTTTTGTGCGCGATTATTACCAACTTCTAAATGAAAAGGAAAATAATTTACTTTGCAAGCTTTTGATTCAATAATTACTTACCTCCACCATTGCCGCCTAGTGCGGGAAAGTTTTCTTTTGTTCGTGCTAATCCCGATGCCCCGCTTCTGAGGCGCATAAATGGCGCAGGTACTAAAGAGACGCTGGGGCCTCCACTGCTACCACTTAAGGAGGGAAAATCTTCTTGATTACTTCCATCAATTGTTATCGAACGTTGTTGAGTGCCTTGAGAAGTTGAAGGCTCTACCTGAGTGGGATAATTATCATCGGGCCTATTTTGAACAACAATTGAATTAATTCGTAAGATGTTGTGGAATAAAGCTATACCGAGTTTAAAGTTTTTTTTTTCCCACTACTACAATTTTGGCTTTGGGGAAAGTACTCTTGAAAACGAAAATGCAATAAATTTCCAAATTTTTCATCTTGGCTCTTATAACTAAATTTTAAACTTAAGCTCGAAATTTCTTGTTTGCTCCGCAATAAGCATAAAGCAATTTTACTTACACTCGTGAACGAACGTTAGCAATGCCACCATCTGGTAGGCCGGGTCGAGCTGGTCTGCCTAAAGTTATTTCCAATTGTACAGTTCGTGTTTTTTTCGCTTCTTGTTTATTCAAATTTTTGCCATGTACGCTAGCAAAATGTGCTTTGTAGTCAATTTCTGTGCGAAATGCGCCAATAAATTGTTCGGTAGCGCAACGTCCTTCCTCACAAAGAAAATGATGTTCACGGAAGTGATTAGCTAAAGCATCATAGTCCCTAAAAAGCACAAAGTAAAAAATGTATTTATTACTCCAGTTTATGAACTTATACAAGTCATAACAGGATTACACACACCGGTAGAAATCATTAGACTCATCATCACAAAAATGACAGAAATAATGATCGCGCCGTTTATGGCGAAACAGTTCATCACGATCTAAATAACGTTTTTTACAAAATTCACAAAGCGGATGGCCACGATGTGAACGATTGTCACGATCTCCTTTTGTTCGATGTAAACCCAATTCTGCTTGTGTGTAACAACGGCGTTCGAATGTAAATATTTTTAAATGTTCTACACAAAGATCACAATAATACAAATCGTGCTCTTTACGCACATGATATTCAAGATCGGTGAACCTGCGGAAGGGTGGTACATTACACCTGCACAAAAATTATGTTAGTTAAATTATCTCAAATTCTTATGTGTGAAATGTAATTTACTTTGGACAAGGATGATCTAATAAATTGAAAAAGGCTTGCTGTATTATGGATGAATAAAAGCCGATTTTAAACTTTTTGCTATAATACCCTGAACGATTTTTGGTTTCAAGCTCACGATAAGGTAGTTTATCGCAAGTGAATATCACCTGTTGGTTGGAAGAAAGTAAGCGTTAAAAATTAATATATGCCACGAAATGTTTACAAATTTTGTCTTACTTTAGATAGGACCTGTCGACAAATTGGACATTCGTTCTGCTCGCAAAGTACACGTAAACGTGTAGAGCATTCATAGCAAATCGCATGATCACATTCCCCAATGGAATAAATCTCTACTTCCTTACAACATAGCACACAAGCATCTACATCGTCGCTTGAAGATTGCTTGCTGCTGGAGTGTTCACTAATTGGTTTTTTAATTTCGCTCATTTTTAGTAAATATTGTAGTATCAAGTCGAGTGAAGGGCAGATTAGAGCACACTAATATAAGTATGTACGTCCTATTTATTAAACTGGGTATATGTTGCGATGGCAGTGCGAACTGTACGAACGTTTTAATGCTTCCAACCGTATATGATAACAGTAGCAATATTATAGTTAAATTGAAGCCTTGGAACCTTTAACTGTGCAGTTATTGCAAATATTTGTGAATTCCCTGATGAAATCGGAATAAAATACGTAGAGATGGTTTTTTACTTTGCAAAATTGACAGCGTGGATGACAGTTCTATAAGAATTATAGAGATGGTAAATTATGGGAAAGTAATCTGACGAATGTACAAAAATCACTTTACTGCGTTCCAGGCGTCGAGTTCCCTGAATCCTGGTAGTGAATTCCGGGATTCCTGAGCTATTTACAGCCCGACTCTAAATATTCCCTCCGAATGTTGTTATTGCGGCGAAGCTCCTCCAATTCCTTGCTCGTAGGGAGAACAATAATTGGGGAATAAGATTATCGAATTTTTGAGGTCAGATGATTTGCCAAATGACATTTTGTTCCGCATTGTTATTTTGGTTTAAGAAACTAAAAAGTTAAACTTTTGCGGCGAACTTGTTTAAAATTAAGGGTAAAGGGCAAATTAAACTTCCTTAACCCTAACGCCATAGCCGTAACCATACCCATATCCTTAACCATCTCCAATGTGATCGATTAATGGTACCTTAACATAAAAATCGTGAAAATTTCATTAAAATGAAGAAAACGCAAAAAATTACAAACATATTCCACAAAAAATAAGTCTCTTAGTCATAACGTGTCCAGAACAATGATTAAATTCTCTAACTCAAATATGTTTAAGCTATGGATATGGCGAGAAACCAAAAACCAATTGGTTGGCTATGGTATAGTTATGGCGTTGGCGTTACGGTATGGCTAATCGATAACATTGATTTTCGGAAGTCAGATTCGATCAGCTGTTTTATCTGGTTATGGTTTTATGGGTATAAGTCACTATTAATTGGCCCTTAATAAGGAAGATTAATTTGACCTTAAAAAAGCATACTTACGTCGTGGCAATAAAAATTTTAAGGGCGGCTCATCATTCGAATTAGCATTCGTCGGCCTTTTTTTTTTTGTTCGGTGTCAAAAAACAAAAAAAAAAAACAAATCCAATGGCAAGTTCAGCCGCGACTTTTTCATTTATTTTGCAATTACGTACAACTATACACGTGTGTAAAACTTTACCACGGACATCGGTATTTTGCAATTTATCTACAACACAAAATACACATTCCAAATTTAATTTACAAACGCGTTTACTTTCAAAATCAGCGAAAAGTTTGCAACTTTCGAAACAAAAATTAAAGGAGCCAAAAAAGGATTCTAGAATGGAGGGATATACAGTCGTGGAAAAGGGTGCACCAAATTCTACTAATTTCAGCATCTACATCAGTAAGTAAAAATCAAAAATGTTCACAATTCTTAGTGGAATCTCAATGGTCATAAACGAAAAGAAGACATTTAAGTGATATCGTACGATTTAGGTAATTCTATACAACAACCACATGAAAATCGCCAACTTCAACTGCAAATATCTCCGAACAGAGACAACATTTTTCTTTTCCGCCTTCGGATTATTGTTGTCGAGGTCCATACGCATCTTTTGACACCTCTCTCGATATTTTTGGACGCGTATTAGCAGTGTCATGTTGTCGTATAGAATTACCACGATTTATTGTAAACAAGTAATCCAAAATTAAAATTTTTTGGTAAAACGCTAACGAAGTTTTATCCGGCTAATTTGGGGCAAAGATATCAAAATCTCGAAATATGAAAATTTTGATTTGCAGCAGTAAAATGTGATGTAATACATATATGTACTAGATATCTTGATAAGACGGCTATACAAAATCGCAATCTACATACATATTTATGTCTATAGTAATGTTTGTACACATCTATTTGCGAGTATGTGGAATATATGCGTTAATAAAGCCGGCTAATTTAGATCGGACTCTGCTCCTATTGTTGTTGTTGTTGGTGTTGTTGTTGTTGTTGTTGTTGTTGTTGTTGTAGCAGTGCTTCGCCCCATCCAATAGGTTAGTTATTAGTTATTTTATTTATTACAGTATTTAGACTTAGATTAAATCTATGAGATCACATTTATACAGTATACAGTCTTTGGATTTTGCATAATTAATTTTGAGTTATAAAATGTATTTCTTTTTTACCTAATAGGTACTCCTTTACAATATTCGTATAATAGTCTCTTGAACTCTTTCATATTTTTACAATCTTTAAAGTCCCTAGGAAGTTCATTGTATTCTCTTAATCCCTCAAAATATATACTCTTTTTATCAAATTCGGATTTTACAATTGGCAAGTGGAAATTATTTTTGTTTCTTGTGTTATGGTTATGGACATCGTTGTTGTATTTTACACGATCATTTAGATAATTTGGTAGATTTCCTAATTTCATGTTGTGTATGAATTTCAAAGTATAATATAACACAAGCTGTTTTACACTAAGCCAGTTCAAGCTGTTTAGTAGCTGTTGTTGTTGTTGTTGTTGTTGTAGCGATTAGGTTACCCCCCGAAGGCTTTGGGGAGTGTTATCGATGTGATGGTCCTTTGTCGGATACAGATCCGATACGCTCCGGTAACACAGCACCATTAAGGTGCTGGCCCGACCATCTCGGGAACGATTTATATGGCCACATTGAACCTTCAGGCCATCCCTCCCTCCCCACCCCCAAGTTCCATGAGGAGCTTGGGGTCGCCAGAGCCTCGTCTGTTAGTGAAACGGGATTCGCCGCTCGAAGGTGAGGTTGACAATTGGGTTGGAGAAGCTATATATTGCGCTACACAACCCCTTGAACCCTCTGTTTAGTAGCTCTTGTATGGGAGTGTCAAAACGTTTCTTTAGAATAAATCGCATCACCGTATTTTGTTTTTTTTTTCTGCAAATTATTTATACTTGAATCAGCTATTGTAAATAGAATCGTTGTGCAGTATTTAAAATGAGGTTCAACGATATACTTATAAACATTGTTTTATAGTATCGGCTTACGTGCTTGCACGTCCGTATCATAAAACCTATCTTCTTTGAAACTTTCCCCTCTACATATTTAAGATGCTCATCAAACTTTAATCTTTCGTCTATTATAACTCTTAAATATTTTATTTGGTTTATTCTTTCTAATGGGATATTTGCTATTTTTAGCGTTACATTGTCAACTCCTGAGTGTATTTTACTCATAACCATCCATTTTGTTTTCTCAATATTAATTTTGAGCTTGTTTTGACATAGCCATTTATATACAGAGTCTATATCCGCTTGTATTTTTGATATTGCCTCAGTTATGGATGGACAGCTTATCAAATAGTCTTATTTTACAGTGACTCAATCACAAATTGTCATCAATGTCCTCTAACGAGAGTCCAAGGAAACTTGCAGTTTCAACAAGGGTGGACCATACTGAAAGGGGTGTTGAGGCGTTGGTTCCACATTAATTTAAATTAAAGAGATGGTTGGTGTCATGTGGGGACACATTGCAAGCGGGGCATACATTTTGTATGTCGGGGTTGATTTTGGATAGGTAGATTTAACCTGTTACAGTATCCAGATCGAAGTAGAGCTAGAGTAACTCGCGTTTCCCTGGGGAGTACTTTGCTCCTTTATTTGTTTTATCAATTGCATACTTTATAATTTGCAGAAAATGCAGCTGGAACTATCGTCTCACCATTGCATGACATTCCACTGTATGCTGATGAAAAGAAGACTGTTTTTAATATGGTTGTGGAAATTCCACGTTGGACCAACGCTAAAATGGAGGTATGTATATCTTAGATGCTATTCAATTATTAAATTGCACGTTTATTTTTGCTTGCTTAAACTAAACTAAAATGTAATTGTAGATTAGTACAAACACGCCATTGAATCCCATTAAGCAGGACGTTAAAAAAGGTAAATTACGTTTTGTTGCCAACTGTTTTCCGCATAAAGGTTACATTTGGAATTATGGTGCTTTTCCACAAACATGGGAAAATCCCGGACATATCGAACCATCTACTGGTTGCAAGGGTGACAACGATCCAATTGATGTCTTAGAAATTGGCTATCGTGTTGCAAAGCGTGGTGAGGTATTGAGAGTTAAAGTGCTTGGTACAGTTGCGCTAATCGATGAAGGTGAAACTGATTGGAAGATAATTACTATTGATGTCAATGATCCATTAGCTGAAAAAATGAGTGATATAGGAGATGTTGATAAATACTTTCCTGGACTATTGCGTGCTACTGTCGAGTGGTTCAAGGTAAACTAAACACGTACAAAGATCTATTTGAGGTTCAATGATGAACTATAAGTAGGGCTGCTAGACATGCCTGTTAGCTAAACACAACTCTTTGCTAACAAATTTTTTGAAACGTCTTTTGTTTTGTGTATTGATGAGTTAAAAGTAGGACTGCTAGACATCTCTGTTGTCAAACAATGTCGCTTTGCGGTCGCCGTTGTAAAGAGAAGGTATACACGCCTATAGTGATTTGGCAAACACTCCAATTGTTGTTTTTGTAGCGATAAAGGCAAAATTAGGCTCTGACACAGAAAGTATATCTCGACCCTTATTTCGAAGTAGAGGAAGGGGGAGCCCTCCATTGAGCTGTTCTATTTATCTTCGTACTCCCAATTGGTGTCAGTTATCTCGAAACAGGGATGGCATCTTTTGAGTGGGGCGCAACAAACAGAGATCTTTGGTGTTATTTGCTAAGCCACTGTCAACATCGCATAGTTGGCAAAGCGCCAATTAATGATGAAGAAAAAACGCAAAGTTTTTGTCGCAGCTGTAAATTTTTTTTTATTTTTCGGTTAGGACATTTTTTAATTGAACTCATGAATATGTATTTATTTATGAATCAATTCTGTTTACTTAGATCTACAAAATTCCTGATGGCAAACCAGAAAATAAATTTGCTTTTAATGGTGATGCTAAATGTGCTGCTTTCGCAACTAATATTGTAGAAGAGACAAACAAATTCTGGCAAGGATTAATTGCAAAAGAGTTGGATGGTGGTGAAATTTCTATGTAAGCATGTTTAATTTAAGGAACTCAGCCTACTGATAACCAACACTGATTTATTATTTTGTGCTATTGTAAGGAAATTTTCAAATCTTTAGTTCAAGCAACTTTGAGAGGTACCAGTTGGCTCAGACCTTATTAAGATTAAATGATGACAATTAATTAATGCAAATTTATCGTTTACGTTAATACTTACAGCACAAACACTACAAATGCAGATACACCTGGATTCATTAAGCCTGAAGAAGCTGAGCAAATATTCGCTTCAGCACCAGACGGTGGCGAACCTGAAGAGTTAACTGATTCAGGTAAGATAGTGTATTACGCTAAAAATTGCTTGTAAGCTTAGCACATTCGCATGTATAGACACCATTAATATTTGCTTGCTTTGTATCTATTATTATATGTATGTAGAAATTGTTAATTTCCCATCCTTGGTTGTAAAAAAAAACTAATGGTTGTACATTTACTAACTTCCTGTACAGTACTTTATTCAATCCATGTGCACTTAAACAGAAACTTAGTCTTGAATGTTAGATCTATTTAGTGCAATTTTTTATTTTTAAGCTTTGTTGGGTAATAAATAATATTTTGTGACGAAAAACTAAATTCGCAATCTTTTCTTTACAGTCGATAGATGGCATTTCGTACATTTGAAGTAATATTGAAAGTTCTTAAAACAGTTACAAACATTGATATTGTTACCAGACGCAGACTAAGTTATTTGCCTTTAAATTCAATTAATTTATAATAAAAACTATTATTTATGGCACAGAAGTATAAAAGACATTATATATGTTAATCTATAACATTTTTCACCAATAAACTACAAGATTTTCACAATAAATGTATTTGACACGATGCACATACCCTTTATATCATATTGGTAGGGACGAGAAGAAAGCCTTGATTGATTAAATCAACTGGGGCTGTTTTATATTGATGGAACCAATAACACCTAAATGAAGAACTTCGATTTATTTGAATATTTTGCAATTACCTAAAAGACTTAAAAGATAACCGACAGCTGTATAATGCGCATTTTTTGCTTTGACTGCAAAACGGACTTTAATCTACTTACCACCACCGGTTTCACACTCTTCCAAATTTGTTGATACATACAAATGTATATAAAAATAAAATAACCAAAAAAATGTTAAGTTAAACGGCTTTATTGAAACCTAGGGCTGGGACTATCCGCATATTCGAATATCCGGATATCCATACGGATATCCGTTGACACGGATAAAATCCGGACGGCATGGATATCCGGTTAATATTCGTTTATGAAGCTATCCGGATATCCGGATTTATGAAGATCCGGTTAACCGTATTTTTGGGTATCCAGTGTAAGCAACAAATTGATGTTGTGCCATATATGTTTATTTAACATTAATAACAATAAATTCGTGGGGAATTTAAATCAATTAACAGCGTTTTTTCACAATATAAACAAATGGCACTGTTTTTATTTTCACTTGTTTGTAAAATTGCAGTTTTTAAAATTTTGACATTAATTTAATAATCTACAAATATATTTTGTGAATAATTTTTCGACGTTTGCTTCGTTCAATTCTGATATGCAGATATTCAACATGGTGGAATAACCAGGTGAAGTAAGCCGTCAATTGTCTCGCTCTAAATTCTTCTTTGTTCTGTCATTCGGCTATCTAAAAATTTTTCACCAATGTTGTTCCCGAAAAAGTGTTGATTTTTTGCATTTTTCAGGAGTAAAATATGGTAGTTTTAGTACTTTTTTTCATCGATGGACCTTTACCGGATTTAATTACAGAGATTCATATTTGTGTATCTTTGGTGTAGGCTTCCATAAGTAAGGCCGTGCTTAACTATTGCGTTCATATAATTGATATTTCCATTATTAAGTATGTTTAATTTGTTCCAAAAAAAATTGAAACAACCCTTTGTTAAAACAAACTATTTGAATTCGCGTCTTATCCAACAAGGATTTTCGCCTGTGCAGCGCTACTGAAGACTTTCGAGAAATGTGCAAGAACACCAAAACTGTCGTATTACACCACCATATTTATGTAAACACTTCGCTAAAACAATGGATTTCTAAATACAGTTACAAAAAATTGTTACTCACTATTGTTGTTTTGGCCTAAAAATTAGACCACTAAGCCACTAAGATAAGAGGAATGTTACACTTATGGATTGTAATTTAGAATATATGAATCCGGCTCGATCGGATTAGCACCTTCTGGTTCTAGGCCGATCCTATTATATCCCCTGACATATTTTAGTAAATAATAACTTGGGAACATTAGTAATACATCATGAATTAACTGTCAAGAGCTTATGGGAGATCTTCTGATCAAGTTTGTATGATATATTAGAAGGTCATATGTTTTACTTCCGATTCTCTATGTGAAATCAACGAGCAGATGGAAAGAACAATGGATTTTTAGAGATCGAAACACATTTAAAAGTATTACGATCACTTCCAAGTGTGACTGTAAAACTTTTCATCAAACCCGAAACCCATTTAAGTGCGCAAAGTTCCCACAGTTCAACTATATAATGGACAACACCCACTTATGTTCGGTTTTTCGATAAAAGCTTCAACTGCAGTTGAGGTTGAGGTCAGTTTACTTTAGACGCATTATTGGATTTTACTACTCATCGCAGTTTAAGTTTTTAATTTTATTCGATGCCTAAAGTAATATAAGCTCGCACTGGTCCTGTGTATCCCTTTTGTATTGGCATTAGGTTGCACTGATATGCTGAAAAAAAACAGTCTGTAATGGCTTTCGTAGCAAGGAATTTGTTTTTCTACTCCTAATTTTCCAAAGCGGGTAAAAACATTTTACCCTCTTCTCCCTACCGTTTCAGATAGCGTACATCTTCTATCTCTTTTTATTTACTTCACCTGGTGATTCCACCATGATATTCAACTTATATATTCCGGTATCCGGACATACAGATATCCGGATTTTCCGTTTACGTATCCGGATAGCCGAACAAGGGATATCCAGATTTCCCTTTTATGAATCCGGATAGGCGGATTTTTTGCTTTGCTATCGGGTTATTCAAATATCCGGTTTATCCGGATAGTTGAAAAATCCTGATGCATTTCACAGCCCTATTGAAAACAATACAATAAGTAATAATAATACTAACGGCTAGAAAATAATTAGGCAGGTCCTAATTACTAGTCATCACACTCCTCATCATTCTAGGGCGTTTATCATACAATTAAATGAAAACGTTGGACACGTCAAAATTCTATTGATAGTCATAAGTAAGAACAACTGAACTTTAATCAGGTTATGCTACGCCTCACACTTTTAGAAATTTAATTTATTTTCAAGTTTTTAGTCTTTATTTAATTGTCTATTATTTCTCATTCTATTTAGTCCATTTAGTGACTCATTATTACAACGACTCTTTCCTGACAATTTGTTACAATCTAAGTCCTCAATACATAATCCTTCCAAAGACTTTATTCGACTCAGCGCCACGTGTGCTTGCCCCTCCTCGAACTCCAAAATATTTTGATATCACTTCTACCGTACTGTATGTAATATTTGTTCCAAATATGAGCCAAATCGGACCACGAATACGATTTTTCAATATATCGATCCTTGCGCCACCTAGCTGGAGTTTTTTTCACAAGGGAATTTTATTCTCATATGTATGTAATATGTATTCCAAATATGAGCCAAAACCACAAATACGAGTATTTTTAATATCTCAATCCTTGCGCCACCTGGCGGCGATTTTTTTTCATATCTCGCTACCTGCGCCACCCAGCGGCGATCTTTTTCATCGGTCACTTTCTGTTCTTGTGTGGATTATGTGTTCCAAATATGAGCCAAATCGGACCACAAATACGATTTTTTTTAATATCTCGATTCTTGCGCCACCTAGCGGCAATTTTTTTCATAGGTCGCTTTCTATTCATGTATGTATTATGTGTTCCAAATATGAGCCAAATCCACAAATACGAGTATTTTTCATATCTCGATACCTGCGCCACCCAGCGGCGATCTTTTTCATGGATCTCTTTCTGTTCTTGTGTGTATTATGTGTTCCAAATATGAGCAAAATCGGACCACAAATACGATTTTTTTAAATACTTCGATCCCTGCGCCACCTATCGGAGTTTCTTCTCTTATTAGTGCATTGGGTTCTGAACTATATTCCAAGTTTCAAGCTTGTAGTTTATCGGGAAGTTACTTAAATTTCAATTACAAAATTCTGTTCGCTACACAGAGTCAAACCAAATAAAACCGTTTAATAATAAATGTTTTTTGAATTTGCTCGTATTTTATAGACGGTTCTATAAAACACTTACTCCCCTTATCGCATGCATTCCGAGGAAGGTAATAGACATGGTAAAATGGAAGTGGTATAAGGAGAAGTTGACCAGGGGTTGACCTATTCTAAAAAATCTAATTTTTTGTGCGCTTTGCTTGAAATTTGGCACATACTACATGCGGTACCTTCTTGATCAGAACCTAAATTCCAACCATCGCTAGCGCTAAAACTCCATCGCTGAAAATATCTAAAACAGTAACAAGTGCGGAGAAAAGTATGCAACACTTAGTACCTATGGTTATATGGAATAACCGCTTAAGTACTATGTAAAAGTATTGGAGTTAGGCTGCTCTTCCTTGCAATTATATGTTACTAAATGTTGCATACTTTGCTGCGCCATTGAAACTGTTTTAGATACGGGGACAGTGAGGCGTGAAGGAAAAAGAAGTAGGGATCGGAGAGGCACATTTTAAGGGGCGAAAAGAGGGAGAGGCAGTCCAGATCCAGGAGGAGAGGTAGGGATGGGGATACGGAGAGAGAACCTTAAATGGAGAAGAAGGGAAGGAGAGAGAGGAAAGGTAAAGGAGAGCAAATAAAAGGATAGTATTAGAGTTATAAAAACTTGGCACGATTTAACTCCGAGGAAATTTATGCCAGGCTTCTCTTTTAATTTGCGCCGTGCTCCGTTTAAACGGTGCCGTCCAACAAGGCGCGCCAGTCGCTCCTTCTCTCTGCCAACCGGCGCCAATTGGTCACACGAAGGGAGTTTATATCATTTTCCACCTGGTCCTTCCAAGGGAGTGGGGGCCGCCCTCTACCTCTGCTTCCATAGGCGGGTTCCGATAGAAATACTTGGCCGGAGCGTCATCTTTCATTCGCATAATATGGCCTAGCCAGCGCAGCCGCTGCATTTTAATTCGCTGGACTATGTTGATGTCTGCGTATAGCTCGTACAGCTCACCGTTAAATCTTCCGTCTAGGCACAATGACAAAGTTTCCATCGCCTTTGGCGACAAAGTGCTGTCGGATGCGAAAAAATGCGCGAGCGCTTTCTGCCGACAATACATAATGCATTCTACGGTCGACAAAAATAGACGGAGAGCCAACAGACGCGCACGTAAACATAAGTTCAGCGCGTCACCAATTACCATCACCGCCAAAGAGGTTGAGGATGCCATCGGTCATGCTAAATCATCCAAAGCAGTGGGCCCAGACGGCATAGCCATGCCGATGCTTAAAAGCCTAGGGAAAGAGGGTTTCAAATATTTAGCACATGTCTTCAACCTTTCTCTTTCCACCTTTGTCATACCCGAAAAATGGAAAATGGCCAAGGTGGTCCCGCTACTAAAGCCTGGGAAACCAGCTAACATAGGAGAGTCATATCGCCCGATATCTCTCCTATCGCCAGTAGCCAAGACGCTTGAAGCCATTTTGCTCCCCTACTTCAAATCAAATTTGCAGCTAGTCTGTCATCAGCATGGCTTTAGAAAACTCCATAGAACCACCACCGCGCTAAACAGTACTCGTAGCGCTAGACCTATCAAAAGCTTTTGATACGGTCAACCATGGCACGTTACTGCAAGACTTGGAAGGGTCTACCCTTCCCCCATGTCTTAGAAGGTGGACAGTAAATTATCTGGGTGGTCGGCAGGCATCGGTGCAATTCAGAAACGAAATATCAAAGCCAAGAAGAATTAAACAAGGGGTACAACAGGGTGGTGTGCTATCACCACTTTTGTTTAATTTTCATCTACCTTCGCCGCCGGAAGGAGTTACTATCGTTTCTTACGCCGCAATAATGGCCACAGGCTCGGGCCCACAGATCGATGACCTTTGCAACAGAATAAACGCCTACCTCCCTGATTCCTCCAGTTTTTTCGCCTCGCGAAACCTGGCATTATCACCGACTAAATCATCCGCGACCTTATTTACAACTTGGACGTCCCAAATGTCCGACGATTCTGAACATCCACGTCGATGGCACTACGCTACCGACTGTCCTACACCCCAAAATCTTGGGTGCGACGTTTGATCAGGATCTACATTTTGGTGAGCACGCAGCCGCAATTGTTCCGAAAATCCAGAGCCGTAATAAAATCCTCAAATCCCTTGCTGGCAGTACTTGGGGGAAAAGACAAAGAAACGCTCATTACCACATACAAAGCAATTGGCCAGCCGTTTGCGAGCTACGCGTCCCCTATATGGTCGCCAAGCCTAAAAACTACCCACTGGAAGAAGCCTGCCAAAATACTGCGCTCAGAACCGCCACGGGCTGTCTGCTTATGTCCCCAGAATACCATCTACATAATGAGGCGAGAATACTCCCCATCAGGGAGAGAAATGAGACGCTAACAAAACAGTTCCTGTTGAATACCCCGAAACCTGGCCATCCCAACAGACATCTGATTGATGAGCCAGCACTGCCTAGGGACTTAAGGAGTCATCTCCGTAAGCATTTTGGGGAAATACGGCACCTGAGAACTCAGTCGTATGAAGCAAAAAAACACAAGCAGGTCCTTGGTGAACTCCACAAACAGGCGTCGGACCTTTATGCCGGGAATTGCCCGGTGAATCCAGTACTCAGGGAACAGTACCCAAAACTTGCGGAAGAGGAACGCATACTCCCCAGCGAAAAGCGAGTCACTCTGGCTCAACTTCGTTCTGGATACTGTAACAGGTTAAACTCTTACATATCCAGAATCAACCCCGACATACAAAATGTATGCCCCGCTTGCAATGTGTCCCCACATGACACCAACCATCTCTTTAATTGTAATGTGGAACCAACGCCTCTAACACCCCTTTAATTATGGTCCACCCCTGTAGAAACAGCAAGTTTTCTTGGACTCCCGTTGTGATCGGTCGCAGCTATTAGGTGGGGCGAAACATTGCTACAACAACAACAACAACGGGTCCATAAATATTGGGAAATGTTAACCGACGCATACTGACCCCGGCAAGAATAATCCGTAAAAAAATGTTAACTCCGTCGGTAATTTTTCATAAGCGCGGTTGAAGGCCGCCAATAAAAATAAAAATACTACGGTATGTGGTAATTTTTCGGTTTTTTGGGTGGGCTCAACACCGGTTTGGAGATTAAAATAACACAATTTTTTTCTGTGTTCAACAAATCACAACAACCACGAAAATGTTAGATTTCTTTACAAATATTTCTACACAGAAGAAATATTTTTAATTTTAGATTCGCGTTGCAAGGCCCAAACGCTTTCTTTGACACCAATCCCCAGCGTGTTAGAATATAACCGCAGTAGGCATGCCTGTCGTAAGAGGCGAGGGGTTGTGTAGCGCAACCTTTTCAGGTTACCAGGACAATATATAGCTTCTCCAAACGCAATTGTCAACCTCACCTATCCGTGGCGAATCCTGTTTCATTAACAGCCGAGGCTCTGGCGACCCCAAGCTCCTCATTGAACTTGAGGGTGAGGAGGGAGGGATGGCCTGAAGGTTTAATGTGGCCATACAAATCGTTACCAAGATGGTCGGTCTAGTACCTTAATGGTGCTGTGTTACCGGAGCATAACGGATATGTATCCGGCAAAGGACCATCACATCCGATAACACTCCCCAAAGCCTTCGGGGAGTAACCTTATCGCTGCAACAACAACAACAACAACACCAATCCCGATATTTTTGGACGGGTGTAAAGAATGGCATGCTGTTGTATAAAGTAGGGCTTCGAATCCCGGGACTTCGGAGTTTCATCCCGAAAACCCGGGTTTATACTTATTAAAATCCCAGGGTTCCAGGATATTCTTGGGATCCCATATTGCAAATTCAAAAAATCTTTCACTGATGAATGGTGTTTTTTTATTTTTGCAAGATCTAATTTTAAATAAAAAAATTCTTCTTTTCGGGTAAAGTGCAGCCTTCTTAAGACTTTACAAAACTCAATGATCTGTATTAAAGGAAATAGATATTTTTGTATATTTAGAATTGATGTATAACATGCTTTGTACAGTCTACCCTTCTAGTGCGGAGTCTGAAGATATTTCTCAACTTCCTGTTATATGTGTAACAAGTTAAATTCTAGCCTTTCACATAATACTTCATATCAGCTGCTAAGTGGAATATCACCACATCACGACTACCGTTTGAATAATGCGCTATTTCAAATATATATTTTTTTAAATAAAGAAGTGCTTTGAATCGGCTGAACTTTCACATTCATTTATGTATGTCAAAGTGTAAAATACAAATTATTTATTTTTGTTTAAAGCAAAACAATGTTATTATTTCTTTAATTTTTTTGAATCCCGAACCCCGGGGTTGTCACTTTCAAAACCCCAAATCACGCGATTGTAAAAAAACTATTGGACTCAAAGCTTTACACCCCTATTATGAATTTTCATACGATAAACGATAAGCGCTTGCTAGCGTATCGTAAAAAATCAGATTTCATATTGCGATTTCCACACGCCCGATAGATGTACTATTGTGAATGACAGCAGAGTTTTGTTTACAAATTTTTGTAAATCTATAGGAAAAAGATAGCAAAACAAAACGCAAATACTACAAATTCAAATGTCTTGTACGTAAAAGTGGCAAAAGTTTTTAAAGGTTGTAATAATAACATGTTTCTGCAACCTCTGTTGCCTTTTATGGAAACTCACATGAACAAATTGACGAAACTCGCATAAAGGCCTTAGAAAGAAAAAAATTGAGAGATGCTTCCAATCTTCTTAAAATGAACTCTACACTGTAAGTACTTGACATACTAGAAGTAAATAAATAGATTTCAGAGTATGTCTTAACAGAAGTAGAAGGCATTTTGCGCGTCCGTAAAAATAGGTCATCCATCCCAAATATTTTGAAAGTTTGTGCCACTTTCAGGTTTCTTGCCCAGGGTGTTGCAACAGAGTGTTGGGAATGAGGCTTCAGTTAGATTCTTTTGGATTTTTAATTTTATATTTCCTTTTATTTAAATAGCTCCCAACGTATTGTGCAAAAATTTATCAACGATAGCTAGCGTAGAAAATTGAACAGCTGATGCGATAGTTAGCGTATGCGATAGAAGCGTATCACGATAAACGCTAACGATCGGGTTTCACACGCTAGAATTTATTTCATAATACGGTATAACAGATTACAAGCGTTTATCGTGTATCGTATGAGTTCATAATAAGGGTGTTAGTATCAAAAATCACACACAAAAGATTGTGCATTCACGAGTTCAAAATTGCTTCGTTCTGCACATCTACGTCACACTTGACTTTCAGCGAATGAAAGAAAGAGAGAGAAAAACAAGAGCTGAAGGAAAATGACGTAAAAATTTGCCATAAAAAACAGCTGAACTAATGTTTACATGCGCAATGCGCCACCTATAGAGTAACCCAGCTCCGTAAAAGAAATTTGAACAAAAACATGCTCTTGTATTTTGCATTAAAAACTATAGACCATATATATAGCATATCAGCTGTTGCGCATTCACGAGTTCAAAATTGCTTCGTTCTGCGCATATACGTCACAGTTGACTGCTTGAGCGAATGAAAGAAAGAGAAAAAAACGAGAGCTAAAGGAAAATTACGCAAAAATTGCCCATAAAAAACAGCTGATCTTTTGTTTACATGCGCAATGCGTAATCTTCTGTTTTTGATTTGTGGTGCTGGGGCCCTATTCGCTAACTGTGAGTTTTAAAGTGTACACCAGAAATTGTGTAAACTTTGAAATTCTGATTCTGTAAAAACTTCCTGAGTTTTCTTGGCAATAAGTGTACACTATTGTGACATTCAAAACATACGCACTGTTGCAGAATGACTTTTTTGTTTTCATGGCATTTGATGAATATTTTCTCACTGACATAAGACTTTTACATTCAGCGCTCATTCAGCAAAACGATGTGCACAATAATTTACAGAATCGCACGAAAATTTAAAGTGTAAATTGTGTGTGCAAATGAGTTTTCAATGAGTGTACATTTTTCAGTTTTTCACAGTTAGGGAATTGACCCCCTGGTCTAGTGCTGTCTCCTCAAAAGCGTTCTTGTAGAGTGATAGCTATCGAATTTTAAAATGAAACCGATACTTTAGTTTCCTTCACTAGTTGGCAGCGTTGCCGTTTTGTGCGTAATTACTTAAATGTGGGGAATTTTGAGCGCTCGTAAGTTTTGTGTAATGGAATGTTGTGGGGAATTTCATTTTAATAATTTATAAAGAATATTAGCGGTTCCATGAAGATACAGAAACAGATTTATTTATTTGATGTTCACCGTGTATAAACCATTTTTGTTTTTATAAAATTTTGGGTAACGTTTTACAAAACGGTGCACCACCTAGGTTAGGTTAGGTTAGGTTGCAAGGGCTGAGCTGGACACTATGGTAACAACTCACTACTTAGGCCACCAATGGGCCCATTGTAATACCCTATACGGTCTCAAAGAGGACCCCTACCCTGCCTAAAGCGGGTCTAACCACCTCGTGGAAATTATAAATTTTGCTAGAGCCTTTACTTCATAGCTAGAGACCTCAGCGAGGTCATGTAGAAAAGGTTTACCAATGATGGCCAACCAACGCCTACTAAGCGCTGGACAATGACAGAGAAGGTGCTGGACACTCTCTTCCTCTTCTGTACTTCTGCAGCTGCGACAATAGTCGAAGGTCGTTGCCCCCATTATAGCACCAAGTGGGCCTATTAAGCAATGCCCTGTTAGAACTCTTATCAGGGACGATAGAACTGATTTGTTTAAAATCAGAAGCGCTCCTGTGCGCCCCTTGTCATATGAGGGCCAGGTTTGCCTGGATGTCTCACACGATGATATGGCTGACCATAATCTATTTGCAATTCTTATAGTGCTTGTGTTCACACGAAGCCTGAAAGTGGCCATGGGTATACCTACCGAATCATTTCCCGGAAGGACATGGTCAGTGGTGCCTCTTCTGGCCAGCTCGTCTGCTCTGCAATTGCCTTCAATATCCCTGTGCCCAGGTACCCATATAAGGCTGATACTGAAGTGCTGAGCCAACTCGTTAAGAGATCTGCGGCATTCAGTGACCGACTTTGCGTTGTCGACGAATGAGTTCAGGGCCTTTAATGTGGCCTGGCCGTCTGAGAAAATAAACACCCGTTTACCATCCTTAGGCATAGACCCAGATGGTTCACAGCCCTGTGTATTGTCAGCATTTCCGCTTGGTAAACACTACAGTGATATGGTAGGCGAAAAGAGACCTCTAGACCCAGATCCGGCAAAAAGAGGCCTGCTCCCACCTTCCCGCCAAGCTTAGAACCATCCGTGAAAATGTCGATGGCACCCGGTACCGTATGTTGTCTGGTATTCCAGTCCTGTCGCGATGGTATATATATATACTATAGTTTTTAACGAAGACGTTCTTTGGCGTGCAGTAGTCAGTGCGCACCGGTATTGGGACTGGGGCGTTCGTGCCCAGGATTGTTGCGTGTTCACTAGATCCATTTGACCAGAGACCTGCTTCCCTTATGCGTAGAGCGGCGATGACAGCTATTTCCTTCGCCACCAGGTCAAGAGGTGGAAGGTATAGCATTGTGTTGAGAGGTTCAGATGGAGTGGAGCCGAGAGCCCCGGTGATGCAGAGCTCCGAACTCCGTTGCACCTTTTGAAGCGTTTTAAGATAGGTAGTTTTAGCTAGTGCAGGCCACCAGACCAGACCCAAATAAAATTTCTGATTTCCGCTTTCGGATTCTTAAAACGAAGGTCGAGACGCGTCTTTTGATACCAACTTTGATAATTTTTGATAAAAATTAGGTGTGTCACCGTCTTGTAAAGCGTACAATACCAGTAAGGTTTTGTTGGTTTTTCTGGTTTTGTTGCAGGATATATAACCAATTTTGAGGTAGTCTGCAATACTAGTAAAGCTAAAAATTTCACGTAATTTTTGTACGCTGGGACCTTGAAACCAATGCCATAGCCAAGGTATGATCGCCATTGAGCTAAGATACTGAACTCTTTTATCACTGGAAGAAAAAAAGTTTTCAGAAACGGCGGTTTCAAAACTTTTGAGCCTGCAAAAGGCATTAACATGCCATTCATCAAATGACTGTGAGCAAATGTAAAGTGATGACTTTTAAAGCTCGAATACATAAGATTACAAACGCATGCAATGAACTCATCTGTCAACGCACGAAAATCCTGAATCCAAAATCCTACGTGTTTCGGCCTTGGGGAATTTACTTATTGTCAAAGCTTAGGCTTCGAGTCCCGGGGCTCCCGATCCATTTTGCTATCCCGAAACGCCGGGATTATATTAACTAAAACCCCGTAATTTCGGGACTTTCTTGTGATCTCATCATGGCTCAACTATATGGTTGGCTTATCTCATCAGCTGATTTTATTTTTTTTCATTTCACTGGAGTAGGGATTGTCAAAAGGAGATGGCAAACTCAAAATGAAACCAACACATTGACAACATTTTCTTACACCACACAAAAACTGCTAAATTTTATGTTTTCGTCCCATTCCATTCGCCTAACACGAACACGCAGATGTTGAGAATCTGAACAAAGGTATTGTTGTTGCTGTAGAGATGAGCCGACCATATAGTTGAGCCATGGATCTGATATTTCAAATTGAAAACACTTATGAATAGTGTCCTTTTTTATTTTTGCAATACCTAATTTTAAATCAGAGGAAATCCTCTTTTTCGGATAAAGTTCAGCTTTCTTTAGACGTTACAAGACTCAATGATCTGATTTGAAAGGAAATAGAAATTTTTCTATACGGTGAATCTCGTGGTGTAAATTTAGAATTGATGTATAACATGCGATGAGTAACAGAGTTATTAAATAATGTATTCCCTTTGTAGTAGTTACTCATTTGATTGCAATCCCAGAGGATTGCAATACTTCATTGTTAGTCCGGAATATTGAATAACAATTTTTAATCAGTGTTCCGTTTTGGATTCCGGACTAATTACTCCTCATTGGAGGAATGCATTCCGCAATTCTTTGCATTCCTTTGTATGACTTAAACTACACTTATCTTCGTTTTGTTAAATGATGGCATTGTTGATACATATTAGTACAACAAATGAGTAAATTTCATTCATATATGTATCTTTTTATCCAAAGCATAGTTTTTTAATATCTTATCTACTTATGCGTGCTCGTTATAATTTGCTGAGAGGTACTTGAACTTATGTTTTTGCTTCCGGTTTCTAGAAAAATCACACCACGAAGTCTCAGACTCAATACAATTTTACTGATTCTTACCTTCATAATCTGATTCTGTGAGTTTTTTCACATTATTATTGATTAAAAAATTTAAGTTTATCAATTATTTTTTATAAACTGTTGCACCCTAAATACATATGGTTTTAAAAAATTTCAAATGCACCGTGGCAGTCTTTAGAGTTATCATTTTACTGAAATTTTGCACTGCTTATTTTTAGAACATACTTCGTTATATTCCTCCCGTAAACCTGATATTTGCAAAAAAAAAGTATATATAACGATCGGGTTAGTGCTCATTATAGTAATGCGGGACCAAACATATCGGGACAGGTGTCAGACGCGTTTCGACCTAAACAACAGTAATACGAAAGCGAAAAAAAAATAACTATGTTAGGAGATATTGAAGTTCAAGTTCAACATTTTCATGTGGTTGTTGTAATGTTTTATTTTAAATTGAGCAAATAAAAAAGGAGCAACTTTCAAGGGCATTCGAACATCTTTTTGAGATGGAGTGTTTGCCAAGTCACTGCCGAGGGGCGTCACTCCGCTTAGAAAAACTTTCTTCTAATTGAAAAAACTTGTTTCTAAAATTTTGATGTTGCCTTGCCGGGGCGTGTGTAGGCGGAAGGACTGAACAAAGCGTTACCTCAGGGTGGTGCCCTAACCGAGTTTTTGTTTTATTTTTACATCTCCGGCGCCGACGAGCATAGGTTCTGGCCCTTCCATAGGTGAACATTTCCTCTGCGTCCATGTTTATGACATGGTTGTTGCAAACGTGGAAACTATTGGACATCAAGGGCATTATGCTGCAATTGTACCTACAGTTAAGAGCTGTAACACCGCTGTAACCCTATTGTTGTATTAACGACAAAGACACTCGCCGAAGATTTTGGGGAGCGTTATTGCTGTTTATGGTCCTTTGCCAGATATAAATCCGGTACGTTACGGTAACAAAGCACCATTAAGGCACTACACTGACCATCTCGGGAACGATTAATATGACTACATTAAACCTTCCAGGCCATTCCGCCCCACCCTCTAGTTCCATGAGGAACTTGGGGTCACCAGAGCCTCGCCTGCTAAATAAGTGTATGATACAGTCATATTTTATTGCGGAAGCTGTGAAGCTATACAGCTTTTCATTACGCTTATCAACCCCTTGAATCCCGAAACAAAATCTTTAAGTCCTTTGCTGGCAGCACTTCGGATAAAGGCAGAGAAACGCTGATAGCTACTTATAAGCAATTGGCAAGCCGCTTGCATACATATATGCTACGCGTATCGGTTCGGTCGTCGGGCTAAAGAGCAATGCAGTTAAGGAATCTGCATACCTGTTAAAAAACCGCGGGATGTCTTCTTATGACGTCAGAATATCATCTACACAAGGAGGCTACTTCTACATAAAGAGAAGAAAATAAAAGCTTATCAATTTCTGTTTTTAACTTTCCAGAAACCTGAGGGCATCTCACAATCACTACATAGACATCCGGCTAACAAGAATTCAGGCGTTTAAACTAGAAGAAGAGCACGAAAACGCCCTCAGCCTAATCAATAGTCGAACAAATCTTATACCGATAAATGCCCACGAACTAGAATATCCTAAACGCACAGTCGAGCAAAGAATATTTCCCAGCGACAGTTAATAAAATTGAAAGGTTTAAAACAAACGTAACTGAACCGAAACTGGACAAGTACTTAGTGGGTAGCCTAAATGAACCCATGCCCTTGGCGAATACCGCAGCTGAGCAAATCATCTCCTATAGATGAGGAAATCAAGCCTATTACAAAATCCAGCATTTATATTTAAATTATTACAATTTTCTTCAATCCATAATTTAATTAATTTTAATGATTATTATTTTGTTCTGCCACGAACGTTAATTTACGAACCAATAATAATGTGTTGATATTCACTCCGGTAGCATGAAATTAATGTCATTATTCCAGCTAAAGTAAAACAGTTAAGATGGCAGCTGTAGCTTTCAAAATAGCGGCAGCCTCTGAGCGAGCAATTAAAAATGTAGATAAAAATGCAGAAGGAAATTTAAATGAGGCTATGGAAGCTGAACTTCCAGAGTCCTCCGATGTTGATGAACAGCCCACGCCTTTGACTGATAATTCTGCTCCTGTGGTAACGGTTCCCAGACCAGTGAAATTGCCCTCGGAATCCCTGACATACTCTCTTGACGATGATGTAAAATTTATGATATTGGTATATGTGCCAACTCGTTTTGATCAGAAAAAGAAAAATGTGTATTCGAACCTTTTTTAGGTCTAATGAAGAAGGTGTCATCAGACACATTCCTACTAAATATTCAGATAATAACATCATGGCTTATATTGAGTCGCCAGGCAATATTGTATCTGGGGAAAGTTTTTTAAGAAAGGTGGACGGTGTTTTTACCCCTACCAACACAGTTAAAATTGGTTTTAAGGGAAATGCTATTCCCAAGGAAGTTTGCTTCAAAAGATGTATCTGCAAAGTTGATTACTATATTCCGCAAATTCAGCAATGTCAAAAATGTGGCCTTTTAGGGCATATTGCTGCCTTTTGTAGATCAACAAACTCGCGATGCTTGGCCTGTGGTAGATGTCCACCTTTTCAGGAGGCATGCACTAGCACTTCTTGCATATTATGTGGTGTGAAAGAGCATACCTCCCTATATAAACACTGTCCAGTTAGAGTAGAACGCCACAATATTAAAAAGATCTGTACCATTGAAAATATTTCTTACAAGGAATATAAATCCAAATATGGAAATACTTCAAATAGGATTGATCTCCTTGAAGATTATGACCAAGACTTTCCTGATACCCTGCAATCCAAAGCAGGACATTTACGTAATGGTCAAGCCGATGTAAATCGTGCTCTAACAAAAAGAAGTTATACAAGGATAGTTAAAAGGGCGGTGAAAGTTTTGCCTTCAAAGACAAATTACCCAAATGTCGAGCGGGAGCATTTTGAACCTTTTGGTCCCTATGTAAACAACCATATTGTTTTAGAGTACGAAAAGCTAGTACAATCCTTGTTAAAAGCGATTTAAGAGCTAAATACAAAATTCAATATTCCCTACATGAGTAACCTCGTAACAACTTTCAAAAATAATCTACATGGCACTGCTTCGAATGGCAATGATAATCCAAACTTTTCCAATCTTAATGATGCTGGTGCTGCAATATAATGTTCAAAGTTTCAAAACAAATAAAGATTTGATAGAGATGTATATTAATTCAAATCAAATTGATTTCTGTCTTTTTTCTGAAGTTTTTAGTTTCAATGAAAATTACTTAATTATAATATGGTTTAATTACTTAATTATAATATGGTTTCAAAATTCCGCTCGGATAGTTATGGCGGTGTAGCCATTGCGGTGAGAAATCATATTAAATTCAAAAATATAAGTTTTCGATTACAAGCTGATTTAAAGTTATCAAGACAACAAATCTTGAACCTAATTTTATTCTTTTTTCAGTATACTTTCCACCTTCAGTCTTTTAAAAGTGAGATAGAAAATATTTTAGTTTTTTGTGAGGTATATTCAAATGTTATTTTATGTGGGGATTTCAATGCCAGATCAGCTGTATTCGGGGATGACTAACGCCAAAGGAAGTTTTCTAGCACAAGCCACCAATATGTCGTCATTCCATTGTCTTAATGACAACAGTCTAACCTTCTATTACAGACAAAGGCTTGCGCAAAGCCAACGTGGTAGTGTTCTTGATCTTAGTTTCGTCAATGATTTGAACCTAAAATTTTCTTGGAGTATACTCAATGTATACTTGGGAAAAAGTCATCACAAGCACATTTTAATTGAAGTCTCTAATGTTCACATAAAAGCTCACACCTTTGTTGCTAGAAACAGCCTTCTTGCCAATTTGAGTAAAGCTGTATCCCCACCAAGTTTTCCAGAAATAGAGCAATTTTTTAAAGGAAATTTAAAAGATGCAACGCATACGTGTGCACAAAACAGGGTACCCAAAAGCTGGTAGAATGTTGAACTTACTGCTGCTTTTCGCAGAATGCAAGCTGCGAGACAAAAAGCAAATAGATATGGATGGTACTGCTGCAAACTATCAGGCATTTAAAGATGCTTTAAAGACTTAGAAGGCTATGGTAAAAGATGCAAGACACGAAAATTTTGCAAAACATTTGGATAGTCTAAGTGCCACTCCAAACACCAAATAATTCTGGCAATCCGATTGTAATATTAAAAACTCGCAAAGACCCATGCTCTTGTCATCTTCTTGGGACTCTACACAAAATGCTGCCTTTTTAAATTTTTTACAGAGTCAGGTACCTCGAAACGGGTCCGTTTCTATATAACATCTATCTAATCCTAAAGAATCTCCTTTGATGAGTTATCAACTGCTTTGCATAGCAAGTCAAAGGCTAAACCGGCTGGTTGTAATGGCATCAAGTATGATGTTTGGGGCACTCCCGTGGAAGGTTTATACCAAGTACTCGTGGCTATAAATCATTGCAGGCAGAATAACCCAATTTTGGATTCATGGAGGCTTATTAAAATTGTGCCCTTGCCCAAAAGAGACAAAGACCTTAGTAACATTGAAAATTTTCGTCCTATTTCCTTGCTATCTGTTTCAGTTAAGATGATCAACTTGATGGTTAAAAATAGACTATCCAGGTTTGTTAGTGACAATAACATTTTACCTGCACGTTCTTTTGCGTATCAAAAAAATAAATCTGTTAGTATGTGTTTAAACGAGATGTCACATCTGGTGATGTCACGTAAATTCCTCGGCTTAAAGGTTGTAATGTGCTCCTTGGATATTAGCAAGGCGTATGCATGTGTAAATTTGTCACATCTTTTTCAAATTTTTGAGTCTTTAGAGTGGCCGTCTGATCTATCCACATGGATTATTAATTTCTTTTCAGAAAGGGTGCCTTGCCTAGGGAAGGAGTATGTCAGGGTGTCTGGGGGACTCCCTCAGGGCAGTGTCCTTAGTCCTATAATCCTTAATATTTACACGAAGTCCTTACATTCTCTGGAGGCTACTTGCTAAAGGCTCGTCAAAAAAGTTGGACATCAAATTCATAACATTGAAATTCAACAGGCCCAAGTTTTGAAGTTCTTGGGAAAAACTATTAATACCTCCCTCACTGTTTCAGAACACTATATCAAAGAAGCGCAAAGTAGTTCAAAAGCTCTTAATATGATGAAAAACTGGGATCACACCGTATGTGTCTATAAATTTATATACGAGTTTTGTTCGCTCCAAAATTGAGACAATTAGGTCGACCACATGTCAAATACACAGATAATCATTCTTTCCAAAACCGCCATCTTCGTAGATGTTTGGGTGTTCCACCATCTACCCCAGTTCATGTTCTGTATGCTTTGGCATGGAGCTGCCTCCTAAGGAAAGCTCCTTATTTCTCACAGTCCAGGAACTCATTAAAATAAATTTTCATAATTTAGCACTATTTAGAATGTACAGAACCATGCTTCTGTTTTTTCAAGTTATGCAGTTTGCTATTAAAGATTCAAAGATGTTATTGATAACATATCTACTAATGTTCAATGTGCACCGCTATCAAAATTCACCTTTGTTTTAAATTCTCTGTCTCATCTAGGTATGAACAAGGCTGACATACCAACGAGTGCTATCTTGGCGGTATATTCTGAAATTCAGGAAAAATATAGGTCTCTTAACTATACTGTATCTGCCACTGACGGTTCTGTATCTGAGGATACAATAGGTATTGGGGTCTTTAATGCAGCTGGAAACTATACCATCAAACTAAAGGTTAACACCAGACTAATCTCTTGTTACGGTCTGCTGCTACGGTCTACGGTTACGGTCCACTTGGGAGCGTGTTCGCGCTAGCACACCTAGTGATGGGCGAAAGTGGCGATACCAAAAGTATCGAAAACAAGAAAAAGACAGACCGGCCATCACTAGCGAAAATTGCCATGAGTTTCCGGCAAGATCAAGAAGTGGAAGGGTGGAAAAATTTGGTGATCACAAAACATCCTCGCCGGCGGTGCACATACGCAGGTAATTGTCCAGAAACTAGAAAAGAGTCGATAGCGCAAAGCACTGAAACCGTTCTTTCCGACAAATTTCGTTTCTACGCATCTATTTTGGGTCGTAATAAACTCTGCACCGGTTGTGTTGTGTGGACACAAGGTCCAGTTGAAGTAGGTCGGCGTTCGCAGTCACACTTAGTGAGATAAACCTCTTCCTCTACGTTTACGAAGAACACTACCACCTGCGGAAAAGCGTCCGACACCACCTCCGCCTCCAGGGCCAGCAGTACGCTGCCACGTAATACAATCAACGTCAAAGAGCCAAGTCATCCGGCTCGTACAGGGTAGCGCGAAGCTTTATCGCCACCCGGTTCACTCGGTTACCTCGACCCAAAGCGCCCACCACCACCAACGGCGCCTACTATTATCACGGGCATCACCATCAGTAGTACCTCCCCCAACCCTTCCATTAGCGCCAACCACGAGCACAACAACCACCAGACGTACCGCCACCACCAGTTGCAACGCACACAGCGGGGCTGCGAACATAGGCCTGCGGCCACTAATGTTAACACCTACAACAGGCGGTACCACCGACAACAATACTAGCCGCATCTTTATCAGCTACGTCCATACCGGCTATAACAATACTAGCGCATCTTTATCAGCTACGACCATAACGGCTACAACAATACTAGCCGCATCTTTATCAGCTACGACCATACGGGCTACAATATACCAGCTACAATGACAACCACAGGGCAGCGAACATAGGCCTGCGGCCAGGCCAATTGCGACAACGAATATCAGCGGTTAAAGCGGTGAGTTCGTTCCAATACTGAACTAAATATACGTATGTGTAGCCTCAACCTTGTTCTTTAGCAAGCTACATCCACTTGTAGTAAAGTTAACTTATTATACCATGCAAAAAAAGTAGACGTAACGTAAAGTGAAGTAAGGAGGTTTAATTAACTTAGAAGCATAAAGAAAGAAAAAAACAAAACATATCTTAATGGTCATAGGTAGGCAATTTGTACATTCCGTGAAACAAAAAAAAAGTTTCAGGTATTAAAAGTTGCTTTGCGTTACAGTAAAATTTTACTATTACTTTTTAATTAATGCATTTGTTGCGGATATGTTTTTGGAATGAGCAAAAGGTATTGATATTGTTTCTGTAAGGAATAAAGTTTTATTGGTAATTCAAGTTCAATTGCATTATCAGTTAAAACGCATTAAATTTATATTAAGGGATGCAATTAACGAGTAATGCAAATTAACTTACATTATCAACAACAAACAAAAAAAAAATATATACTATTTTCTATAATCTTTATCAGTAAACTATTAAATTTAGTGATAATGTAAGTTACAGTACATGCAAATTTTTATTGCTTACTGCCATCTTACTAACCGCAGCATGCCCGTGTAAATTGTGAATAATCAATATGGCATCTACTTTATTTCTTTTTTCCATTATCAACCTCAACTCAAGAAGTGAATGCATTGTCGAGTTTAACTTACAAATCATAAAATTTGCAGTGGAACTTAAATTGCTTCATTCTACATGAATATATGTCAAAAATAAATTTATACATATTAAAGTAATATTATTATATACATACATGAAACCTTTCAAATCTGAATTACTTTCTTTGTTCTTTCATTTTATTATTTTAATTTTATTTTTTTGACTGAGTTGAACTAAACACAAAACAATACCAGCACTGACTGGTACATGCAAAACAGTTTACGTTTCACCTGAACAAGTAAAACGATTTCATTAATTTCACTATAAATTTAAAAGTTCACTTTTTGCTTGAACATGTAAATGATTTCGTTAATTTTTCTATGAATTTAAAAGTTCACGTTTTACTTGAACATGTAAATGATTTCGTTAATTTTTCTGTGAATTTAAAAGTTCACGTTTTACTTGAACATGTGAAACAATTTCTTCGAGGAGTATGATTTACCCCAAATTTAGTCTTATAACAATTTTCTTAGTACATAGTACATATTACTGTCATTATACTATGTGTTATACCGAATTGATGTTTTGTTAAACTCAAAATAAGTCTACTACAACAACATATTAATTTTGTAAGGGGGCCCCAATTATCGGAAGTTGTATCCAAACTGTACAGCCCTAAGATAGGTTTGTGAATGAAAAGAGAAAGGGCATTTAACCAAATTTCTACTTTGTATGTAATCTATCTACTATTCATAAGCACATTTACTTACAATTTTTTTTTGCACCAAGCGCTTATAACCCTTGTAAAAAAAAAAAGGAGGTGACATAAATATAGGTATAGCTTTAAATATTTATTTCATAGCATACATACTTTAGTAATAATGATATCGGAATAAACTTGTAATTAGAATAGGAATGCTGGCGTCTACATTCTTTTAGAAGGCACTTAGGTAAAAGAGGTAAGGGGCCACCGAAATTTAGGTGCGTCGGTGGCCATGGTTTTGGAGGGTGGGCTAAGCACCGGGCGTCGCAACAACACCCGCGGCGCCCCTCTGTATATTTGGCCCATTTCTGTTTCTTCTTTTTTTTCATTTTCAGCTTTTTTTTGTATTTAAATTTTCAACAGTTAGTAACCGGTCGTTTCCGGTTCGATTTTTTTTGCGTTATAATGTAGTTTTTTTTGAATTTTTAAATTTTGCTTAACGGTCTGTCCGTGGCATCCGGTTCGACCGAATGTCGTTTTGTTTAGAATTTCCAGCGTTTTGAGTTGCCTCTGCGCTTTTTGAAAGCTGTTAGTTTTGATAGGCATGATAGGAACTTTTTTCTGTTTATGGCGCAGGAACAGTAAGGTAGGCAAGGACCCGCCCCAGCCGACAATGACTAGCCACTGTGCACCACCACATCATGCCGACCGCCTTCCTTACTGCTTCCACCGATAATACGATTCCATAACACTCTCTGACAGCTGAACTTTTAGCCATTAGAGCTGCTGTTAGCAAGCATTTTGCGAATAAAAGCCATTAGCTATCATCCGGTGGCAAAATCCTGAGCCAGATAAATAATTTTGCATGTAAATGCAACAACAACGATTTGAGCCAGATAAATCCAGATAGAAGTCTGGTTCAATTTGTGAGCTAATTACTTCTTTTTAGTTTGGCAAAGCTGCCTTTAATAAACCTACTTTTTCAAAACTAGATGTCGCTGCTTAGCTTTTCGCCGTATGAGTTAAATAAAAACAGCGGCGACATCTGCCTATCACATTTCACTTGTGCGAAAATTTCACGACATCTGCTTCTCAAGTCTCTTAATGATCCAGAACATTCCCGTGAGAATTGAGCGTGAGCCGGAGCTGTAAAACTCACTGGAAGACGGCAATTGTAATTTTTACAGATAGCAAAACATCTTTAATACTTTTACAAACAAATTTTAACGATAATCATATAGTAAGCGATATCATTAATATAGTTGAGAGGTCACAGATTCGGAAATGTGATTTGATCTGGGTTCCGGGCCATGCTGTTTTCAGATTAAACGAGATAGCGGATCAGACTGCGACACGTGGGTTGGAGTCTGGCCTTTGCTCACCACTCAGTATACACCAAAAGATGCTTTAAATTTAATAATACACATACAGAGGCTGCTGGAGTGAAAGCTACAGTGCGGAGTGTCAGTCCAAGGGCTAATTCTTTTATGAAATCTTTCCGTCCTTACCTACTAAGCCTTGGTTCAAGAAGATCGACATGCCGTCTTATGATATAAAACTTAAACCGTATACTGACTGGACATGGATATGACAAACCATATTTCTGCAAAATGGGTATAATTTCCTCAGATATACCTATGTGAGATATGTGGAACACAAGAAAAGATCAATCACTTAGTTTTTAATTGGAAACAATTTGATAATCTTACAACTACGTTTACAGTTTTTTCTATATATAATGATTTAAAAGGTCTCCTCAAAACAAAAGACCTCAAATTATTTTCAGAATTAATAAAATTCATCAAAGAAGCCAACATTGAACTTTAAAAGCTTTTTTTATTACTTTCAGTTTTCATTTAAAAAACTGTTTAATACCTATTGCTAAGCGTCTTTTTTTATGAATTAGAGGAAACATTTTTATAACCGCTGTACTTGTACACAGGGTATTATAACTTTGATTGGTTAACGGTTGGTTGTACAGGTATAAAGGAATCGAGATAGATATAGGCTTCCATATTTCAAAATCATCAGTATCGAAAAAAATTTGATTGACCCATGTCCGTCCGTCCGTCTGTCCGCTAACACAATAACTTGAGTAAATATTGAGATACCTTCACCTTTACACGAGCTTATCTGGACCCTGAATAGATTGGTATTGAAAATGAGGGAAATCGGATGATAACCACGCCCACTTTTTATATATATAACATTTTGGAAAACACAAAAAACCTGATTATTTAGTAAATAATACCGTCCACTTGTGATAAAAGCAATTTTACAAATATTATTAATCATAAATCAAAAATCGATAAACCTATCGTAACAAAATTCGGCAGAGAGGTTGCCATTACTATAAAGAATGCTTCGAAGAAAAATTAACGAAATCGCTTAAGGACCACGCTCACTTTTATATAAAAGATTTTTAAAAGGGTCGTGAACGAATAAAATAAGCTATATCATTGGTATTTAATTTCCCAAGTGGATTTATACCAAAAAATAGGAAAAACTCGAAGAAAAATTGACGGATCCTTCCCTTTCCCTTTAGCAGGAAATATTTCTAGAAAAAATGGACGAGATCGGTTAAAGACCACTTCCACTTTTATGTAAAAGATTTTTAAAAGGGTCGGAGACGAAAATAATAAGCTATATCTTAGCGAAAAAGAGCTTTGTATCAATAGAATTTTACTTTCTAAATTGAATTATAACATTAAATTAGAAAACACTAAAATTTTTGAAAATGGTTATGGCACCGCCCACTTTTTGTCTAAACAATTTTCTATGTTTCGGGAGCCATAACTAGAAGAAAAATTTACTTATCATAACAAAATTGGGTACACATTGCTTATAGCAGAAAATATTTCTAGTAAAAATGGATAAGATTGGTTAAGGACCACGCCCACTTTAATGTAAATGACTTTAACAAGGGTCGTAGGCAAAAATAATAAGTTAAATCTTAGCGAAAAACAGTTTTGTACCAAACAGTAGGGAAATCCCCATATCTGAAGGAAAACTGCATTATTACCCGCTCAAAGTCATTGGTGTTGCCTCTGTATCCTTTTTGCTTCTTTTAAACGAAAATTAGCTCAGAATAGAGCCATATGAATATGTATTATTGCTCAGCCTTGTAACACTATTAAGCACACAAAAGAAACAACAACAGCATTTAAAGTGTACAGCTGGGTATGTAATGTTCGGTTTCACCCGAACCTAGACTTCCTCACTTGTTCTTGTTTATACTACTTAGCTCCCAGCCCAAGTGGCTTTGTTTTATATATTTTTACTGCACACATATGCTATTTAATTATTTTGATCTGGCATTATCAGTTTAGTCGACGCCAATCACCCTCAACACATGTTGAGCAAATAAAAAAAAAAAAAATTACCATCGTAAACAATTCTTTGCGGTCTGTAAAGTAAGAAAGTGTTTTTGCAAGTAAACGGTTTTTTTATCGTTGATAAGGCAATTATATAAACATTTATATGTAAGTAACATTCAAACTTCATTTAAGTTGTAGCTACCAAGGTCCAATTGCAAAATAAGAATGTATATAAGAACACGCCAGAAACGACAACCTATGACTTAGGTGATAAGGAGTGTATAAAATGATAAGATTGCTAAACAAGGGTTAGGTTGATAGCAATCACTAACTGAGTCGAAGTCTGAATAATTGGGATTCTTGGGGGTAACGTTTTACAAGACAGTGCACGACCTAATTTTTATTAAAAATCAAGAGTGGTATCAAAAGAAAATTTTGACTTCTGTCAAAAGATATAAGCAAAAAAATCGGTTCAACTTTTCATGTGGTAGTTGAATTTTGCCAGATTTGTTGTACACATACACACACACACTAAGGAGTTCTGCTCGCATTTCATTTTGATCCCCAAACTTTTCCTCCACAGCGAAGGCATTAATTACATTTCATGTCAAAAGCATGATACAAAAATGGAGGTAGTTCCATTTACGCCCCAATTCTGAGCGTTACCGGTAAAATAGTACCCAGAATATTATGTAACCGAATATCGTTACCAGTTCTTTTATCCGCGATTCTGGCCCAAGTGGTAATGCTGTCATCACCAAAAAACTCACCAGTGTCTGTGGAGAAATTTGAAAGGTAGTTTTCTTCGCTTTCACGGTTGCCACTTTGGTCCATTTGGACCAAAAATGGTCCCTTCCAACCCCATTTGGTCCGCTCGTCCCTTTTCTTCAATTTTTGTCTTTTTTAGGCAGTAGCCACGATTGGTACTTTGCTTTCTTTTTCACTCAGGTAAAAATTCACAATATTGCCCAAAAATTCGCCAGACTTTCGTTAGCCCCATATAATTTTGAATTTACTTCAATGCAACTCTCACCATAAAAAATTGCTCAGTGAATAAAATGCACCACCACAATAACATTTAACCTAGGATATAATTTATGCCAGGCATTAAAAAGTGTTGGCAAATACATTGTCGTTAAATGAAATAACCGACTAATAAAACTCTTGTTTTATAATAATATTAATAATGGCTAGATATTTCGATCGATTATACAACACTATGTAAAATATATAAAAATAAAAATTGCTTCTCGCCTAGCATAGCTTATAGCGAGCACTCTGCCGTGGGCCTAACACTTTCAAAACTTATACAAAGAAATTCTGTACATTACTTCTCGTTTGGCACGTTGATATTTAAATCTTTCTCACCCAGCTCAATGAGTTCAAGGAATTCCAGGACTATTGTGGTGTTAAGATACGCAAGGTAATTGAAAACTAAGGCGCATAATCATAGTCAAAATAAAATAGATTTTAAATATAGTTGCAGCTTTTTGACATAATTTTCTATGAGCTATCTGTCAAAATAGCTGAAACTAAATTTAAAACCTATTTTTATTTGACTATGATTATGCGCCTAAGTATCTTGGCACAAGAAATATTTTAACTCGAAGACAGAAGGAAGCAAATGCAAAAGAGATTTGATTTCGGAAGAAATGTTTTGTATAAAATTATTTCCGTAGGTGCTAGCCTGAGGCCTGGGATCAAAGCTCACACTTACTGAATCTAGGCTCTGATATGAAGTTTAAACGTTAAGGGAAAAAGTAAGCATCTATAAAAATAGCACAATACATATTTCGGCAACACCAGAACGCAAATTTTGAACCATTTCTTACTAAAACCTAACTGCACTATACATTTTAAAATGAGATAATTATTTCATTGCAATCAACAACATAATGCTAGAACCAAGAACTTTGTGACCAAAACTAGGTTCACAACGTTTGGTTGGTGAAAGACATAGACTTATCCTATATCAAAATATAGTGCCATTTTTGGTTGCATGCACATATATTTGTTTGTTCAGCTTGAATTAAAGGAAAATCTTCACAATGTTTAGCAAAATTTTATATGGAAACATCCTAAAATTTTATATTTTATACTAATAAAATAAAACAAAATAATACAAAAATTTGGTCCTTTTTTCGATGAATTTTTGCCCCAAATGAAAACATGGTGTGCAACCGTGTTCGCTTCCCCGAAAATGTCTCACTTGTAGATACGAGGTTAACGAAGAAACGGGACGATGTGTATATGCATATTATGCATGATATGTTTCTACATAGGTATATTGTAATCTATTCTGTGAAAGTGCATAATGTAAACAAATATGTATAGCAAGAGGCAACACTTTTTTACTATTATCTTTACATATTTGCGCTTACAAATCTTTATTTTTCAGTTTTGTCTTTTTCTAAACAACAGCTGTTGTGTGGTTATTTCGATGTAACCACCTACTTTTTTGGGTAAAAAATTATCCGGCTACTTTCGCGGGTAGAATACCAAAAGGGTGTAAAAGTTGCCACATGATTTCGTTACCGTGGTGAAGAATGTTGTTACCACACTAGAATCGGGGCGTTAGTGTGACTACCTTCGTTTGTGTATCATGACCAAAAGTAATTTCGTTTGCTTGAGGCTCAAGTACAAAAAATTTTTTGTTTGTAATTGAAAAAAAAAAAAGGATGTCTAAGTTCGGGTGAAACCGAACATTACATACCCAGCTGTACACTTGAAATGCTGTTGTTGTTTGTTTTGTGTGCTTAATAGTGTTACAAGGCTGCGCAATAATACATATACATATGGTTATATTCTGACCTAATTTTTCTTCGAGTTATGGCTCCCGAAACATAAGGGGGACTCATGTAACCGTATAAATGCCTTATAAAGTGTGTAAACGTATAAATTTATCTAGTTTACGCACGAGCTGTCAAATTTTGTATGAAAAATCATTTACACAATTTGTATAAATTTACGCGCACATTTCATTGTGTAAACGCGGTAAACTCAAAGGAATGCAACCTTGCAGACATTACAGACGGCATTTTCATCAAAAATATCCAACATCAGCAAGTAAAGGCGTTTTAGTTTTGATTTTTCACTTAATCTTGGTATTTTTTAATTTGTATAACAATCAAAAAAATTTTTTTGGAAATAATACAGCTGAAAAACAATCAAGTTTATCAAGAGTATTACTAGGTGCGTTCATATAACCGCGTGTGTAAATGGATATAATTTTACACCTTATAAGTTTATATGCTATCATGAGTCCCCCTATAGAAAATTGCTTAAGCGCAAATTAATGGTAACTTATCCATAACCAGATAAAAGAGCTGATCGAACCAACCTTATCGAAATCAATATAATCGATGATGGTGCCATACCATACCACGCTAACGTCATAACTATACCGTAGCCAACCAAATAATATTTGAGTTGGTCAATTTATTAACTTTTTGTATTTGTATTATTTATTGTTTTGGATACGTTTTGACTAAGAAACTTATTGTTTGTGGAATATGTTTGTAATTTTATGCGCTTTCCTCATTTTTATGAAAATGTCAGTTGTTTAAGGTTATGGCACCATTAATCGATCACAATGGAGGTAGTTATGGAGGTTAAGGAAGTTTAACTGGCCCTTTAGTCATGAAAGTGGCGGTGTCACGCCCATTTTTTAAAATTTGAAGTGTTTCCTATTTATTGTTATAAATCCACTTGGGAAATGAAATACCATTAATATAAAGCTCTTTTTTGCAAAGATATAGCTTATTTTATTCGTCCACGACCCTTTTAAAAATCTTTTATATAAAAGTGGGCCTGGTCCTTCACCGATTTCGTTAATTTTTCTTCAAAGCATTCCTTATAGTAAAAGCAACCTCTGCCGAATTTTGTTACGATAGGTTTAACGATTTTTGATTTTTTATGATTAATAATATTTGTAAAATTGATTTTATCACAAGTGGGCCGTGCCACGCCCATTTTAAAATTTTTTGTTCAAATTTCAAAATTCTAGGTGTTTTCCAAAATGTTATATATATAAAAAGTGGGCGTGGTTATCATCCGATTTCGCTCATTTTCAATACTAATATATTCTGGGTCCAGATAAGCTCGTGCGCCAAATTTGGTGAAGATATCTCAATATTTACTCAAGTTATCCTGTTAACGGACAGACGCACGGACGGACAGACTGACGGACGAACGGACATGTCTCAATTACATTTTTTTTCGATACTGATGATTTTGATATATGGAAGTCTGTATCTATCTCAATTCTTTTATACCTGTACAACCAACCGTTATCCAATCAAAGTTTTAATACCCTGTGTACAAGTACAGCTGGGTATAAATAATTTGCTCAATTGTAATTTCTGCCCCAGTACTTTCGAAAGGAATTGCAAATGTAATTGAAAATTTTTAAATTACATTACAAGGTATGCCAAAAGTAATTAATAATTTCCCATTCCTCAAAAGAATTGCAAAAGTAACTTAAAAATTCTTGGTGTAAAAATATTTTTGCGATTCAAGCGGTGATTTTATGAGGTCATAGTAACTCTTTGGACCATAAGAAAACTTTGTATAACACAAGCACTGTTTTCTATGATTGGCACATTTCTCCTCGTCATATAAGAGGAAGGGTATGGTAAGATTGTATCATCGTAGTTTAGATTTGCTGTTGAGCGGCCGGCCAATTGCTTTGTACGTGGCTAGCAACGTTTATCTTTTTCCCAAGTGCTGCCAGCAAGCAACTTAAGGATTTTGTGGCGTCTTTGTACTTTAGATGCAACTTCAATGGCATACGCCTTGAAGGTGAAAGTGTCACTGAATGTCATCCCTAAGATCTTTGGATCTTTGGATGACTGAGAGTCGGGAGCGTAACATCATCGACGTGAACGTCCAATATTCCACGTCATAAACAGAGTGGCCGTGGGTTTAGCCGGCTAGGTTCAGATAATTTGCCGTCCATCTTTTTATACAAATAGGAAAGGGTCAACGTTCTATAGATTGGAGTAGAGTGCCGTGGCTGACTGTGTCAAAAGCTTTCGACGGCGTTGGTAGTGCTATGCATTTTGCGGAAGCCATGCTGAGTGGCTAGGTGAAGATTCGGAGTAAACTGAGGAAGCAGGAATGTTTCCGATGTCTTCGCTACTGGCGAAATGAGTGATACCGGTCGTTATAACTCATCTTCGTAAGCCGGTTTCCCAGGCTTGAAAACGTGCGTCAGGTAGCTTACTTCTTCAGCGCTAAGGTGTATTGGCATTGGGCCTATCGATTAAGAGGGTTTGACTTTTTTCATGGCATCTTCATCCTCTGTGGGGGTGATGATAATAAGCTGGCCAAGGAAGTACTCCCGTACCAAACGTCAAGGAAATCGCACCATAAATTAATTTTTTTTAGAATATGTCGGTCCCTGATTTATTTCCCGGAAAAATAAGAACGAAAGCGGACCAAGCTGTGAATCTAAAGCATCCACAATTCCCCTTGAACATACACAGAAATATTCATTAAAATCAGTCCAGTTTTTTAGGAGTTCAGTTCAGTCAAACACGTGCATATGATATACATGTACAATGTAACGAAGGTATGATAGGAACAATGTGTAACATAGTCCTTGGCCCTGGTACAAGGACAAACCTCGAATTGTGAGGAGGTGGAAATGTAAGAATAGCTAGTGCCGCTGTACCTTAATTACACTTCAGTTCAAACGATTCTGAGGTTTTAAAGGACAAAACTTTGTCATTGTCTGCTGTAATAATGTTTATTACAATATGGTTCAGAGGAGGTTACTATGGATGCTATCAAAATATCAAGTTTTCCGGAACATTCATGGGGTTAACGTTATGCCAGTTGAATGTATCAAAGGCAATTAAAATGTATGCTTTTTTCCTATAGCAGCCACCCTTTTATAGCGGACGAAAGGAAAGAAGATGCCCTTACTTAGCTGGGCACTTCAAGAGGATAATGATGTGATATTCATTGTTGTTTCCAAATGCCTTCAGTTACCACTCACAAGAAAAATCTGATAAAAAAAATGAAAAGTGTGACCCAAAAAGTCACCACATCAACCGGAGTAAGTTCTTTTACACAGACTAACTTGTAGTTTTTTATCGCAATTCCTTTGAGGAATGGAATGGGAAATTCGAAAGTACTTTTTCCATTACTTGTAATATAATTGAAAGAAATTTCGTATACATTTCCATTTCCTTTCGAAAGTACTGGGAAAGAAATTACAATTGCGCAAAGTATTTTTTATACTCAGCGTGCTTTGAACACAGAGTATATTAACTTTGATTGGATCATATAGACTTCCATATATCAAAATCATCAGTATCGAAAAAAAATTTGATTGAGCCATGTCCGTCCGTTAGCACGATAACTTGAGTATTGAATATTGAGATATCTTCATCAAATTTGGTACACGAGCTTATCTGGACCCAGAATAGATTGGTATTGAAAATTAGCGAAATCAGATGATAACCACGCCCACTTTTTATATATATAAATTTTACTATAAATGTTTTGAAGAAAAATTTACGAAATCGGTTAAGGACCACGCCCACTTGTATATAAAAGATTTTTAAAAGGGTCGTGGACGAATAAAATAAGCTATATCTTTGCAAAAAAGAGCTTTATATCAAAGTTATTTATTTCATTTACCCAGGGGGATTTATAACAATAAATAGGAAAAACATCAAATTTAAAAAAATGGGCGTGGTGCCACCCCTTTTATGACTAAGCAATTTTCTATGTTTCGGGAGCCATAACTCGAAGAAAAATTAGCGGATCGTAATAAAATGGGGTACACAAATTTTCCCTACAGCAGGAAATATTTCTAGAAAAATTGGAAGGGATCGGTTAAAGACCACGGCAACTTAGATATAAAACAAGTCTAAAAGGGTCGTGGACTATAATAATAAGCTATAACTAAGCAAAAAAAAAAACTTTGGAAAAAAGAGTTTTGAATCAATGATATTTCACTTATCAAGTTTTATTTTAAGAGGAAATGGGGAGCCATTTTGTTTTAAACAGGCGGTGCCACGTGTTATGTAGAGAAGTAATTTATCTGAAATGAAATGTACAATTGAAGCTCACGCTGAGTATATAATGTTCGGTTACACCCGAACTTAGACACCTTTACTTGTTTTTTTTTCAATTACAAAGAAATTTTTGTAATCCAGCCTCAAAAAAACGAAATTACATTTGGTATTTTTTTGAGGAATTGAAATTTAATCAATTGGTTTTCTGTGGAGGAAAGGAATTGATTACTTTTTCCAATTACTGAGGAATGTAATGGAATTGAATGTACCCAGCTCTGTACCCACTCACGGTTATTTTATTAAATAGCGGCCGAAGGCCGCCAACGGAGAAAGATGTTCTGTGAAAAAAAAAAAACTATGGATCGGTCCCCATATTTCGAACCCTCTCGCGGTCATTTTATGGTTTTTGTAAATATCTTTCGACAGAAATTAAATTTTTAATTTCGGCCTCTAAAAACGGAGGTTGAAACACCCCTGCTAGACGGCTATCAGTCATTTGAAGCATCAATTCACAGATATGACTGATGGAAATTTACATCACAGCGTAAAGCAAAATTTTTATCAGGTTGTTAGAAGCGACATCAGAGAGGATAAATATAATTAAATAAATATATAAATAAATAAAAATATAATTATATAAAAAGCAACCAGTTCAATACAAACATGAATATCAAATCATTATCCTCTTGAAGTTCCCAGCTAAGTAAGGACATTTTCTTTCCTTTCCTCCACTATAAAAGGGCGGTTCATATAGGAAAACAGCACACATTTTAATTTTCTTTGATACATTCAGCTGGCATAACGTTAACCCCATGAATGTTCCGAAAAACTTTTTTGTCATAAAACCTCAGAAGCGTTTGAACTGAATTGTAATTAAGGTATAGCGGCACTAGATGCACTAGATATTCTTCTGTACCTTATTGTTTTTAAGTCGGGATATTTACATTTCCACCTCCTCACAATTCGAGGTTTGTCCTTGTACCAGGGCCAAGGACTATGTTACACAGTTAATCATCTCCCACGTTTTTGGCAATAAGGCGTTATGCAAAATTTTTGAGTTTGTCGGTAATGGTATCTCCATAGTTCCTATCATACCTTCGTTACAATGTATATGTATATCATATGCACGTGTTTGACTGAACTGAACTCCTAAAAAACTGGACCGATTTTAATGAATATTTTTGTGTATGTTCCAGGGGAATTGTGGATCACAGCTTGCTCCGCTTTCGTTCTTATTTTTCCGGGAAATAAACCAAGGGCCGACATATTCTAAACAAAATTAATTTATGGTGCGATTTCCTTGACATTTGGTACGCGGGTAATTCCTTGACCAGCTTATTATTTGAGAAACTCGTGTGACACTTTATCATGACCCCCACAGAGGTTGACGAAGCCATGAAAAAAATCAAACCCTCTTAATCGATAGGCCCAATGTCAATACACCTTAGCGCTGAAGAAGTAAGTTACCTGACGCACGTTTTCAAGCCTGGGAAACCGGCTTACGAAGATGAGTTATAACGACTGGTATTACTCATTTCGCCAGTGGCGAAGACAGCGGAAACCTTCCTGCTTCCTCAGTTTACTCCGAATTTTCGCCTTTCCACTCCGCATGCCTTCCGCAAAATGCATAGCAATACCAGCGCTGTCAAAAGCTTTTGACACAGTCAACCACGGCACTCTACTCCAATCTATTGAAGGTTCACCATTTCCTATTTGTATAAAAAGATGGACGGGCAAATTATCCGAACTAGCCGACTAAACCCACGGCCATTCTGTTTATGTCGTGGAATATTGGACGTTCACGTCGATGATGTTACACTACCGACTGTCAGTCATCCAAAGATCTTAAGGTGACATTCAGTCACACTAAACCTAACCTAACCTTTTTTTATTTGATTTGATACATCAACTTCCGGCGCAGTACGATTTTGACATTTGTCCATCGAATTTACAAAAACAAAGTACATGGAATTCTTATTTATGTATGTAGGTATGTCACCATGCTGCCACCTTGTATCGTTCCGCCATGATCAATACGAAATCAAATCGTTTATGTTGATTATTAATTTCAAACTATGCTGGCAAAGCTGATTGATGACGGAGTCATTAAGGTGAAAGCATTAGCCAAGCTGATTGCAACTTTTCTCATGAATTTTGACAGTACGAACATATCTCAGAGTATTTTTGACATTACCACCAACGAATTACACAAACAAAGTACATGGAGTTTGCGTGTATGTCCGCTCGCTGTTACCACCTTACGGCTTCACCATGGCTATAGCATTGCCAGCACAATTCAAACATAAAGTATCACGTTTTTGTTAACGTTTTTAACGTTAACGAAAGCTTTTCGTTTCGGTTAAAAACGAGATACAGTTTATCTTGATAATTTCTTTATCGATAATATTTCGAAGTGTTTCAACGGAAACGGTGGAAATTTTTTGATAAACGATTAGCTTAACGTTAAGGTGCATCCCTGATTGCATTGCCAATCAAAGAAAACAGTGCTTGTGTTATACAAAAGTTTTCTCTTATGGTCCGAAAGGTTACTATGGCCTCATAAAATCACCGCTTGAATCACAAAAATATTTTTGCACCAAGAATTTTTCAGTTACTTTTGCAATTACTTTGAGGAATGGGGAATTATTAATTCCTTGTAATGTAATTGGAAAATTTTCAATTACATTTGCAATTCCTTTCGAAAGTACTGGTATAAAGGAATCGAGATAGATATAAAATAGACTTTCCATATATCAAAATCATATCCATTGTTGTATTGAACTGGCTGCTCAAAGTAGTTCTCAGTTTCTTGGAAAACGATACCACAGGGTGGTGTTCTATCCCCGCTTCTATTTAACTTCTACATATCGAAACTCCCTTCGCCACCAGTAGTACTTAATATTGTATCCTACGCCGATGACTGCATGATAATGGCTGCAGGTCCCGACCCATCCATTGATGAGCTTTGTAATGAAATAAACATCTATCGCCCTGATCTCTGTAGCGGCAGCCTGTTGGTTAATGCAGGGTTAATCATATTCGAACATCTACGTAGGGATCTGTGTGCTTACGCCAACAGAGCTATGTATACATGTGTTAGTAACTGGTAGAAAGCAAACACATGTATAGAGATGTACGAATATGTATCTGTTAGTATATGTGGAGATAGTTCGTGTAAATTTGTAGATACCGTATCCCGCCAATGTGAGATTGTGTGTGTTGGGTCCTTCGTCTTTGAGTGAAAAAGGAAAACGGGAAACTTTCAGCTTGTGGGGATTGCTTACGAAATGAGCAAACGGCTTCTTTCAATATCCAAAGTGACTTGAACATAAACGAAAGTGTTTAGTAAAATTTATTTTAAAGTGCCAAAAGTTTTTTTGTTTGGTTTTTTTCTTTTCCCGTTTGCCGTGTTAACGGGCCTACAAGTAGCGGCCCAAGATAAGGAACCAATATCCCGTACCCTGTCCAGCAGCTTAATAGGTGAGTCCAGTGAAGCCCTTTTTTCTAAACCCCTGTGCATGTGAATTAAATAGTGAAAATAAATCAAAAATAAAATTAAAAAAAAATTAATAAATTAATATAAAATAATCATATGTATAAAATGATACAATAAAATAAAACTGCGAAATAATAATAAAATACCAAATTTCTAATGATAATGTGCATATTAAGTAATATTTAAAATAATTTCCGTAAAATGAAAATAAAATACAGTTAAAATAAAATTTTAATAAAATTAAAATAAAGTTTAAATAAAATTAAAATAAAATAACATAAAATTAAAAATAAAATAAAATAAGATAAAATAAAATTAAAATAAAATAAAATTAAATTAAATTAAAATGAAAATAAAATAAAAAAAATAACAAAAAATTTTAATTAAATGAAGTAAAAATAAAGTGAAATTAAATACATAAAATAAAAATAATATTTGAATAAAATGATAAGTTAGTACACATGCATCCCTTAATTTTTTTTCTGAGTCCTTTATATTGTGGTCCCTAAGTTATTTTGTTTCCCCTCTGATTAGGAAGCCAGGTTGAAGTGCATATCAGCACAAAGACACAACTTAACAGACTAATATTAAGTGAGAGGAAGAAGAAGAAACATCAGCACGGTGCCGGAAATCACGAAGAGACAGGTAGAGCCTCCATTCGCGCCTGTCCCGGCACCAAGGAGGATTTTGGATGATACATTTATTGCAGCAGAGGAGAATATCGAAGAGGGGAGGAGCAAGTCTCGAGGAGTACTTATCTATTTTTTTGTGGGCATTTTTTTTTTGGTTTGAATTGCGTTTTTTTTTTATTAGTCTGTTCTATTGAATACTATTGAGTTAGCCGTAGAGTAATTTAGTTTAATAATTTTTGTTTGGTTTCATATTTAATTTTTAATTTTTTTATCTTTTTTTGCACCCTAATATTAATATCTCACTTTCAATTTCGTAAAATTCTTGTTAAATTTTAAGTACATATGTGAATATATGTGTATATAGACACATATATGTATGTCACCAAGCCCCAATTCGGCTATTTTTCCTTTTTGTAGGTAATGGCGTTTTTATTTTTTTGTTTTTATTTTGACCAAAACCACTTGACTCTCTTTTAATTTCCTACCTTTTTTCCTTCTATCACATAATTCTTTTTCGCATATTCGCTTTTGACCATTTTTTTTTTTTTGTTTTCCTTTCTTTCTTGGTTTTTTTTTTGCTTTTGTACTTAAATTCCGTCAGGTCAATAGAGTTTTTTTTTATCTTCACAAAGTTCACGCTAGCCACGTCTTTTGCAATATCAATCTTGATTTTTATCCATAGCTTTTTTTTTATTTTTTTCTATTTGATTATCTTTTTATTTAGTTATTAACATTTTTTTTTTGCATAAGAAAAGGGAGGAAATATTTTACTTCGATTCGGACCGCGACCGCATGTCCGAATAAAGTCAAAACGAAAATATCTCCTCTCCCACGATCGTTGGTAGGTTGGAAAAATTTCCAACATAGAATCCGCTCATAGGTATATGTCAGTTTATGTATGCACTTTTAACTTTTCAGCCAACCCCTCTCTCTTCGACGCAGGCGCCTTCGTTGCTGGATAGATCGGTGAGTGCTAGTTATTAAGTTATGATAATGTTTTCTTAAACTATGTATATACATAAACATATATATATACCATACAATTGAGCGTATGCATAACAGTGGCGGTACGATAAATCCGACTTTTGATTTTGGTGCTTTGACAATTTTTTTTTCTGGTCCTCGCGAACCGTGACTTTAAAAGTTCCCTTTTTTCTTATTAATCATTTACCCTTGGATTTTTATTATCTTACCCTCTGTATTTTGATCGTTTTGGCTTTTTTTCATATTTTCATCCTGAAGTTTTTTTTCATTTATAAAAGTATGAAGCGGTATATAAGTACATACATATACTAATCTATATACGTATATATATATATATATAAATTGGCCTAGTCTAATTATTTTCCTTTTTACCAATTATTTGAATTAATTGGATTAAATTTGTTGAAATTGAATTAAGTATTAGAAATAAATTCCATTGATAAAATAGTTATTTTTTTTTGTGGATTGTAAATACCTTTTTTTAATATATTTTTCGATTGGATTTCCACCTTTCTCTTTTTTTACTTTATTGCCAATTAATTTCGTTTTGTTAAATAAACCTTATTGATCTACCAGTTATTTTTTTTTTTACACCTTATTTTATGGGTTGAAGTCATTTCAAAAATGTCAGGTTAATTAGGCATCAATTTGGTGTGGGTGTTGCACGGGTGTATTAGAGGAGACGTAGATGTGAGGTTACCGTGACAGACTAGACAGATTAGGGACATGGGACATTGACGGACGGACACATGTCAGGCTAAGGGGGCGTTGCTAAAGTTTCGGAGTCAGTGCAACGCCCAAGGCTGCGTCAAGGTTTTACGCAGAAGGGGAGGGATGACTCCACCTGACACGGACAGACCTTTTCTTCCAGCTTTCCTTTTCTTTTCGTAGATTTCAGGCATGAACCTTTTTTTTTGTTTGTATAACTGTAGGTAAGGCGAGTGAGCAAAAACTCACCCCGCCCGACGAGCTAGCAGGGGCTTGCCAGCATGCAAAATGCCACCTCCGCCTTACCCCAACAGTCAGTTTTATAACAATGGCGCCCAACGAATAGCCCAGTTTTTTTATTTTTATTTTTCCCAAATGTCTGTCGATTTGCAATTTTATTTACTTACTTTTTTTTACTTACTAATTTTAACATCAATAGCCCATTTCTCAGTTTCCTTATTTTTTTTTGTTTGCTTCATTCAATTTTTAAAAATTAGTTTGATTTCTCTGTCACTTTCTTTAACAATCTTCTTTCTTCGGCTGGACAGATGACCGTTATAGTGGCAACATCACTTGGACACGTTCGATGTGATTAGTGCCACTGTAACAAATACGAGGGGGGATACTTAGCCGACCGTAGGAGTTCCTTATATAAGCTGCAACGCTTGTATAAGTGGGATCCTGCGGTAAAGCAAGTATGATAGTAGGGAGACGTTTCGAGGGTAGGCCGCTGTTTAAGCTACTGTGCAAGCAGTCCAGCACTGTTTATACATGAGGTTTACAGCGTGCCTGTACCAAAGCTGTTTGCGGCAGTGTGGCAGCCAAGCTTTAGGCTATGCCTTCGAGGCCTGATGTGCCACGCTGAATGGACGGAGTGACGACAAGAATTCAGTTGACCTGGACTTTGACAGATTACAGACGGACGGATTGCATCCACTATGACCTTGCCGAGGTGCAACACCAACACACACCAAATGTCAAATCAATTGATAACTTTTTTTGCAACAACAACAATAACATAACATCTCTTTTAATACTTTTTACCTACTTACAAACATATATATCCATATATATATACATACATATATCTGGATAAATACACGTATATAAGTGCTTATTGAATTCTCTCAGATACACATATATATCCATTTGCATTATAAATTTATATACATATTTATAAGCTTGAATACATATAAACCTATAAAATCCCGATTTTTTTTATCGGCTGTTACTGCCATTGTTTTATATATTTTTGAATTGAAGGTTCGTTTTTTTAGGAAGTTGGATCTTCGATTCCGTCTTTAGCCATATTTTATTTACTTCTATTATTTTTAAAATATATGCTTTTGAGATCTAAAATTTTTGAATTTGAATTTGTTTTTTTTGTCATTGCAATTTTTACTGGTCTGTATATTTTTCTTTATTGAAAACAGTATTTTTATTTGTTTTTATATACTCTTTAATTGATGCGAATACAATTTTTTTGATTTGAGCTTTTTTTAAATTTTCGGATATTTTACTATACATACATATATATATATATTTATTATTGAACTTTTTTTATTTTTTTGCATTGCAAATTTTATTTTGATATTTGATAGCGGCATTTTGAAATATTATATTTCCGGTTAAATATTTGTTGAAATTGAAATTTCCAATCTACTTACTGGATTCAACATTATTCAATTTGAAAATACATTTTATTTCGAAGTCTCTTTGTTGAATTGCATTTTAGTTTTTATTTATGTTTTATTTTTTTGGATTTTGAAATTGCAGTCTTTATACCTTCCTTACGTATTTTTTTTTGCTGAGCACTTCTCTTATTTTGTGGTTTAAACCACAAACTATTGAATTATTGGATTATATCTTTTCATTTTTAGTTTTTTTTGTCTATATTTGAAGTAAATATTGTCACGGATATTAGCATCACTAAGTTATCCCATCACTAAGGCGATGCTAAGGCCATGCCAAGCAGTATTTACGTTAATAATCAAATCAAGAATACACATACATATATAAGGCAGCCCAGAGAGATGTCATACACAGATGCATTTACTTATACGTCTATGTGCGCGCGAGAGACTGTAAACTACAAACATACACATCAATAATTCAATCTTTATGTATCTACATAAACGAATAAATAATTGCGTCTACACATATGTACCATGTACGAATACGAGCAGCGGAGAGTCAATGCGCAAACACATGCATATATCTGAGAAGTTTGAGAGCTACTGGACTAGTAGATTCTGGAAGCGCCTAAAAGATGTATAAAATTGTGCAATTTTAGTTATAGCTGAGAAGTTTGAGAGCTCATGGACAATGCTAGTACATTCTGGAAAAATGCGAACGAAGAAACCAAAGGGTATAAAAGGCAACAGATGTAGAGGCGCTGTAATTCAGTTTGAGTTGAGCTATCAATCAGTTTGATTAAGCACGCGATCTGGCGGCCAATAGTAGAGTTTCATTTGAGTTATCAGTCAGTTTGGTTATTAAGCCAGCGAGTAGCAAAGTATAAGTGTTATTGTGAAGTACTTTAATAAAGGCCATTTTTCCATTATTCAATATTGGAGTTATTTATTCAACAGTTTAGTGATTCGAACTTAGCAGAGGATTGCAAATAGGAGGATTTGCAAGTAAAATCGTTACAATATTAAAGGGCGGCGAAATATCATTGCTCCCTACAGTTTTTTTTGAGTTTTTCGTTTTAAAATCTTGATTTTGCTATATCCTTCTAAAGTTAGATCTTCCTATTGTTTGCAAACCTACATTTGGTGGTCCAAATACCCCACTGCAATTCGAGAAGGTTTTCCGTTTTCTTGAGTGTCTGCCTTCGTGTATGGAAAAGGGTGACGAAGCGGAAGGAGTTGCTGGTGGATTGGGATTATTCAACGCGAATAAGAGGGTGACAAGGAGCGTGAGCAGGGCACTGCAGAATCAAGTCGTTGGTTCCATCTTCACGCAGATCGATACGGGCATACCCCATCCTGTGGATTTTTTACCAACAGACTTTTTTAACAGGTGCACTTCGCGGGTATTCGGTACGGTAAGGGAAGAAATCGTCCGTCCGCCTAGGGTTCGAGTTTCTGTTAGCTTTTATTTTAGCGAGGGGGATAGTAGTCTGAATTTTTCGAGGAAAATCGACCAACTTTTTGAAATGTTAGATACGGAGGAGTCTGGTGCCGTTGGGGGTGCACCTGCAGGTGCAGCTGGAGGAGCAATCCCTACGCGAAGGGAGCCACCAGTGAACGCGGGTGCTGGGGGTTCGGAACCTCGGAGTAGCCAAGCCAGTACGACAGCTGCCAACATCGATCAACTAAGCAACATGATGCAAATGATGGCACAACAGAACGAGCTTATGGTGCAGTACATGAACGAGGTCCGCCACATCCGAGATAATGTTTCGAACCTCAGCACACGCGTAGCTGACATGGAGACATCGACACAGGCGTTAGGGCACCAGTCCCAGCGGGCATCTACTCCAGAGACGAGGAATGTTAGGAATGAATCAGCCAACCAGCGTGTCAATGTAGATGCAGCAGGGGGGGGGGGGGGGGGGGGGTTTCAGGTACCGAAAGGAACACCCAGGACCCACCGAGATGGCAGAAGTTGGACCTGGACAAGTGGCATGTTAAGTTTGATGGTACAAGCAAGGGAATTACGGTGGAGAGCTTCATTTTCAGAATCGAGAAGTTGAGGCAGCAGCACAATATCTCTCACTTCCAGCTCTTCACCGACTTCCATTGTCTCGTAACGGGCTCTGCCTTGAAGTGGTACTGGCAAGTTCTAGAAGATCATGCGGACGAACCCGATTTTGGGTATTTAGAGCTTAAAGCAGAACTTCTGGCCCACTTCAAGACAGCAGAGTCCGATTACGAGATAATACGGGAAATTATGGAGCGCAAACAACAGCCACAGGAAGGGTTCGACGACTTCTACGGTGAGGTCCATAACCTGACTTTCAGTCTGCGGAAAAAAATCAAGGAGAAAGAATTAGTAGGAATAATCCGAGGAAACCTGAAACCCTACCTTGCGAACTTAACCTTCGCATCTAAAATTGAAACGCTGGCTGAGCTTAAGGCGGAATGTAGGCGGGCGGAACGGCTAATTAAAGAAAACTGAAGCAGAGCTAAACCGGTCAACGAACTCGAATATCCCGAAGCGACACCTGGGGATGAGGGGATTAACCGGAAACCCGTAGACGCGATCGCTAATCATGTGAAACCGAAGGCAGCATTCCAACAACAAACACAGTCAATGCCCGGAAGTGCGTCTCAAATAAAGCCTTTTTGTAACCCCAAGCTCGCCACCAATTCCTTTTGTGCGTCCCCTTTCCATCTCATGGTATGTTTTTCGTGTGGTATGCCTGTCGACTTTTTTGTTAAAAATCCGTCCGAGTTGAAGAAAGAGAATCATTGCAAGTCGTCCTTCCATAACATGGTATGTTTTTCGTGTGGCGGTGATATGTCTTTTTGTGTATTCAAAGCGGGTAAGGGAAACTCCCAGCTGGCGGAGATTGCCGGGAGCTCTCGCCAGGGCACAGACTGCCCGGAGACCAACCCAGCTACCAAATTTTAAAAAAGGTTGATAGTAGTTTGTCTAATGAAAATGCGGGGGTATCGAAAGTCGAGCCAAAAAGTCTACATCAACGAAAGTTGGATTATGAGGCCGCTAGACACCGAATTTTTTGTGAGGAAATGTTAGCAAGGAAAACAAACAGGAATTACAATAAAATAAAGAAAATGAGAGAAAAAAGAAAGATCATGAAAAGAATTTTTAATAAAATAGTTTCAACAATTGTCACGTTGAAGGGCGACAACCGTTTCTTCGCTCAAACGAAGATCGGTGACAGGGATGTCTTAGCCTTGCTGGATTCAGGTGCTGGCGCGAGTTGCCTAGGGAAAAATTATGAAAAGGTGATAGAAGGCATCGAGGGTAGCATCATCCCATTAAATAATCACAATATACGTACAGCGAATGGCGGCGAAACGCCGGTGGTTGGTGCTATCACTCTGTCTGTCTTTTGGGATGGAGTGTATAAGGACCTTGAGTTCCTTATCGTGCCAGGCCTCCAGCAAGAGGTTTATTTAGGGGTAGACTTTTAGCAGGCTTTCGATCTAAATGTTGTTAGTCGGGGGGTTAGCACGCGTTCAACCCACACTGCCGTGGCAGAACTTGTACCCGCCGAGGGCGATTTAGCTTTTGATGCCGTGCAGCATGTCCTTACGAGAGAGCAAACTGTGGCTTGAGAAGGGATCAAGGCGCAGTTCCCATCATTTGCTGTTTTGGGTTTAGGGAAAACCAACGTAGAAGAACATGTAATCGAAGTTTTGGATGAGAATCTCCCAGTCAAACAGAGGCACTATCCAATATCACCAGCGATTCAAAAACTTGTCTTTGAAGAACTAGACAGGATGCTGAGTCTAGGGGTGATTGAGGAGGGCAATAGTAGCTGGAGCTCTCCCGTATCGCTGGTGATAAAAGGTGAAAAGAAGCGTCTTTGCCTCGACGCGAGGAAGATCAATGAGCGGACTATAAAGGACGCTTATCCACTTCCGAACATTGACGGGATTCTCAGCCGGCTTCAAAACACTAGGTTTATTTCGGCCATCGACCTAAAGGATGCCTTTTGGCAAATACCGCTCGAAAAGAAATCTAGAGAAAAGACAGCTTTTACATTGCCAGGGCGTCCCCTATACCAATACACAGTCATGCCGTTTGGACTGTGTAACGCAGCGCAAAGAATGTGTAGACTCATGGACAAGGTTATACCCGCTTCTTTACGTGATTCCGTGTTTGTGTATTTGGATGATTTGTTGGTATGCTCCGTAGATTTTTCGTCCCATTTATGTTTGTTGGAAAAGGTCGCTAGCTGTTTACGTGAGGCTAACCTTACCATTAACGTGGAAAAGAGTAAATTTTGTTTTAAAGAAGTTAGATACCTAGGCTATGTAGTGGGCGATGGATGCATCCGTACCGATGCGAACAAGGCTGCTGCTGTGAGGGATTTCCCCGAACCGAAAACACCAAAGCAGCTCCGACGGTTTCTAGGGATGTCAGGCTTGTACCGTCGTTTTATCCAAGACTACGCGACCATTGCAGCGCCGCTGCACGACTGTCTCACTAAAGATAAAATCAAGAAATTTACGACGACAGACGAAGCGAGGAAGTCGTTCGAGCGGCTAAAGCAGAGCCTTATTTCTGCTCCCGTACTGGTACACCCTGATTTCGACGGACGTTTTTACATCTAGTGCGATGCTTCTACAGACGGAGTGGGCGGGGTACTCTTTCAGTTAGACGACGAGAACAACGAACGACCGATAGCTTACATTTCCGCCAAACTAAATAAAGCCCAGCGAAATTATAGCATTACCGAGCTGGAGTGTTACGCGGCGGTGATAAGCGTAAAAAGATTTAGGCCGTACGTTGAAGGTTTGCCGTTCACAATTATAACTGATCACGCGAGTCTGAAATGGTTGATGAACCAGAAAGATCTGTCTGGAAGACTCGCGCGGTGGAGTTTAAAATTGCAGGCCTTCGACTTCCAAATTGAACACCGGAAAGGAGCACTTAACGTTGCTCGAGAGAGGGGATAGCCCGGCTTTAGGTCGTGGGACGAGGCCACACGTTAGGCGCATCAAGGGAAAGGGATTACAGACTTTGAGTTTTTTTTACGCAAGCAACATCGGCGGATGCGAGCCTGTAGCGGCAGCCTGTTGGTTAATGCAGGGTTAATCATATTCGAACATCTACGTAGGTATCTGTGTGCTTACGCCAACAGAGCTATGTATACCTTTGCTAGTAACTGGTAGAAAGCAAACACATGTATAGAGATGTACGAACATGTATCTGTTAGTATATGTGGAGATAGTTCGTGTAAATTTGTAGATACCGTATCCCGCCAATGTGAGATTGTGTGTGTTGGGTCCTTCGTGAGGGAAACGGGAGACTTTCAGCTTGTGGGGATTGCTTACGAAATGAGCAAACGGCTTCTTTCAATATCCAAAGTGACTTGAACATAAACGAAAGTGTTTAGTAAAATTTATTTTAAAGTGCCAAAGGTTTTTTTGTTTGGTTTTTTTCTTTTCCCGTTTGCCGTGTTAACGGGCCTACAAGTAGCGGCCCAAGATAAGGAACCAATATCCCGTACCCTGTCCAGCAGCTTAATAGGTGAGTCCAGTGAAGCCCTTTTTTCTAAACCCATGTGCATGTGAATTAAATAGTGAAAATAAATCAAAAATAAAATTAAAAAAAAATTAATAAATTAATATAAAATAATCATATAAAATGATACAATAATGTCACGGATATTAGCACCACTAAATTATCCCATCACTAAGGCGATGCTAAGGCCATGCCAAGCAGTATTTACGTTAATAATTAAATCAAGTATACACATACATATATAAGGCAGCCCAGAGAGATGTCACACACAGATGCATTTACTTATATGCCTATGTGCGCAAACTACAAACATTCACATCAATAATTCAATCTTTATGTATCTACATAAACGAATAAATAATTGCGTCTACACATATGTACGTATACGAGCAGCGGAGCGGCAATGCACAAACACGTGCATATATCTTATCTGAGTTGTCACAAGAGAGAGCAATAATTTGTGCACGTAGTTGTGGCTGGCGATTTTGTAGCCGAAACAACTAGTAAGTTCTGGAAATCGAAGAGCCTAGAAGTATGCAGCGTAAACTATAAAAGCGGGGCAAGCGAGTAAGAAGGAATTCAGTTTGATTTGAGTTGTCAAGCAGTTTGATTAAGGCGATATCTAGCGAGCAATAGCAGTGTTATTTTGAATAGTAGAGTTTCATTGAGCTATCAATCAGTGTGGTTATTAAGCAAGCTATTCGTTGCACAGTTTGTTATTGTGAAGTACTTTAATAAAGGCCATTTTACATTATTACAAATTGGAGTTATTTATTCAACAATTTAGTGATTCGAACTTAGCAGAGGATTGCAAATAAGAGGATTTACAAGCAAATTCGTTACAATTGGTGTCAGAAGAGGAATTGTTGAATAAATTCCAAAGGACAACAAGGACATGGCAAAGTTCGGTGAATTGAAGATCCAGCAACTAAAGGAGTTGGAGACCCGTGGATTGAATACAAGCGGCGTTAAACTTGAACTTCAGGCACGGCTACGAGAGGAAATGGAAGCAGAAGGAATTGATGTGGAAGAGTATGTCTTTCACCTTGATGGCGAGGAGACAACAAAAATTGAAGAGAAAAACGAAACATCGCAGACGGTTACCAGCACAGACTTGAACATGATTTTGGCTGCAATATCTGCTCAAACATCGACAGTGGCTTCTCAACTGGAATCGCAAAAGACAGATATAACATCTCAACTGCCATCTCAACTAGAAGAACAGAAAACGTATATGTCATCACAGATGGAATCCCAAGAGACACGAATAACATCGAAGATTGAAGCACAAGAAACACGTATTTCAGAAATGTCGACACAAATTTCTTCACAACTGGAGTCGCAGGAAACCCGTATAACATCCAAGATGGAAACGCAATTGGAAGAACAGAAGACATATATGGCATCCCAACTGGAATCGCAGGAGACACGCATAACATCAAAGATGGAAGAACAAGAAGAGCGCTTATCATTACAGGTGGCACAAATGTCTTCACAGTTAGAAGCACAGGAAGCAAGGGTAACATCAAAGCTGGAAGCGCAGGATGCAAAAATCGCTCAATTTCAGGCAGAAATCGATGATTTGAAGGGTCGTATGGAGCAGTTACAATTAAATCGTCCAGCAGTTTCAGCGAGTAATCCAAAGGTAAAAACACCATCCTTTGACGGTTCTGTTCCTTTTCAGGTCTTTAAGCTACAGTTTGAGAAGACCGCAGCAGTGAACAACTGGAATGTGGAAGATAAAGTTGCCGCGCTCTTCGTAGCATTGAAAGGACCAGCTGCCGAAATCTTACAGACTATTCCAGAGTACGAACGGAACAGTTATGACGCATTGATGGCTGCTGTAGAACGACGTTATGGAAGCGAGCATAGAAAACAGATATTCCAAATTGAGTTGCAAAACCGCTACCAAAAAGCAAATGAGACATTGCAGGAGTTTGCTTCAGATGTTGAAAGGTTGGCTCATCTCGCAAATGCGGACGCACCCGTGGAATACACCGAGAGGGTAAAAATCCAGAGTTTTATAAATGGCATACGAGACGTGGAAACGAAGCGAGCTACATACGCGAACCCAAAACTGACATTTACTGAAACGGTATCACATGCATTGACTCAGGAAACTGCCTCCCTATTAAGTAAACCAGCATATAAGGCTCATCGTGTAGAAGTAGAAAGGTCAGAATGGGTAGACACAATTTGGAAGCACTGAAGGGATCACAACAGAAAAATGCCGGAGTTATTAAATGTTTCAAGTGCGACAACCCAGGTCATATTGCACGACATTGCAGCACCGGTCCCAATAGCTCCAACAATGTGGGTGGCCGTAAACGCAGAGCTGAAGGAGATGAGCAAATCTCCAAGTCCACTCAATCGTTAAACTAAAGCGAGTCAGCCGCAAGGGGCGACAGCTGGTTCCCTCAATTGAATGCCCCATAATCTCTATCTCACAAATTGGAAGAAGGTCAAACAATCTTACTGTCGGAGGACATGTGGATGGAAAGGAACGTTTACTGACTGTAGATACGGGTGCATCTCATTCCATCATTCGAGCGGATTTAGTCAACAAGAAGATAACACCATTGCATGGAGCAAGATTGCGTACAGCCACTGGAGAAGACAGCACGGGTCTAGGAGAAGTATCATGTGAAGTCGCAATTGGGAACGTCACGGTAGTACACAATTTTATAGTGGCAGAGATTGTTGATGAAATCATAATTGGAGTGGACTTCTTAATCGACCAGGGCATCAAGATCGACATGCAAAGCAAGACGATGCGATATAAGAACATGGATGTACCACTTAATTTCGGCTACGAGAGAGGCTACAGCAGTAAACGAGTGCTGGTGGAAGAGAGTCAGCGAATACCACCAAAATCCGAAGCACTCATCTGGGCAAAGGTTGATGGAGATTGTGGGACAAACAAATTGTGGGTTGTCGAAGCAGCAAACAAATCAGCACTGAACATACTTGTAGGAAAAACCCTGGCTATGACAAAACAAGATGGACGTGTTCCAGTAAGAGTACTCAATGAGTTCAATTCACCACTCAAACTGACTAAAGGAGCTATTTTGGGAAGATGCCAAGAGGCTGAAGTAGTTATTAACTGTGAACAGCTCCAGGAACACGTTTCAGCTAGTAATACTAATCTTTCAAATGACATCACGGCATGGACGCAGGGGCTAGAGGAAGCATATCAGAGTAAGGCAAAACAACTGCTCCTAAAGTACGCGAACATATTTGACCAGGATGGTTCTAAACCAGGCCGCACCAACGTTGTGAAACATCAAATTGACACTGGAGATGCGAGGCCGATCCGTCAAGCTCCACGTAGTGTTCCACTAGCGAAGCGGCAAGTTGTGAGTCAAATTATACAAGAAATGAGCGACAGCGGCGTCATCGAACCATCAGCTAGTCCCTGGAGCTCACCGGTAGTACTTGTAAAGAAGAAGGATGGAAAAATGAGGTTTTGCGTGGACTACCGGAAGTTGAATGACGTTACGAAAAAGGATAGCTACCCATTGCCAAGAATTGACGACACTCTGGACTCGCTCTCTGGTACGAAATGGTTTTCCACACTGGACTTGAAAAGCGGCTACTGGCAAGTGGAGGTAAAGGAGGAAGACAAAGAGAAAACAGCCTTCAGCGTCGGAGATGGTCTTTGGCAATTTACAGTAATGCCCTTTGGACTATGTAATGCACCAGCTACTTTCGAGAGACTCATGGATCAGGTATTGAAAGGACTACATTGGAAAACATGCTTGGTGTACCTGGACGACATCATCGTATTGGGCAAGAATTTCGATGAACATCTTAAGAACTTGGAGGAAGTTTTCCAAAGAATAGCTGGTGCTGGTCTGAAGTTAAGTCCCAAAAAGTGTGCGCTGTTTAAAAAGGAAGTAAATTATTTGGGTCACAAGGTAACGACAGAGGGCATCTGCACTGCGAACGAAAAGATAGAGGCTGTAAAGGATTGGCCAAGACCACAGAACCTACATGAATTAAGAAGTTTCCTTGGGCTGTGCACATATTACCGCCGATTTGTACAAAATTTTTCCAGCGTAGCCCATAGCCTCCATGAGCTTACAAGAAAAAATAAAGCTTTTGAATGGAAGAAGGAGCAAGAAGTGGCTTTCCAAACATTGAAGGAGCGTTTGTGCACTGCCCCAATGTTAGCATATCCGATTCCAGGAACAACATTTATTCTAGATACAGATGCGAGTGGATATGCTATAGGAGGCGTTTTATCACAACTGGTCGATGGACAGGAGAAGGTAGTTGCATATTACAGCCGTTCGATTGGAAAACCAGAGAGGAACTACTGCGTTACGCGGAGAGAGCTGTTGGCATTGGTAGAGTGCGTTAAACATTTTCACAAATACCTCTACGGCCAGCGATTCCGTGTCAGGACAGATCACGCAGCTTTAAAATGGCTACTGCAGTTCCGTAATCCGGAAGGACAATTGGCACGGTGGATCGAGCGACTACAAAGCTATGACTTTTCCATTGAGCATCGAAAAGGTAGTACCCATGGAAATGCCGATACAATGTCACGAAGACCATGTAGTTTGGAATGCAAGCACTGTTCAAAAGCCGAGGCTAAAGAAGACATTATAGATGTCCGGCTAATGACTATAACATGTACAGATGAATGGGACAAGGAACAGCTAAGAAAGTGCCAGCTAGAAGATGCAGATCTGTCACGTGTTATGCAAGGGCTCGAACGAAATGAAAGACCAAACAGAGAAGAGATGTCAGCAGAGAGTCCCATTGCGAAGTCATATTGGGCACAGTGGAACAGTTTGGAATTGATATCCGGTTGCCTTCATCGAGTATGGGAGAGTGAGGATGGTAAATACAAGAATAAACTGATAGTTGTTCCCAGAAAGATGATTCCTGATGTGCTCAGCGAGCTGCATAATGGTCCAAGCGGAGGTCATCTTGGAATCACCAAGACGCTCGAGAAGATTAAACAGAGATTCTATTGGGTTGGTTGCCGTCAGTCGGTCACTGAGTGGATTGCGAACTGCGAGGATCGCTATGGATGTCGCCGGTCCATTTCCTACTAGCAACGGCGGAAACAAATATGTACTGGTAGTTATGGATTATTTCAGCAAATGGCCAGAGGTATACCCAATCCCAAATCAAGAAGCGGAAACGGTAGCAGAAGTTTTTATAAACAATTGGGTTGCAAGGTATGGTGTACCAATGGAGTTACATTCTGACCAAGGCAGGAATTTCGAATCAACTGTGTTCCAGGAAATGTGTAAGTCATTGGGCATTCGAAAAACACGGACAACTGCATTGCATCCTCAATCCGATGGTATGGTAGAACGATTCAATAGAACATTGGAGGAGCACTTAAGGAAAGTAGTGGACAAGTACCATAAAGAATGGGATACCCGCATACCATTATTCTTGATGGCTTACCGATCAGCAGTGCATGAGACAACGGGCCAAACCCCTGCAAAAGTAATTTTTGGCAATGACCTTAGACTGCCAGCTGATTTGAAGTTTGGGATAAATGCCAATGCGGAGAGAAATGTCAGGAAATCCACTAGTGATTTGGAAGAAGAGCTAAGAGAAATACATGATCTGATAAGGCAACAAACAAAGATTATGAGTGACAAGATGAAAGCCAGATATGATAAAGCAATTAATTCAGAAGGTTTTCAGGAAGGAGATTTGGTGCTGTTATACAACCCACAACGTAAAAAAGGTTTGTCCCCGAAATTGCAGTGTAATTGGGAAGGCCCATACAAAGTTGTAAAACGGATCAACGATGTAGTGTACCGCATACAAACCATCGGTAAACCACGAACCAAAATGAAGGTGGTCCATTTGGAAAGGCTAGCAACGTTTAGATCGAGAGATTTGTCTGATCGGGACGATCAGACTTAGGTGGAGGGCAGTGTCACGGATATTAGCATCACTAAATTATCCCATCACTAAGACGATGCTAAGGCCATGCCAAGCAGTATTTACGTTAATAATTAAATCAAGTATACACATATATAAGGCAGCCCAGAGAGATGTCACACACAGATGCATTTACTTATATGCCTATGTGCGCAAACTACAAACATTCACATCAATAATTCAATCTTTATGTATCTACATAAACGAATAAATAATTGCGTCTACACATATGTACGTATACGAGCAGCGGGCGGCAATGCACAAACACGTGCATATATCTTATCTGAGTTGTCACAAGAGAGAGCAATAATTTGTGCACGTAGTTGTGGCTGGCGATTTTGTAGCCGAAACAACTAGTAAGTTCTGGAAATCGAAGAGCCTAGAAGTATGCAGCGTAAACTATAAAAGCGGGGCAAGCGAGTAAGAAGGAATTCAGTTTGGTTTGAGTTGTCAAGCAGTTTGATTAAGGCGATATCTAGCGAGCAATAGCAATGTTATTCTGAATAGTAGAGTTTCATTGAGCTATCAATCAGTGTGGTTATTAAGCAAACTATTCGTTGCACAGTTTGTTATTGTGAAGTACTTTAATAAAGGCCATTTTACATTATTACAAATTGGAGTTATTTATTCAACAATTTAGTGATTCGAACTTAGCAGAGGATTGCAAATAAGAGGATTTACAAGCAAATTCGTTACAATAAAATAAAACTGCGAAATAATAATAAAATACCAAATTTCTAATGATAATGTGCATATTAAGTAATATTTAAAATAATTTCCCTAAAATGAAAATAAAATACAGTTAAAATAAACTTTTAATAAAATTAAAATAAAGTTTAAATAAAATTAAAATAAAATAAAATTAAAAATAAAATAAAATAAGATAAAATAAAATTAAAATAAAATAAAATTAAATTAAAGTAAAATTAAAATGAAAATAAAATAAAAAAAATAACAAAAAATTTTAATTAAATGAAGTAAAAATAAAGTGAAATTAAATACATAAAATAAAAATAATATTTGAATAAAATGATAAGTTAGTACACATGCATCCCTTAATTTTTTTTCCTTTATATTGTGGTCCCTAAGTTATTTTGTTTCCCCTCTGATTAGGAAGCCAGGCTGAAGTGCATATCAGCACAAAGACACAACTTAACAGACTAATATTAAGTGAGAGGAAGAAGAAGAAACATCAGCACGGTGCCGGAAATCACGAAGAGACAGGTAGAGCCTCCATTCGCGCCTGTCCCGGCACCAAGGAGGATTTTGGATGATACATTTATTGCAGCAGAGGAGAATATCGAAGAGGGGAGAAGGAGCAAGTCTCGAGCTACTGCCAAGCAGAGATCAAAAATTACTTATCTATTTTCTTGTGGGCATTTTTTTTTTTTTGGTTTGAATTGCGTTTTTTTTTTTATTAGTCTGTTCTATTGAATACTATTGAGTTAGCCGTAGAGTAATTAGTTTAACAATTTTTGTTTGGTTTCATTTTTAATTTTTAATTTTTTTATCTTTTTTTGCACCCTAATATTAATATCTCACTTTAAATTTCGTAAAATTCTTGTTACATTTTAAGTACATATGTGAATATATGTGTATATAGACACATATATGTATGTCACCAAACCCCAATTCGGCTATTTTTCCTTTTTGTAGGTAATGGCGTTTTTATTTTTTTGTTTTTATTTTGACCAAAACCACTTGACTCTCTTTTAATTTCCTACCTTTGCTTTGCCTATCTTCTCAGTAAATTTTTTCCTTCTATTACATAATTCTTTTTCGCATATTCGCTTTTGACCATTTTTTTTTTTTTATTTTCCTTCCTTTCTTGGTTTTTTTTTCTTTTGTACTTAAATTCCGTCAGGTCAATAGAGTTTTTTTTATCTTCACAAAGTTCACGCTAGCCACCTCTTTTGCAATATCAATCTTGATTTTTATCCATAGCTTTTTTTTATTTTTAACATTTCAGCCAACCCTTCTCTCTTCGACGCAGGCGCCTTCGTTGCTGGATAGATCGGTGAGTGCTAGTTATTAAGTTATGATAATCAGGCCTGTTCTGGATTCCGATTCCGATCAATTTTTTCGGAATCGAAATGGATTGGTGTTCTCAATTTCGATTCCGACCAAAAATTATCGGTTTGAAAAGTATTGCCTCTGAGCAGTCGGAATGAAAATTAATTGGCAGATTATACACAAATGTTGCGATATTTGTCTTTCAAATAATTTTTTTTAAATTCTTCATTTAATTTGGAAGAGTTGTGTGTATTTTTTGTTTAAATTTGAGTTAAATTGGCATAATAAATCTTTCTTTAAAAACTTCTATCAAGAAATCTATTAGGCAAACAAATCGATGCTGATCGAAATGAAGTCGACCTGTTCTGCATTCCGATCCAGCGCATTATTACGATTCGCACGCACAATAGCACGTATTCTTGCGTCTGCGCATTAAAAACCATATCTGCAGGCATTTTTTAATTAAAATAAAATTTTATGATACTTAAACCAAAACACATAAACAAAAACAGCTGATTAAACTGGTTACCGAATCGGAATGAAAACGATTCGAAATCGACTTCGAATCGATTTTTTACAATCGGAATTGAGAACACCAAATAGAAACCGAGTCGAAATCAATGTCGTTTTACTTTTCATTCCGAGTCGGAATTCAGAACAGGCCTGAATGTTTTCTTACACTATGTATATACATAAACATATATATATACCATACAATTGAGCGTATGCATAACAGTGGCGGTACGCTAAATCCGACTTTTGATTTTGGTGCTTTGACAATTTTTTTTCTGGTCCTCGCGAACCGTGACTTTACAAGTTCCCTTTTTTCTTATTAATCATTTACCCTTGGATTTTTATTATCTTACCCTCTTTATTTTGATCGTTTTGGCTTTTTTTCATATTTTCATCCTGAAGTTTTTTTTTCATTTATAAAAGTATAAAGCGGTATATAAGTACATACATATACTACCCACTCAGCATTTAGGTGATTCAATTTTGAATTTCCCTACATATCAATACAATTTTATTACTCTTTCTGACTAAATAATGAGTTATGGTACAATTGAACAAAAGAAATAATCAAATATGAATACTTTTGATGATGAAAAACTAAAAAGCATTTTTCGATCACTTTTTGGAATCATTTTTGAAGTCCTCTAATGACTATATTTTAATATTTCATAAAAACAAACAAAAAGAATAATCAAATATGCTTACCTTTGGTGATCAAAAACTGAATATAATTTTTCAATCACATTTTTGAATCATATTTGAATCAAATGTGTTTACTTTAGGTGATCAAAAATTTTTAATCATTTCTCATTCAGCTTTCTGAATCTTTTATGAATATAGTTGTTGACTGAATAATGAATTTTATACTTGTTGAAATTTTACTTTTCATTAAAAATTTTATTTTTTCAGATACACATATTTTTTCAATCATGAAGCTAAGAAAAAATATACAAAATTTTTATTATTTACATATGCAAAAGATATTCTTCAAGACAAAAATAATGTAATGCTGCTCATGAACGAAGATTTCCCCAACCATTTCTCCCCTTCAGCTTCCCAGAAAATACATAATGAATGGACAATACATAGGTTGTAGCTATTTGAACCCCAGGTAAGTGAAACTATCTTGGCATACCTGGATACGGCTTCAACATCCCGTATCGTATCCGTGTTTTAAGATGCAGACGATAATGATGATGTTGGATGTTGTAGTCGCAGGTGTATATCGTCAAAGTTTGTTTGCGAGTTAGCTGTGGTTCGAATAGCTCACTTTCGCATGCTTTTTTCCCCTGCTGAAATAAGATTATTATGTATTTTGAATGATTTATGAAGAATAAATGCATTATAATGGCATTCAAAAATTATTCAAAAATCTCAACCAAAACGATTGAAATATATTCACGAATATGATCAGAAAATGACTGTGAAAAGCAGTCAAATATTACTCTAAAACTATTAAAGCTCAATTTTACAATGATATCAAATATGAATAAAAGGCGTTTCGAAATAGGAATCATAAATGATTATTCAAGAATAATCACATTTATGGTACATTTTTCTCCCGACGATACGTTAATTTTCGAACAGAAAAAGCTTTTAAATTTGAACGTTTTTAATCATCTTGGGATATGATATTTAAATATTTTTTGATCAAAATTTTCAAAAAATGCTGGCTGGGTAATCTATATACGTATATATATATATATATATATATAAATTGGCCCAGTCTAATTATTTTCCTTTTTACCAATTATTTGAATTAGTTGGATTAAATTTATTGAAATTGAATTAAGTATTAGAAATAAATTTCATTGATAAAATAGTTATTTTTTTTTGTGGATTGTAAATACCTTTTTTTAATATATTTTTGGATTGGATTTCCACCTTTCTCTTTTTTTACTTTATTGCCAATTAATTTCGTTTTGTTAAATAAACCTTATTGATCTACAAGTTGAATTTACCAGTTATTTTTTTTTACATCTTATTTTATGGGTTGAAGTCATTTCAAAAATGTCAATTTGGTGTGGGTGTTGCACGGGTGTATTAGAGGAGACGTAGATGTGAGGTTACCGTGACAGACTAGACAGATTAAGGACATGGGACATTGACGGACGGACACATGTCAGGCTAAGGGGGCGTTGCTAAAGTTTCGGAGTCAGTGCAACGCCCAAGGCTGCGTCAAGGTTTTACGCAGAAGGGGAGGGATGACTCCACCTGACACGGACAGACCTTTTCTTCCAGCTTTCCTTTTCTTTTCGTAGATTTCAGGCATGAACCTTGTTTTTTTGTTTGTATAACTGTAGGTAAGACGAGTGAGCAAAAACTCACCCCGCCCGACGACTAGCAGGGGCTTGCCAGCATGCCAAATGCCACCTCCGCCTTACCCCAACAGTCAGTTTTATAACATCTCTTCAGTTTTTTTGCCTCGCGAAACCTGATATTGTCACCGACCAAATCATCGGCGACCTTATTTACAACATGGACGCGCCAAATGTCGACCATATTGAACATCCACGTAGATGGCATTACGCTATCGACTGTCTTACACCTAAAAATCTTGGGTGTGACGTTCGATCAGGATCTACGTTTTGGAGAGCATGCAACCGCAATTGTTCTTAAAATCCAGAGCCGTCATAAAATCCTCAAATCTCTTGCCGGCAGCTCTTGGGTTAAAGGCAAAGAAACGCTCATTACCACTTACAAAGTAATTGGCCGGCCGATTGTATGCTAAGCTACCCCGATATGGTCGCCAAGCCTAAAAGTTACTCACTGAAAGAAAATACAGCGATATCCGCAAACAGGCGGCAGACGCACTCTCCCTAGGGAAATGCGCGTCACTCTAGCTCAACTTCGATCGATACCTATCCAGAATCAACCCCGACATACAAAATGTATGGCCTGCTTCCAATGTGTCCCCACATGACACCAACCATCTCTTCAATTGTAATGCGGAACCAAGGCCTCTAGCACCCCTTTTACTATGGTCCACCCCTGTTAAAACTGCAAATTTCCTTGGACTCCCCTTAGATGACATTCATGACAATTTGTGATCGGTCGCACCTATTGGATGAGGCGAAGCAATGCTACAACAACAACAACAACATAACAATCTACCAAACCTTCGGGAAGTGTCTTTATCGCTACAACAACAAGTCTACCACAACTATCTACCTGTTGTTGTTGTATTAACGTGCTTCCAGAAGGTTTTGAGGAGTGTTGGTGTAGGCCATACCGCCCCACCGCCTAGTTCCATGAGGAACTTGGGATCGCCAGAGCCTCGCCTGCTATATATGTGTATTAACCTGGGTGGATATGTATGGATGAAAGTTGACCGATATCGCGCCATCGATTTTTCGATAGCATTTGGGCTCAGGGAAAAAAGTTCCACTACGCATACCCAAAAAAATAACTGTTGTAAAAACGTTGGCGATAACAGATTTTGAAAAAAAATATTTTTTTGGGTTTTTGGGAGTGTTCTGGTCGAAAAATTTACCCTTTCGCCATTTTTTTCGCAGGCTCGAAAATTATTTTTTTGGGTATGCGTAGTGGAATTTTTTTTTCCTGAGCCCAAATCCTATCGAAAAATCTATGGCGCGATATCGGTTAATAAATCGACCCATTCTAATGTGTATGATACATTCATATTTGTAACAGCATTCCCCTCGCTAGGTGAAGTTGGCAATAGGGTTGCGGAAGCTCTGAAGCTATAAAGCTTTGTATTGCGCTTATCAGCCCCTTCAATCCCACAACTATCTACCTCATCTCCCTCAATGACGAATTTTTGAACATGGTATAGGTGTTCTAGGTATTTAAATTATGTATGTATATAAAATTACTTTGGTAACTTATTTTGAACTGGTTGGGTTAATTTGTATACTCATTTTTAGACAATGGCTTCTCATGAATTACGTGAAGCTATCGACCGGTGGCTCAAATGGGATAAAAACGAGAAAACTCTCTATGAAATCAAATCACTTAATGATGCTAGCAATTGGATAAAATTAAATGATCTTTTAAGTACGCGCCTAGCATTTGGTACAGCCGGCCTACGTGGTAAAATGCGAGCTGGCTTTAATGGTATGAACGATCTTGTCATAGCACAAACAGCGCAAGGCTTGTGTACTTATATGAAAGCGCAATTCAATGATAACGAGCAAAAAACACGCGGTATTGTGTTTGGCTATGATGGACGTCATAATAGTAAACGATTTGCTGAGTTATCTGCAAATATATTTATAGGCGCCGGCTTTAAAGTTTACCTCTATAAACGATTGGTAGCAACACCCTTAGTGCCCTTTACAATACGTCATTTCAATTGTTTAGGTGGTGTAATGGTCACTGCGTCGCATAATCCAAAAGATGATAACGGTTATAAAGTGTATTGGAGTAATGGTGCACAAATTATAACACCACATGACAAAAATATACAATCAAATATAATAAGCAATTTAGAGCCATGGGCAGACAGTTGGGATACATCAAATTTGTATGAATCGGAACTGCTAATTGATCCAAAAGAAGCTATTGAGGCTTATGTTGTTAGAGTACGTGAGACTTTACCCCCATCTATTATGGAGGTGAATAGTCAAAGCAATGTGCGTGTGGTTTATAGTGCTATGCATGGTGTGGGATATCCTTTTATTGAAGACACATTTGCAGCGATAAAATTACAACCGGTTATTGCTGTAGAGGAGCAAAAAGAAGCTGACCCAGAATTCCCTACTGTAGTATTTCCTAATCCAGAAGAAGGAAAAAGTGCTTTAGAGCTATCAATAAAAAGAGCAGATAGCACTGGTTGTAATATCATTTTAGCCAATGATCCAGACGCAGATCGATTAGCGCTAGCAACCAAAAATACAACTACCGGTAAATGGAAGGTAAGAAATAAACGTTTACACCTTTTCCAGTTTAAGTTCAGAAAATTACAATTCAAGTTCAGAGTTTCTAATTTAAATTCAGAAATTTACAATTCAAGTTAGAAATTTAAAATTCAAGTTCAGAATTTCCAACTCAAGTTCAGAAAATTACAATTCAAGTTCAGAAATTCCAATTTAAATACAGAAAATTCCAATTCAAGTTCAGAGATTTCCAATTCAAGTTCAGAAAATTACAATTTAAATTCAGAAAATTGGAATTCATGTTCAGAAAATTACAATTCAAGTTCAGAACTTTCAATTCAAGTTCAGAAAAGTTGTCGGGTATTTTTTTTTTTCATCCAATGGAAATAAAGGTATGTAAGATGGTATCTATGTGTTAAGGAAGCATTGGATATCTTAACTCGTTTAAATCAATTTTGCGAGATAGCGAAGAAAAAACTCTCGCTCATAAGAAGCAATTGCAATGCCATCCAGCTGTATTCTTAGCGTCACAACCATTGATCTGCGCTGAGTACAACATCAGTGATGACGAAGATATGACCACTTGAACAGCCAGTGGAGCGTTCACACTCCCGGAAGTAACGTATAGGTACTGTCTGCATAGATCTTGGCGCCATATGTCAAAATATCTCAACTTATCCGCCATCATTATCATTCATCATGAATTGGCACTTAATCGCGATTTTGGCAGTTTCGTAACAAATCATGCCAGCTTTCCCTGTTTCGCGGTAACTGACGGCGATTGGTAGCACAATAAGAGGTCAAGTCTTCCTCCACCTTCGCAACTCTGTGGAGGTCTCTCCCTTCCACTGCTTTAAAACTGCTGTTTCAACTGAAGCACTTTCTTTGCCGTAGCGTCATCTTGCACTTGTTGGAAAGAATTATCCTCCATTTGATTTCAAGGTTCGGGATGTACACTCCTTGGAGAAAACTTGGGGTACACTACACCCAAGCCACCATTTTGGAGACATGGTCAACGAAGCATCAACTCTTCCGCAAGTAACATATAAGTATAAAATTAATTAATTAAAATAACTTTTGAAAATTAACACCCTACTTATAAATTTCTGAATTCGAACTGTAATTTTCTGAACTTGAAATGTAATTTTCTGAACTTGAATTGTAATTTTCTGAACTTGAAATGAAAATTCTGAACTTGAATTGTAATTTTCTGAATTTGAATTGTAAATTTCTGAATTTAAATTGGAATTTCTGAACTTGAAATGTAATTTTCTGAACTTGAATAGGAAAATCTGAACTTGAATTGTAAATTTCTGAACCTGAATTGTAAATTTCTGAATTTAAATTGGAAATTCTGAGCTTGAATTGTAATTTTCTGAGCTTGAATTGCAATTTTCTGAACTTGAATTGTAAATTTCTGAACTTAAACTGGAAAAGGTATAGTATATAATGTCAAGTAAAAGAATAAATAAATATACAATTTGTGTGTTGATTCTAGGTGTATACGGGCAATGAAATTGGTGCACTACTAGGCTGGTGGGCTATTTACTTACACAAGCATGTACATCCGGAAGCGGATGGGGATCTTTCAAATTGCTACATGCTTGCCAGTACAGTCAGCTCAAAAATATTACGCGCCTTTGCACAAAAGGAAGGTTTTCATTTTATTGAAACTCTAACCGGTTTCAAATGGATGGGTAATGAAACAGAAAAACTTTTGAGTGCCGGAAAAACTGTACTTTTTGCTTTCGAAGAAGCAATCGGTTTTATGTTCTCTACAAATGTGCTTGATAAGGATGGGATAAGTGCAGCTTGCCATTTGGCTTCAATGGCCTGCTATCTTGAAGCCAAAGAACATTTTACATTAGATGAAAAACTGCAAAATATCTATAAAGAATATGGATTTCATTACAATAAATCATCATATTTTTTTTGTTATGAACAGAAAACTATCAAGAAAATTTTCGCACGTTTACGTAACTTTGCAGGCGCACCAAAAACATACCCCAACTCAATATTGCAGGACAAATATAAAATTAAGCATATACGCGATCTGACAAATGGTGAGTTTTGAAAAAGTTGAAAAAAATGCATTTGTTAGGCCCGGTTTTTCAGTACAAGTTCAACCCAGTTTGTCAGTTAAACTACGCTTAAACATATTCTGCAGTTTTTCAGTCTACTTTAACTGAAGTTTAAGCTAAGCTTAAGGGGCCGATCTGCCAGGTTTAAACTCTAGTTAACCTATCAGTTATTTGCGTACGTACGAAATGGCGTCGAATATACCCAACAAGCATTTAGGCTTGAGTACTATTAGAGCTCATATTGATAACTAGGCATACTCAAGAGTTGTTTCGAAACAGTGGATCAACTCGAGAATCATAGCGTACTCAGCAAAAGAGGGAACTTTTTATAAAGCAAAATATGCTATTACTTAAGTTGAAAAAATGTAATTAACAACTTGCGGTTCTCTAACTGGACTCAAATGTAAGATTCAAATGATGTTGATGTAGGATCTTCGGTGTGGTAGGCGGAGCACGCTACCATCACACCACGGCCGCTGCCTATATAATTTATTCTTGATTAATTACGCTTCATTACTGCATCAGCCAGGTTTTTGTTTCTCACAATAAACAGCTGTTGTTTTGGTGGTACCTCCTTGGAGATTTTTTTCAACTCCACCTCAACTCGATATATAATGTAAAATATCAACTGGAGAAATGGGTTGAATAGTCATTTGAGAACTGTAAATTTCTCAAAATCTCTCGAAATTAGGATAATAATTGGAAAATATTAATGACGTTGGAGATCAACTGAAAAACTTTTAATTTTACAAAATTTCTCAAAGGTTGGATAGTGACTGGAGGATGAAGTCACTAGATATATATTTCGCCGGAGAATATTTTTCCATGTTTGTTGGGTAAACAAAATCCAGTATCTACAAATTATCTAGATAATAAAAAACCAATGTTGCCGCACAAAAAATTCTACCCCAAAGGCGGTCTTAAACTGTGACTGAAAAACTGCTCAGTAGTTTAACTGGAGTTTAAATTTGACTACAGTTTAAGCTTAGTTCAAGCTTAGCTTAACCAAACACTGATAAACCGGGCCTTAACATTATTAACATCATTGTATGTGTTATTTTAAGGTGTTGACACTTCACAAGCTGATGGCAAAGCCATATTACCTGTTAGTGCAAGTAGCGAAATGATTACGTTTACATTCGAAAATGGTTTGGTTATAACTTTGCGTACAAGTGGTACTGAACCTAAAATTAAGTATTATGCTGAAATGTGTGCAGAACCAGGCCAAGCAGATTTTGATGGTTTAATTAATACAACAAATGATATGGTTGCTGCAATTGTTGAAGAATTTTTTCAACCCAGTGAGAATAATCTGACACCAAAAACTAATTAAGTACATAGTATGTAATAGATATACATATACATTAAAGTGATATTGGAAGCAAATACATTTCTATTTATTTAAGCTTAAGTTTGATAAATGGCTTAATTTTCTTTAATGCGCAACTTAAAAAACCGCTCTAGTTCATTTATAAGTCGCCGACTCCATACAAAAACAAAATCAACCCTGTTTTCCAAAAGCAATTATTTAATTATTTAAAGGCCTACATCCCGAAATGGTTTTCGCCCAGTGACTAATAAAAGGCGGACACAAATTCAAACAACTTAACACGAACACGCAGAGTGAAAAATGATACTTGAGCACAACTGTTGTGTCTTTGAACCAAAATTGGCATGGGAAGATCGAAAATCGGTCCAAAATAATGATAATAAATGTGGCGAATATTAGCATTTCGATACATCACTATGCTGCTAGTAAATATATGCACAACAACCTCAATGCAAGCAGCCAAACATACATGTAAACATCAAAGCAAACAACCTCACATACATGTAGTCAGCAGCTAAGAGCGAAGAAGAAAGAGAAACAACAGTCTCATTTCACGCAATCATCACCTAAGAGCAGTAGTTATTACTTACACCAGGCCCGACGAGAGGGGGAGGGGCAGGGGGATGGGGGATTCCCCGGGTCCGAGGTTTCTCGGGGGGCCCGCCATTTAGGGGTACTAAGACATTTTTTTTTATTTAGGAGAGTCTTTAGTTGTTCCATGTGCAAATTTTAAGCCGAATTTCAAAAGCAACGAATATTGATAAGGAATTTTGCCTGGGCCTGAGGAGAAAATAAAAACATCAAACAAAAATGTGTTTCTCAGGGGCCCGCGATTTAGAGGTACTAAGACATTTTTTTTAATTTAGGAGAGTTTAGTTGTTCCATGTGCAAATTTTAAGCCGAATTTCAAAAGCAACGAATATTGATTATGATTTTTTGCCTGGGCCTGAGAAGACAATAAAAACATCAAACAAAAATGTTTGTATGTTTACATGAATCCGAAATCGTAAAGTTTTCGTGGTGACACTGATGAAGGTTCATCTTCAAAAAGTCTTCCAACAATACCACCAACTCTGTATCAAAGTCCAGATTATTTAAACGACTTCGATATCGGGCCTGAGGAGACGATAAAAACATCAAACAAAAATGTGTTTCTCAGGGGGCCGCGATTTAGAGGTACTAAGACATTTTTTTTAATTTAGGAGAGTCTTTAGTTGTTCCATGTGCAAATTTTAAGCCGAATTTCAAAAGCAACGAATATTGATAAGGAATTTTTGCCTGGGCCTGAGGAGACAATAAAAACATCAAACAAAAGTGTGTTGCTCAGGAGGCCCGCGATTTAGAGGTACTAAGACATTTTTTTCAATTCAGGAGAGTCTTTAGTTGTTCCATGTGCAAATTTTAAGCCGAATTTCAAAAGCAACGAATATTGATAATGATTTTTTGCCTGGGCCTGAGAAGACAATAAAAACATCAAACAAAAATGTATGTATGTTTACATGAATCCGAAATCGTAAAGTTTTCGTGGTGACACTGATGAAGGTTCATCTTCAAAAAGTCTTCCAACAATACCACCAACTCTGTATCAAAGTCCAGATTATTTAAACGACTTCGATATCGATACCGTGAATAATGAGTTTTTGCGATCTGAAGAAGTCAACGAAATAATTCGTCGAGGTCATCAAAAGTGTCCTGTTATTTTTCCACGTGATTGTCATGACGAGGCATTTCCTACCTCGTTTTTCAACAGAATCTTGCCAAATGGAAAGTGTAGCGTGACTGGTTAGTGTGGAGGGCCAGTAGCAATGCTTTATATTGCCTACCATGTCGTCTATTAAGCACCAATACTTTAAATCGACCTAAAATTATTTCGAAATTCTAGGTATGGAAGAAGCTATACGATAAACTGCCATCACACGAAAATACTGCCCCAGCGGGTTAGGGGGTCAGAATATACCCGTGGTAGGTATTCCGGAAGAGGCGACTAAAATATCAGATTCAAGGGGCTGTGTAGCGCAACCCTTCAGTTGCCAGCGCAATATATAGCTTCTCCAAACCCAATAGTCAACCTCACCTATCCGCGGCAAATCCTGTTTCACTAACAGACGAGGTTCTGGCGACCCCCAGCTCCTCTTGGAACTTGAGGGTGGGGAGGGAGGGATGGCCTGAAGGTTTAATATGGCCATATAAATCGTTCCCGAGATGGCCGGGCTGGCACCTTAATGGTGCTGTGTTACCGGAGTGTACCGGATCTGTATCCGGCAAAGGACCATCACATCGATAACACTCCCCAAAGCCTTCGGGGAGCAACCTTATCGCTACAACAACAACACGAAAATACTCAAGATCACATTAAATGTTATAATCAATGGCGATCTTTACAAAATCTAGAATTTCGGACACTATTTTATTTTTGGGTGAAAGAGGCCTAGCTTTCAAAGGCGAAGGTATATATCTTGGTGAACGAAACGATGGACATTTTTTGGGCATCTAAGATCTAATAAACCAATATGATCCGATACTTAGAGATCATTTAGAGAAAGTTAGGATTTCACAACAGCAGCACAAACGTTTACAAGTTCACTATATTTCCCCAGGCATTCAGAACGAGTTTATAGAAATTTGTGCAAAGAACGTGAGGGAAACTATATTAGATCAAAGCAAGAAAGCCAAATATTTTGCTATTATCGTTGATGCTATGCCTGATGCTAGTCACGTTGACTACCTTCTTTTTGCGCTAACTCCATTTCAATTCGAAAGCAACAAGTTTTACAATTCCACAACGGTTTTTGTCTTTCGTTAATTGTAACCAAAAAACTGCTCAGAAAATTCCTGATTTAATTTTCCATACTTGATTGAAGATTGTCGTGCACAAGGCTACGATAACGGCACCAATATGAAAGGAGCACTACGTCACATTCTAGACAAAAACTCGAATGCTGATTACTCGCCTTGTGCAACCCACAGTCTGAATGTATGTGGTGTTGATGCTGCAGAATGCTGTACGGCTGCAATTACTTTCTTCGGAGTTGTACAAAAATATTTTACTATTTTCAGCAGCACTCCACAACGATGGGACATCCTCAAAAGAAATGTACCGAGTTCTCTTCATAGTCTTTCAGCCAAAAGCCAAATTTGACTGCGCAAGCATACGGCGCTGTTACCGGTATTCTCGGGTACATCAACAAGTTCGAATTTATCTTGCTGTCCTCAATTTGGTTCAAAATACTGACTACCATTAATGAAGGAAACGCAGTCCTCCAAGCTAGAGACGTCACCATAGATGTTGATGTCCGACATCTAGATGCCTTATTTGCTGATTTGAAGTTGATCACGAACCAATGGAAAACAATTTTAAACGAATGCAAAACAGCTGCTATTCAATTGAACATCTCGCCAAAGTTTCCGGACATTCGAAAGAGAGAACTCAAAAGACGTTCTGAAGAGGATTTAAATGAGATTATTACTGATTATTCAGAGTCTGATTTTAAAAACAATACATTCCTGGTGATCGTTGATTCGGTAATCACTGGCATTACTGAACGATTTGCAGCTATTAGAAATTTGAGCGAGACGTTTTCCTTTTTGTGGCAATTTGAAGACATGGATGAAACTACGGTTCGGACGAGCGCAGCACAATTTGTCGAAAAATACAAGTCGGACATTTCTCAAAGCGTAGAATGCGAAATAATTCACTTGAAACAAATTTACGAAGCAAATTTTGATAATAGTCTGTCACCATTGGAATTGCTAAATGCCATCTATGTTCAAAATCTGTATACAATTTTCCCCAACATTTGTGTTGCTTTACGTATCTTTTACAATATACCTGTCACTGTAGCTAGGCAGAACGTTCCTTCAGCGTCCTTTCAAGAATCAAAAACTTTCATAGATCGTGTTCATCTCAAGAGCGAGTTTCAGGACTTGCCACGCTTTTTGTTGAATCCGTTTTGGCAAGACAGTTGATATTATTATAAAAAATTTTGCAGCGAAAAAAGCAAGTAAAGCCACTCTTTGATATCCGAACTTTCTATATTGAATAATTAAAATCTATAATCATTAAATTTATCAGAAATGTATTAAAATGTTACCACATAACTAGAAAAGATTATTTGAAATAATATGTGGCTGTTAAAAGAGAATTTTATTTCTACGTTACAATAAAATAAAATAAATAGTAAAGTTAAATTTATTGTCAGCTCTTAGTCCAAAAATCATTTAGTTGATGTGGCAAAAACTTTTTTTGATGTTCCATCAATAATGATTCATGAATGAGACTTCATTAATTCAAGTTAATCAAATGTATTAGTGGATTTTTTATAGGGGGCCCGTAAATTGTTTAGTCCCGGGCCCGGATTTTCTCTCTACGGCCCTGACTTACACATATACACACATATAACAAAAAGACAAACGTGAATATGAGTACCGAAATGAGAAATAAATAAGCAACTGTTCGAGAAGGTTGCTCGTGAAAACTCTAAACCTTAGGAGAAATAGACGACCGAAGCAAAAGAGAGTATAAAAGCAGCGCAAGTCGGAGAATTAATAATCAGTTTGGTTTTAAAACGCTATAAGTCAATTACGTGAGTAATTTGATTATGAAGTGCTACTACCAAAATAGAGATCCCAATAAACAACATCTTGCTATACTGAACATTTGAGTTATTTATTCGACGGTTTAGCGATTCGAACTATAACAGAAGGTGCAGAATAATCAAGGATTCCTAAAATTCGTGACAATAAGATCACACGTATTCGGATTAAATAATCGTTGAACTCATTGATACTTTCATTTATTTTAAAGTATTTGCGTTCTCATGTGGTAGTTGTTTTCAAATAGAGACAACGCAACCACATTGTGAGTTGTGCGTTTAAGTGCACCTTCCCTGCCAACCAATGCTACCCTATTTTTGTCATTTTCACCTCAAATACCAACACCAACTCACATTAATAAAATATTTATCCCCATGATTCGGAAACAAAAAAATAATTCATTTTCATGCTATTGCTAATCCAAAATGTTTGAATGAGTCAGTATTATTTTAGTTATTGAAAAGAAAATTATGACAAGCAGAAATTGAACAGCTGTTTTGAATAAATTATTTTGGAAAAATTGTTTGCAGCAAACATTATTTTACACAATCTCATCTAAAATTTGTATTATTGGTAAGTACTATTTATAATATGCAGAAATTAATAATAAAATGCAGAAATTAATAATACGTATATTTCCAGACTGACTATGGATTTAATGGAGTTAGCAAAAAAGAGCTCAAATGAAACGTAGATTGTTACCGCTGGCGAATTTCCTATCTGTTAGATGGTGCTGGAAAGCGGGCTTGATATTTTGCTGCTAGATGCGTCAACATACGTATTTACACCGATAGTTTCAAGTATCGCCTGATGAATGAATGGATGTGGCATAGTCGTTCATTTAAGAGTTGGGCTCACAAATTTCACGTCCGTGTCCATGCACAATTTCAAGTTTCACGAGATGAAGAAGTGGATTTGAAATAGCCGGTTACTTAAGAGGTGAACCCACACATGTTACACCATCCTAACTTTTGTGATTTTATTTCAGTTTCATTAACTTTTGTTTTAGGTTTCTTACATTTATTTATTATGCATATATTTCATTTAATTGCGTTTCACTGCATTCATTTTATTTTACTTTATTTCATTTTGTCCTTTTTTATTTATTTTTATTTTATTTTATTTTGTTTTATTTTATTTTATCTTATTTTATTTTATTTAATTTTGATTTATTTTATTTTATCTTATTTTGTTTTATTTTAATTTACATTATTTTGTTTTTTATTTAATTTAATTTTATTTTATTTTAATTTACAATATTTTATTTTATTTCACATTGTTTTATATAATGTAATTTTAGTTTATTTTATTTTTAATTTAATTTAATTTTATTTTAATTTACATTATTTTTTTTTATTTTTTTAAATTTATTTTTTTTTTAATTTAATTTAATTTTATTTTATTTTATTTTAATTTATTTTGTTTTATTTTATTTAATTTAATTTTATTTTAATTTGATTTCATATGTTTATTTTTCTTATCCGTTACTATTTTCTTTTTAATAAAATAAATTTATTAATTAGTTTCCATGGATTTATTGTTATAATAAATTTATTTTTATTATTTTCCAGTTTGGAGTAAGCAGAACTAACAGCGCGGGTGTTTAGGCCGATGCTATCAATGTCATCAGCATATGCCAGTAATTGCACGCTTTTATAGTATATTGTTCCAGTGTGGTTAAGTTCTGCAGCTAGTATAATTTTCTCCAGCATCAAATTAAAGAAATCGCACCCTGTCTGAAACCTCGTTTAGTTTCGAACGGCTCGGACAGGTCCTTCCCAATTCTGACTGAGCTGATGGTGTTGCTCAACGTCATTTTGCACAGCCGTATTAGTTTTGCGGGGAAACCAAATTCAGACATAGCGGCATATAGCCAGCTCTTTTTCGTGCTGTCGAAGGCGGCTTTAAAGTCGACGAAGAGGTGATGTGTGTCGATTCTTTTTTCACGGGTTTTTTCTAAGTTTTGGCGCATTGTGAAAATATGGTCGATGGTTGATTTACCAGGCCTGGATCCGCACTGATAAGGTCCAATCAGCCGGTTCACGGTGGGCTTCAATCTTTCGCACAATATACTCGAAAAGACCTTATATGCGATATTGAGAAGGCTGATTCCACGATAGTTGGTGCATTTTGCAGTATCCCCCTTCTTGTGGGCTGGGCAAAGAACACTTAGATTCCAACCGTCGGGCATGCACTCTTCCGCCCATATTTTGCTAAGAAGCTGCTGCATGCGCCTTACCAACTCCTCGCCGCCGTACTTGAATAGCTCCGCAGGCAATCCACCAGCGCCCACAGCCTTGTTGTTTTTCAATCTGGTTATTGCTATTCTAACTTCGTCATAATCGGGCGGGGGGACATATATTCCATCATCATCGATTGCGCGATCGGGTTCTTCATCTCTGCGCGGTGAATTGCTGCCTCCATTTAGGAGAACAGAGAAGTGTTCCCTCCATAATCTAAGCACTCTCTGGACATCAGTTAAAAGGTCGCCGTTTTCGTTCCTACAGGAGTCAATATATGATTACCCAAATTTTTATCCACTCATGGTTGGTAGGGTTACTACAGAATTAAGTTCATACTATGCAAATAAAATATACGAATTCTTAAATATTTATGTGCATTTTTTTATTGTTATACGAAAAAGTTGACAACCCATTGTAACGCAAAGTGTATGTGATTTTTTTAAATACTATTTGATGTTAAAAAATAATCTTAAAAAATAAAATTGATTGTTGGCAAGGCGCCAGAAATACAGGCGTAGATTTGTGAAAATGGAAATTTTAGCGAGTATATATGTACATATAACAATCAGCCATACAATATATTAATACTAGCAATAAATTAATCGTTTAACATATTTGCAAAACATATTTTCTAAAAAAATAATAGCTGTTTAAACTAAAAATAAACGCATTAGCTAGAAAATATAAAGAAAATTCGCACTATAAATATAAACTTATACACTACATATACATATATACTACTCTACACAGATCGATTTTTCTGGAAAATGTATTTGACTTTCGGCCATCCGATGCTTTGTGTGCCAGAAAAATGTTTTGTGTATTTATTAATTAAAATTTTTATTCGGCCGCAAATTTAACAGTTACATTTTTTGTCAAATATTTCATCGAAATCTATGGGATATAATCATAGTCGAAATTAAATAGGTAGATACTTAAAGTTAGCTGTAGCTTATTTGGCAGATAGGCAATGTTGAAATGTGGTAATTATACAATTTGTTTGATTTTTGGGTACAAAAAATATATTTTAATTCCATTTTAACGTATTTATCTGCGAAGATTCATTTAGATGCCTATAGACCATTTACGAAAGAGTCCCAAGCAATTGTATCTAAGAAATTTGATCAAGGACGTGAATATTGTTCCAAAGAACAATAGGCCTGAGTCGAACAAAAGGAGATTCAGATTGAACCAATAGCTTGCCGTCCTCAACAACGTTTGTGGTATTCCCTCGTAAACTATAGAAAATGTAGAAAGTTTATCATTTTACTGTCAACAGCATTGTGGATAAAACAAGTGTGATAACTTATCCGTCAAATTCCTGAGAGGATGTTCAATATGGCTGCTTTTAAGCGTTTTGACAGGATGTTCAGTATGGCGGAGGTATAGAATAAGACAGCGATAGTCAATAAAAAATCAGGTGATCCATTCTATTTGTAATTTTGACGTTTATGCAGACGTTATCACACTCGTCTTACCCACAATGGTCAACAGTTTTCTACAAGCAACAACAAAATACATTTGTGAAGAAATTTGTAGTTTCTACGTTTTCACTCAAACCATGGTGGAATAACCAGCCCCACTCTACGCTCTAAGTTCTTCTTTTCTCTGTCATTCGGCTATCTGAAAATTTTTCACCAATGTTGTCCGCGAAAAGGTGTTGCTTTTTGCATTTTTCAGGAGTACTGGATTTAATTAGAGAGATCCATCATTTGGCGTTGGCTTTCATTAGTAAGGCCGTGCTAAACTAATAAGTCCATATTTTTGATGTTTTCATTGCATGTGACCCGACCTATGAAAAGGCGACTTATGACTCAAAAAAAAAACAGCTGTTTCTCGCAAAAAAACAGCTGTTAACGGCTGTTTCTCGCAATTTCTTTTTTGAGTCATAAGCCACTTTTTCATAGGCCGGGTCACATATATCGTTGGTCCAATGCCAAAGAAATGAATGTGCATATTTGATGTGTTGAGAAAAACGCGCAACACATTGTTAAAAAAAGAGATTTAATTAATAGAGATTTAATTTTGTATTTTTCAACCACTATTGGAAGCATATATGTATGTAATACTCCTATATTGCTACAAAAACCTAGATACATTCCCAAACATCAGAGTGCCGATATATTGTTCTTTAAACGTTTTTGTTTTTGTATTCCATAATCGAATGTACCTAAATTCAAATTTTTTCTTGTCACACTTATGCTGCTACAAACACAAAAATTTTATAGGCTGTCTTGTTTTGATTTCGAATTCAAAACACATTGCGAACATTTTCTATTAGCAATATAGGAGTATTACATACATATATGATTGGAAGGTGTACTTTTGTAAACCACTAAGTAATGTGAATAGAAAAATGATTTTTGAATTTTTTTTTCAAAAAAATGAGCATTTGTTGTTTTGGCTTTGCAAAATTTGACATATATGTACATATAATATTTCGTTTAAACAAAAATGGCACATTCGTTTCTTTGGCATTGTACCCACGATATGTTTAATTGGTCCCAAAAAAATTTAAATAGTTTTTTGTTGAAACAAACTATTTGCATTCACGCCGTATTCAACCAAGGATCTTTCCCTGTACAGTGCTAGTGAAAACTTTCAAAGAATGTTTTTCTCATTCCTACAAGAACACCAAAAATGTCGTATAATACTCCCTAAAACTTTCGGGGAGTGTCTTTATCGTTAATGCAACAACAAAAACAACAAAATCTTCTGGTTCTAAGCCGACTGCCTCTGGGCTAGTATATGCCCTGACATATTTTGGTAAATAATACCTTGGTAACATTAGTAATACATAGAGATGGGAAATGGGTAAATACCCAAATGGTAAATACTAGAGTTGGCACGAATATTCGGCAATTATTCGGTATTCGGCCTATTCGGCCACTTTTTTTGCTATTCGGTATTCATGTAAAAAACACACGCTATATTACTCAAAATCATGTACTTATTTCCAAATTACAACACTTTAGTATTTAAAATTGATCAGTGGTAGGTAGGTAGGTTGAACTGGCCGGTCCATGAGGACCTCACATAGACTGATTGAGTCCGTAGTGTTACCAGAAGTTTGTTTTAACGACCAAACTGAAAAACCCTATCAAAAACCAGGACCTATGTTATAAAATAACTCCGTCCTCTTGGCAAACACTAGAAGCTTCCTAGGACTTAAGCCACTTGCTGCTTCTAGATCTGACAGCTGTATCACTCCTAATAGCTGGAGTCTTAGCCTGGCAAGTGCAGGGCACGAGCACAGAACGTGCTCGATCGTTTCCTCCTCCAACCCGCACTTCCTACACCTGCTATCACTGACCAAGCCTAATTTAAAGGCATGCGACGCCAGAAGGCAGTGTCCAGTCAGAATACCCGTCATGAGTCTACAGTCCTCTCTTTTTAATGATAGAAGCAACTGTGTTAGTCTAAGGTTGTAAGACCTACACATAATCTTCGACACTTTACAGCCCCGCGCTTGAACCCACGCCTTTTCTGCTTGGTCGATCATGTGCACCTCTCGCATTCGCTTAATCTCGCACAATCTAATTGGGACGTCTACGGAGCAAGCTTCAAGGGATGCGCCCTTTTTAGCTAATTCGTCCGCTTTTTCATTCCCATCTATTCCCATATGCCCTGGGACCCAATATAGATGTATGCTTCTCCCTGTCCCGATTCTCTCCAGAGACTGCTTACACTCTAACACGCATTTAGATGCTGTGCTATGCGAGATTATTGCCTTAATTGCTGCTTGACTGTCAATATAAAAGTTAACACGGTTGCAGCTTAAGCTATTCTCTTCCAGGGTTTCTACTGCTTTGGTTACGGCTAATATTTCCCCTTGGAAAACGCTACAGTAATCCGGCAGCCTGTAGGATCTGCTTAATTCCGGATCAGCGCAGTATACCGCAGACCCTACTCCTTCCACTATTTTGGAACCATCGGTGTACACATGTATCGCCTCGTCCGCCATTTGCGCACCCTTGCGCCAACCGTCCACCTCTATTGTGGCCTTAAGAACTCCCTCAAAGTGCAGGTAGGGAATCATGTAGTCTGTTCGTCTTGTGACTGAGGACGCTATACTACTATGGCCATATGGTCGGCGCTCAAGCTGCCCTGAAGCATCGAGCCTGGTTGCGGTCGTTAACGCTTTGTTCTTTGCTACCAGGTCTACAGGTGGAATGTGCAGAATGGCATACAGTGCAGCCGTCGGGGTTGTTTTCAGGGCTCCCGTAATGCAAAGCATCGATAGTCTGCATACCCCCTCTAATTTTTTGAGGTATGTTGTTTTTTGTGTGGCTTTCCACCAAACAAGAACTCCATAGTATAGAATAGGGCTTACAATCGCTGTAAAAACCCAATGAGAAAGAGAGGGCGATAGGCCCCACGTACACCCCAGCATTCTTTTACATGCATAGAGTGCCGTTGAGGCCTTCTTGACCCTCTCCTCCAAGTTGAGCTTCCATGACAGCTTACTGTCTAGGATGATTCCTAGATATTTTGTGCAAGGTTTCTCCTGTAAGGTCACCGCTCCTAACTTAGGCCTGGTCCAATTTGGGACCTTGTACCTCTTTGTAAACAAGACCATATCCGTCTTCTCCGCATTGACTTTCAGCCCGACATTAGATGCCCAGGTATGAATATCCCGAAGCGCCCGATCCATCAAAGAACTAATCGTTGGAAGGCATTTTCCACTTATGACAATTGCAACGTCATTTGCGTAAGCCGTAAGTTTTACGGGTCCCTCATCGAATTGCCTGAGCAGTTGGTTGATGACCAGTGTCCACAGCAGAGGTGATAGCACCCCTCCCTGCGGCGTGCCCCTGTCCACTGATTTCGTGGCCTCGTACAATCCCCATTGTGATGTAATCTTTCTGCAATTTAACATGCAGCCGATCCATCTGATTAAGGCAGGATGTACTTTAATGTAATTAAGACCATCCATAATCGCCCATTTTGCAACATTATTGAAAGCCCCGGCAATGTCCAAGAAGACTCCTAGAGCATACTCCTTATATTCCAGGGATTTCTCTATGCTTATTACCACCCTATGCAATGCGGTGTCTACCGACTTGCCTTTGGTGTACGCATGCTGTGTTGTGGAGAGCAGCTTTTCATCCACGTTGGACTTTATGTACACATCTATCATGATCAGTGGTAAGTTATGTTAGATAAAAATAAGCTTTTCATCATTTTTGGGTAGTAAACGATTATGCTTTTCATCGTAAATGTTACCAGCATCAGAAAATAAGGTCTCACTAAACACGCTACTTCCAGGAGAAGAAAGATAAACTTTAGCAAACTTTTAAACTTTGCCACAGCATTCTTCTCCACGTCCTCCTCATTATTAGCATTTCGCATATTATCTGTAGCGACTTCCTCAAAGCAGTTACAGAAACTGTCGTGTATTTCAGTAGTCCTATCATTTTCATTCAGGTTTCTTTTCTTACGAATTAGAGAAGAATCGTCATCGGTACTATTTTCAGAGCTTCTAGAAGAATTTTTTGTCTTGCTCTTTCTGTTTGAACCAATCTTAGGAAACACGGTTTGAAGCGAGGATCCAGAAAAGCAGCAACCAGATATTTGTTTTTTTCATCGAAGCTGAATCGCCTTTCAAACTTGCCTTGCAGTGAAGATCTCATTGTTACTAAATTTGGTACTTTCTCAGCTGTCTCTGCTTTTCCCAGATATTTTAATAAATTTACTGCATGTGGAATCACTTCAGAGACGCAACAGATACCTGAGCTCGTTATTTTTCTAATCTCTTCGAATGGTTTGAGGAGTTTGATACATTGTTCCAATAGTTCCCATTGTCAGATTTATTAAAGTTTCATGATCTGTTACGTATAAGCAGAAAAACAGGTGTCCACTTGTCTTAATCCAGCTAACGCGCCCCGATAAGCATGTAGTTCGTGCCGAATATTCGGCGCTTCGGCCGACAGCGTTGCCGAATATTCGGTATTCGGTATTCGGCCAATTCACTATTCGTGGCATCTCTAGTAAATACCCGGTAAATTGGGTATATATGGTAAAAATGGTTAGATACCCAAATATTTACCCAAAAGAAGGGTAAAAATAATCTTTTGGAAAATATGGGAAACAAACACACAAATTCAATCCAAAATGTACCCAATTTGTCCTATATTGGTGGGCAGTTAGCCATTACGCTATCGGTTGAATTAGTTTTAATCTGTAATCCAGCGTTTTTCAAAAATATTTAGCCAATAATACATCCATTGTAAAAATTTAAGTTTACTCAGTAAACAATTTAAGTCAAACAAGAGTCGGAAAAATATCTAAATTGGAACGTTTACAGTCGGTATGTGCTTATTTGGGATGCTGTAACCAATGTATTTCCTTCTTGCAATGGTCGTCCTATATGAGCCTACTAACGTATATCATTTGAGCCTAAATAAGAGTCCGACATATGTGTTAAAAGCTTTTTAAACAGCTCATATTATACTCTACTGGAACTCACCGACGTCATTTTTAACTCTAATAAACTCTGATTATCTGATACCTATATGGCCTATTTATTAGGCATCGTCAGCGCTTTTTGGGGTCATATATAGTTCGACACACCTGAACAGAGCGTGACAGCTTTGCGATCACATTAAAGATGTCGATAAGCGTCCATCAGCGGAAAAACGTCGATGCTTATACAAAAAAGAGTAGCAAGGGTAACTATAATGTACAAACGTAATTCATTTTGTATTAAAATGAAAAATTGTAGCAAAGTTTCAAAATTTGTTCCAAACTCGCTGTGACGAAAATAAATAGTTGATAAATGATAATTTTTGCATGCTAGGTTAGGAGCTTTTAGGCCATTAAATAAAGGGCAAAACCCACTTATTTTGGACTCGTTTCGGATTCTTAAATTACGGACGCCGTGAGCATGTTTGAGGGGTAGCTTTGTTTGCGTAAATATGTGTACCCTATAAACATTCTCTTACAGTTCTGGAGTTCAATGTGGGTCCGAAAAATATCAGCTTCAAAAATGCTATCACCTTAAAACCTTTTATGACTCCAATTTGATGAAATTATGAACAAACGAAAAATATTAAAATCAGTAAACTAGGCAGCTCCGGAATAAAAACTCAGAAATTGTTCTGCAACAATTTATTCTAAATAAATAAATAATTCAACTAATACTTATTTCATTTCTATCTTATCCTCATGGGAGTTTTATCACAACAATTTTCTCCCCTATGTTTTCCGCTTCGGATATATGTCCAAAATTCTTCCTAAACGCCCTGAAGTAGTGTCATTAAAAGACTCAGCGGTATATGACGCCAATAAGGCTCATATATGACATCGGAAGGAGGCCTGTATAAGACTTATGTTAGAGGCAAAATATGAGCATATAGCATCCGCTTCAGGCTCCTAAATGAGTTCATAACGAGTGCAAACGATCCAAAGTTTGGACTCCTTTCAGATTAATTGTTGACTCCGAGTGTTTGCTGGGTTATATGTTTAAAATCAAAACGAAATTTTTTTAATTTCAAATGACGTATAAATTTAACTGAATTGTAATTCCAAGCAGCCTCGATTCAAATAATTTTTAAATACCCAAAAAAGATACAAAAAAGAAATATTCCGGGTATTTTCCTGGTATTTACCCATAAAAATTGTAAATACCCGGTAGAATCCCAACTCTAGTAATACATCATGAATTCAACTGTCAAGACATTTTGGGGCATCTTCTGATTAAGTTTGTCATTTTTATTTGGAAGAGCATATGTTTTGCTCCCGACTCTCAACGACAAATCAACAAAGCAGATGAGCATGTCAATGAATTTTAACGGGATGGAAATTTAAGAGTAACACGATCACTTCCAAGTGTGACTAAAACTTTTCATCGCACCCGAAACCCATTTAAGTTCCGCAAAAGGCAATAAAGTTCAACTAAATAACTGACGTCATACCTACAATATATGACTAACATCTGTTTTTTTATGTCCGATTTTTCAATGAATGTTTCGACTGCAGTTGAAATTGAGGTCAGTTTACTAAAGTAAAAGTAAATTAATGTAAACTCGCACTGGTCTTTTGTACTCAATTTTGCATTTGCGTTAGGTGGCAGTGATATGCTGAAAAAAGAAGCTTCTGTAATGGTTTTCGTAGCAAGGTATTTAGTTTTCTACACCTATTTTTTCAAAGCGGGTAAAAATTATACCCTCTTCTGACCGTCGAAAATACATCCCTACCGTTTCAGATAGCGTACATCTTCTGTCTTTTTTCATTTACTTCACCTGGTGATTCCACCATGACTCAAACCCATGATGAAATTAATATTCAGGTGTTCTCATCCCGTTGACGTTTTCCCTTATTCTGTTCGGCATGCATAATTTAGAGAGTTGTCTATCATACATAACTGCCTTTGAATTCTACTACGATCGGAGTAGATTTTACTATACGTTTAGAAATATAATAACTATGTAACCCTCTACCAGAATTTTTAAGACATAAACATAAATTTGTATTCCCCAAAAGATTATAGACAAAATTTTGCAGAAATCTGAATTTTTTGAGGAAATTTGTAGGAAAAATTTAGTACTTTTGTAGTACAAGTAACTACTGGCAAATAGAGATGTCGAAAAAGTGAGGTTATGTTGTTGACATCGCCTTAATTATTTCATCATGACTCAAACCCATGATTCAATTACCAGAGGTTTGTTCTCTAATAATGGCAGAGCTTTGACACTTGTTACAGACACTTGCTGTTACAGATACTTGCTGTTCAAACTGTAATTTTTATATTTCATAGCAATCCATGTCAATAATATTGAGAAAGCAGTTTTGCCTTTGATTTTTAATTCAGGGGGAAAATTTTCTTGTTTAAACTATAATTTTTTGAAGCGCTAAAATAATTTAAATAAAAATTGCTATCAAACATATAGTATTGATTTTTTCCCAACATTCTTCAAAAAATTATATATTATTAATTATATCGTTTTATTAATTTCAATATACGCCGCGCAAATTGTGAATCTTAAAAATTTTTCGTACACCTCCGAAAACAAATGGCCAAAGCTGTACTCTCTGCAATCATGGCGATACTGACGAGATGGTCCAATGCGACGTATGTGATGCCTGGAATCACTACAACTGCGCCGGAGTGACTTCTGAAGTCGAAACCCATCCTTGGAAGTGCATTAAATGCAGGGAGAATGAGGAAGTAAGGTCAGCCCGAAGTGTAAGGACAACAAAAACGGCTGTAGCGAACTCAAAATCAAGTTCGAATCGACGGAAAATAAATTTAGAGCTACAACGCTTGGAGTTAGAGCGCGCGGAACGTGAAAAACAGTATCACGATAAGAGAATGCAATTGCTAACAGAAGTTGAAGTTTCAGAAGGAAAAGGCAGCTGCAGTGAACCCGCATCGAGAACAAAGGCATGGGTTGCGCAAGTTCAACCTCAGAAAAATGCATCACAGCCACTCCAACCTTTTACCAATGTACAACTTGCAATACGCCAAAGCTTTGCAAAGGAGCTTCCAATCTTCACAGGAAAACCGGAAGAATGGCCGCTTTTCTACAGCTCGTATCAAGAAAGCAATAAGTTATGTAATTTTAGTGATGCTGAAAATCTTTTACTACTCCAGAAATGTCTCAGAGGAAAAGCGTTGGAAGTGGTAAGCTCTCTTCTTTTAATCCCAAAAAATGTCGCTGAGGTAATAAGAACTTTGAAAATGATGTTTGGTCGCCCGGAAATTATCATCTACGATTTGTTGAGTAAACTTCGGTCCGAAGTACCACCACGAGCTGACAAATTAGACACGCTTGTATCTTACGCAGTTACTGTCCGAAACCTGTGTTCAACAATTTAAGCATCTGGATTAGAGTCCCACATGAAAAATCCCCTACTACTTCAGGAGATGGCTGATAAGCTGCCTCCTCAAATAAAGATGAATTGGGCATTGTACAATATAAACGAAGAAGCCGATATTTGTTCATTCTCAAAATGGCTACTAGACGTCTCGGAAGCTGTTGTTAAAGTTAGTCCAGGTATTTTTAAAGTTAGCGGAAGTCTGCATACCCACGAAAGGGAGAATTTGAAGTCAACCTGCAGTATTTGTAATGGGAACCATATAGCAACGAATTGTGTGAAGTTCAACGCAATGACGCTTTCAGAGAGGTGGGACCAGGTGAAGCAGAAGAAGTTGTGTAGAATTTGTTTGCAGAAGCATGGAAATTTTCGCTGCTGTGAGAAAAAATGCAGTATTAATGGCTGCGAAGCAAGGCACCACAAGCTCCTGCATAATTTTGCACCCAAATCTATAGTTGTTACCGCTCATTCCAATCAGTTAAGTAGAAATAAAACATATTTTAAAATAGTTCCGGTTACACTATATAATATCAACCGAAAGGTTGATACTTTTGCCTTTCTAGACGACGGATCTAACGTTACTCTCCTGGAGAGAAATTTATGCGAAAAATTAGATCTTAAAGGGGAACCGAAAAATGTGTGCCTGAAATGGACATCGGATACTACACGCAATGAAGATGGTTCTAAATTAGTAAACCAGCAAATTTCACAGCGACATCCGAATGCCAAGAAGTATGATATTTTAAACGCCCACACTGTCAAAAACTTAGCACTTCCAGTACAAAGTGTCACAAAGGAAGATTTATCATGCTATTTCCATTTGAGGCATATACCTTTGGAGTTTTACGAAAATGCCGTGCCACAAATTCTTATTGGGCTCAACAATGGATATTTATGCAACAGTTTGAAGACTAGGGAAGGATTTCCATATGAGCCGTTTGCATCTAAAACTCGACTTGGTTGGGTAATTCATGGAGGAAATGAAACCACAAACAACACCATGGGTTTCCATAAAATCGAAGAATGCGATTGTGAATCCGAGTTAAAAAGGCTACATGAAATTGTTTCCAGTTACCTTTCACTCGAAAATATAGACAAAACAGTCGATCTCAAGTCACCCGAAGATGAACGTGCAAATAAAATTTTACAATCAACGACAAGGAGAATAGGAAATCGTTTTGAGACAGGTTTGTTATGGCGAGATAATATACCTACAGTTTCAAACAGTTATCCTGCGGCTTTGAAACGCTTAACTTGTTTAGAGAGAAAGTCTGGTCCGGAGCATATACCTATTATAAATCAGCAAATACTTTCTTTAGTTGAAAAGGGATATGCCCGAAAACTTTCTCCAGATGAAGTTTTTGAAAATAGTGGAATTATATGGTATCTGCCTATTTTCACAGTAATTAATCCGAACAAACCTGGGAAAGTTCGACTCGTTTGGGATGCAGCTGCTAAAGTTCGTGGAACTTCATTGAATTCCATGCTGTTTAAGGGTCTAGACTTGTTGACTCCGCTTTTATCTGTACTTTTCTGTTTTCGAACTTTTAAATTCGTCATAAGTGCTGACATAAAAGAAATGTTTCACCAGGTGCGGGTTCTAAAATCTGACCAAAACGCACAACGATTCATTTGGAGAAACAACGAGGTTCAAAGAAAGCCTGACGTATATGTAATGCAAGTGATGACGTTTGGCGCAGCCTGCTCTCCAACATCAGCACAATATGTTAAAAACAAAAACGCATTAGAGTTTGCAGGTGAGTTTCCGAGAGCCGCAGACTCGATCATGCACCATCATTACGTAGATGATTTATTAGAAGGCGCGGATACTGAGGAAGATGCGATTCGGTTAGCAAAGAAAGTTAGATTTATCCATAAAGAAGGCGGTTTCTTCATACGAAATTGGAAATCCAACTCCAGAGCTGTATTAAAAAGTCTTGGAGAGATAGAAGAAGAAACTCCTGTACCCATCAAGGATCAGTCATCTGAAATGGGAAACGAAAAAATCCTGGGTATGTGGTGGTCTACTGAGAGTGATGTATTCACTTATCGCTTAAAATTGTATCGAGTGGATGAGGATATTCTCAATGGGCATAAAAAACCAACAACGACAGATGTCTTACGTACTCTGATGTCTTTATTCGATCCGCTAGGTTTCCTCTCACACTACGTTATTTATCTTAAGATTATATTAGATTATACAAGAAGTCTGGAGAACAACTGAAGGTTGGTTAAATAAAATTAGCGAAGAAGTGTTTAAGAAGTGGCTTATTTGGTTGAAGCTACTACCCGACATAGAAAAAGTTAAAATTCCAAGATGGTACCTAACAAACTCAGACTCAGATATTCAACTGCACATATTCGTAGATGCCAGTGAATTGGCATATGCAGCTGTAGGATTTTTCGTATAAACTCATCCTCTGGGCTGAATGTATGCCTTGTGTTTGCTAAAGCAAAGGTCGCTCCAAAACAACCAGTTTCCATCCCTCGTCTTGAGCTGATGGCCGCAGTACTAGGAGTTCGAATAGGTGATATGATTTGCAAGCAGCAAAATCTGCAGGTAAACAGCAGAACTTTTTGGTCAGACTCCAATACCGTCCTTTCTTGGCTACGATCAAATCCTCGAAACTTCAAACAATTTGTAATGTACAGTATTGGTGAAATACTCGAAGGAAGTAAGCTTTCAGAATGGCGATATGTGCCTACTAAACTTAGCGTTGCAGATGATGCTACAAAATGGAAGAAACCTTTCCAGTTTTATTTGAAAAGTAGGTGGTTTGCAGGACCAGATTTCTTGTGGCAACCGGAATTTGCGTGGCCTCAAAGAATCACGAACAGTATGGAAAACAAGGAGGAATTAAGACCACATATAGCATTTGTTCACGTTATGGAAAATTTCGACGATAATTGTCTGGACTTGAACAAATTTTCAAGCTGGAATCGCCTTTTACGAGTTACTGCTACTATTTTCATGTTTGGTCTTAAGCTAAAGAAGAGGATAGCCCTAAAGATGAACAAGGATTACGACATGCCAAATAAAAGTTTAATATTAGCAATGGCAGAAAATTACATATATCGAAAAATACAATTTAGTACTTTTAAGGATGAAATTGCTACTCTGAAAAAAAAACGCAATATTCAAAAAGCTAGTCCTATTTTCAAGTGTTCGCCATATTTAGATGAAAATAATGTACTTCGTATAAAAGGTAGAATCGATGCGCTGACTATACCCGAAAACTCGAAGCGACCTATTATTTTGCCAAAAAACAATTGTGGAACGACTCTTATAATTCGCCATTTTCATGAAGAGCTGCGTCATATGCACCATGATACCTGCTTAAATGAAATCCGACAAAAATTCTACATACCTCGTTTACGAGTGGAACTTAAAAGAGTGCGTAGGCTTTGTCAGTTTTGCAGAAATACAGCATCTATGCCAGCGGTTCCAGAAATGGCTACACTACCACGGTGCCGACTATCCACATTCGCACGTCCATTCTCTTATGATGGTGTTGACTACTTTGGACCGATGCAAGTCAAAGTGGCTCGCCATCAAGAAAAACGATGGGGTGTCTTATTCACTTGCCTCACTGTGAGGGCAATTCACATCGAGATCGCAAGAGATATGACAACAAGCACCTGCATAATGGTAATTCAGAATTTCATTGCAAGAAGAGGTATACCGATCGAGATTTATTGCAACAATGGTACAAACTTTCATGGCGCTGAAACTGAATTAAAGAAAGCAGTTTGTGAATTGGATTTTGAACTGATAGCTGAAAAGTTTGTTACAGCATCAACAACATGGCATTTTAATCCACCAGCAGCACCACATATGGGTGGAAGTTGGGAGCGTTTAATACAATCCGTGAAGAAAGTACTTTACAACATCATGCCAAATCATATTTTTAGAGTCGATACTTTGTATTCTGCGCTTCTGGAATGTGAGCGTATTATAAATTCCAGACCACTGACTTACGTAGATTTGGAAAACACAGAAGATGAAGTCTTAACTCCAAATCATTTCTTGCTTGGATCATCCAGCTGTAGTAACCCCTTGGGCAAATTTTCTGAGACCGATTGCAACTTGCGAAAGAACTGGCGAAAGGTACAATACTTTGCTGATATTTTCTGGAAGCGTTGGATTCAAGAATATTTACCAACTTTAACACGTCGAAGTAAATGGTTTCAAAAGGTTGACCCAATTAAAATTGATGATGTTGTCATATAGTAGATCCGAATTTGCCTCGAAATAATTGGCCAAAGGGGATCGTTCAATCTGTAATGCAAGTAGCAGATGGAAATGTTAGATGTGCTACCGTAAAAACAAAATATGGAATATTTAAGCGGCCTGTAACCAAATTAGCAAAGTTAGATGTGGCTGGTTAAAATCCGTGAAATTTTAACGGGGGAGAGGATGTTACAGGCACTTGCTGTTACAGATACTTGCTGTTCAAACTGTAATTTTTATATTTCATAGCAATCCATGTCAATAATATTGAGAGAGCAGTTTTGCCTTTGATTTTTAATTCAGGGGGAAGGTTTTCTTGTTTAAACTATAATTGTTTGAAGCGCTAAAATAATTTAAATAAAAATTGCTATCAAACATATAGTATTGATTTTTTTCCCAACAACACTCCCAAATTTAAAAATTTGGACGGGTTGCTTTTACGATGTACGGAAAACGGGGAATAATTCAGCGAAAATTGTAGTAGAAAACTATCTTTAGTAATATATTGGATAGTGACGCTAATTTCGTAAATGCCAACAGTTTTTGGGGAAATTATTAATTTTTTACTAAATATTTTGAGAAATGTTAAAAAGTTAAATTGCTCTGATCGGTCTTTCAGAATTTTTTCGAAGAAAGCCAAACTTCAGAATTTTATTCAAAAATATGTATGTACACTATCTCGCATTTTGTTTCAAAAACTCCCTACCTGAGCATAAATTCAATACACTTTGACATAAGATCGGGCGTTTTTGAAAAACATTTTGAGATAAGGTATTCTTCAACCTAATTCTGATAAAGGACGCTTTGGAAATAAATCCTGAGATGGGGAATTTTTGGAAAAATATTTTAAGCTAGGGCTATTTCTAACCGGGAACCGACAGTCGCAATGAACTCACAAAAAAAAAAAAAAAAAAATAAAAATGGTTGATTGTCTTAGAACTTCATATTCCGGCCTTGACAGAAGAGTTAACTAATTTGCTGTCTTGCTGCACAGGAATTATTTACCTATTTATTCTGAGACTTCGAAAAGCTGTTTACCGTTTAAGTATTTATGTAATCGTTCCGGATAAACCGTTATTTGGAATACTCAAAACACATTCGTTTCATACTACGTCAGGAGGTCCGAATGTTCCAAATAAGTATAGAAATTAAATTCCAAATATAAAAACGATTCCATAAATACGTAAATAAAGACGAAGGTATCGAACAAATGGAATGAATAAGTTAACACACTCAATGACTAAAATATTTAGTTATGGCATTTCCAATATTTACAATGCTAATTTCAAATGAAATATAGGGCGCTTTCCTACTATTTTTTGCATTTTATCGCTTCTTTTTGGGGGAAAATCGACGTATTTGTTGAAAAAATCGACGAATATTTTACTTTTCCATATTGCAAATTCAATTTTAAATAGCCCAAAATATTTTCTAATAAAATTAGGGAGGCTCGAAATTCATTTCAGACCTATGGTCCCATGGACAATATTACTCAGCATGACCCATAGATTCAGAAACTAGATGTGCACCTGAAGTTTTTTCCCATACAATTTCACCCGCCCCAATGTATATACATATTAAAAAAATATAAATATGTATAGTTTAAAAAAACTAAAAAAAACAGCAAATATGGTGCCGTTTTAGTATCTAAAATCCACTTAGATATTGGATAGCACCGTAGCACAGAGGTTTGTGTCTCCGCTATTAAGCACAATTCGTTTTTTAGCGAGTTATTTAACCACTTCAATAATTACCGCTAGATGAGTCTAATAGCTCCGACACATAAGCAGTTTTTCATATAGATGAGTTTAACACAAGCTTATGCATTATGAGTAGATTGCACGTATTTTTATGGAGAATGGTAGAATGAGCGACACTGGCGCCATCTGATATTGAAAAGTAGCCAACTCCCCAATTTTGTTCCAAGCAAATCATAAGAAAAGAATTTGACATTTGCTTTGGCTAAAGGTTTTGGCACACTTTGCAAGTGAAATTATTTTTCCCACTGGTTGGTAAATTTTCTAACATTTTTCAGAATTAAAAACTGCCATATAACAATCGAATACGACACAAAATATGTTAGCAAGTATTTTTGTTGTATAGGGAGAATGTTTACAACAGTGCTTCGCGAAATTTTGTATGTGAATTGGCAAGGCGTAATAAACTTCAACTGCCAAGTCTGAAGTTCCTTCATATTTACAAACGCAACGTCTTGGTTCATTGTGGCGATGTTATTGGAATGCATAAGCTTGTGTTAAACGCATCTATATGAAAAATGGCATTGTGTCACCGCCTTAACTCTCCTTTGCGCGCCTAGCCTAGAGGGTTACAAAGAAGCATACATACAAGTGAAACTAATAAAGGAGTGTTAAAAATAACAGTTTTCTTTGTGTGGAAGTTTTGTAAACTTTTTGAATGCATAACTTTTTGAATGTAACATTTTCTACTAGGTTTTCTAGACTGAGAGAATACCTTTTTTTCATACCAGCCACTGGAGTCAACGGTATCGAACATACGAGTTTTTAAATACTCCGAAAAAGCGGTCAAGGAAAATGTTTATAAAATTGTAAATAAATATCAGGCCGTAATTCAAAAGTTATAATAAATAATAAATCTAATAAATACAAATAAATATATTCATAGCACAGCAAATAAATAACATAAATAACAAAAGGATTGATGATAGTTGTTGCCTTGGCCAATCCAAACTTTTCGCGGATACGAATTGACGGCAACAAATTTCGTTTCTTCCGATTGGTGGCCTAGAGCGCCACGAGAAAGGGAGACCGCTACAATGTACTCTGTACCCGTTACCTTGCTTCGCGGTAAATCGATGATGATGCAATTATGACGAAGTCAAAATAGCAATAACCATATTAGAAAACAAAACCGCGAACACTGATAAATTGCCTAGGGAGCTATTTAAACATGGCAGCGAGGAGTTGGTAATTCGCATGCATCGGCTTCTTTGCAAAAGATGATTAGGACACTCCCCGAAGGTCTTGGGGAGTGTTATCGATTTTGATGGTTCTTTGTCGGATGCAGATCCGGCACGTTCCGGTAACAAGCATCATTATGATAATTTTGGACTTCAAATATATTTGGATCAAGATAAAAATTATTTTCGGATTTTTTTTGAGTCCGATAGAACTACATAGTTAAACTCGGACTTTTAAAAAGAAAAGTTCGAAAATCCGGACTTTTATTTTTTAAGGCCAAAATAAAAGTCCTGTTTGATAACTAAGAAACGGCTTCTCCGAAGTAAAAAAATTTTCTAATCCGGATAAGCCGTTTCTTTGTTATCAAGCGAGACTTTTATTTTGGCCTTAAAAAATAAAAGTCCGGATTTAACTTTTATTTTTAAAAGTCCGAGTTTAACTAGTTCTACCGAACTCAAAAAATAAAAATACAAATTACACATATAAAAGGACATATAAAAGGACTTTTATGGAAAAAGTTCGAAAAATAAAAATGATGCATGATTCGACATGATATTGCTATAGGGCTACCTGGGAACTCAAACATTTTCACCTAGGACAATTTTTGACCAGGACTTTTTCGACTCAGAAAAAATAAATAATTATTATTTTCCGTCCCTGGAACTAGCCGGACAATCTCGGGAACGATTTTGTATGCCCACATGAAACCTTCCGCGCCATCCCGCCATCCCGCCCTCCACCCCCTAGATACATGAGGAACTTGGGGTCGCCAGAGCCTCGGCTGTTAAAGAAACAGGATTCGCCACGGGTAGGTGAGAACGGCAATTGCGCTGGCAACCCTTTGAAAAGGTTACGCTACACAACCCCTTGAATCAATTTGATATTTTAGTCGCCTCTTACGACAGGCATAGGAAGCTATTTTTGAGTGACCATATAGTGGAGCGATGCAAGAAGGCAGCAGCAGCGCTCTTTACCTGCAAGAGGGCGATTGGCACCTCCTGGGAATTCTCCCACAAGGTGACATACTGGATTTATACAGCCATTGTGCGCCCGATTCTTCTTTATGGTGCCTTGGTCTGGTGGCCTGCACTAGCTAAAACTGCCTATCTTAAAACGCTTCAAAAGGTGCAATGGAGTTCGGAGCTCTGCATCACCGGGGCTCTCGGCTCCACTCCATCTGAAGCACTCAACACAATGCTATACCTTCCACCTCTTGACCTGGTGGCGAAGGAAATAGCGGTCATCGCCGCTCTACGCATAAGGGAAACAGGTCTCTGGTCAAATGGTTCTAGTGGACACGCAACAATCCTGGGCACGAACGCCCCAGTCCCAATACCGGTGCGCACTGACTACTGCACGCCAAAGAACGTCTTCGTTAAAAACTATAGTATATATATACCATCGCGACAGGACTGGAATACCAGACAACATACGGTACCGGGTGCCATCAACATATTCACGGATGGTTCTAAGCTTGACGGGAAGGTGGGAACAGGCCTCTTTTCGCGGGATCTGGGTCTAGAGGTCTCTTTTCGCCTACCAGATCACTGTAGTGTTTACCAAGAGGAAATGCTGGCAATACACAGGGCTGTGAACCATCTAGGGTCTATGCCTAAGGATGGTAAACTGCTGTTTATTTTCTCAGACAGCCAGGCATTAAAGGCTCTGGACTCATTCGTCGACAACGCAAAGTCGGTCACTGAATGCCGCAGATCTCTTAACGAGATGGCTCAGCACTTCAGAATCAGCCTTATATGGGTACCTGGGCACAGGGATATTGAAGGCAATTGTAGAGCAGACGAGCTGGCCAGAAGAGGCACCACCGACCATATCCTTCCGGGAAATGATTCGGTAGGCATACCCATGGCCACTTTCAGGCTTCGTGTGAGCACAAGCACTATAAGAATCGCAAATGGACTATGGTCAGCCATATCATCGTGTGAGACATTCAGGCAAACCTGGCCCTCATATGACAAGGGGCGCACAGAAGCGCTTCTGATTTTAAACAAATCAGTTCTATCGTCCCTGATAAGGGTCCTAACAGGGCATTGCTTAATAGGCACACATGGTGCTAGAATGAGGGTAACGACCTTCGACTATTGTCGCAGCTGCAGATGTACAGAAGAGGAAGAGAGTGTCCAGCACCTTCTCTGTCATTGTCCAGCGCTTAGTAGGCGCAGGTTGGCCATCCTTGGTAAACCTTTTCTACATGACCTCGCTGAGGTCTCTAGCTATCAAGTAAAGGCTCTAGCAAAATTTATAATTTCCACGAGGTGGTTAGACCCGCTTTAGGCAGGGCAGGGGTCCTCTTTGAGACCGTATAGGGAATTACAATGGGCCCACTGGTGGCCTAAGTAGTGAGCTGTTACCATAGAGTCCAGCTCAGCCCTTGCAACCTAACCTAACCTAACCTACGACAGGCATACCTACCGTCGGTATATTCTAAGCCCCCTAACTCGCTGGGGGATGCAAAAGATGGTCTGGTCGGACGAGTGCATGTCTGATGATTGGAATCTGCTGTCCTCATCAGCAACCACGCCACTGTTTGCAACCATAATTCCGAAATAACAAAAGACTTCGTTTATTTGGAAACCATAATTAACACAAACAACAAGAAATCCAGCGAAGAATCACTGTTGCCAATAATTGCTAATTTGCACTAGGTAGGCAACTTAAAAATGAAATCCTCTCTCGGCAAACAAAAATCATGCTCTACAATTCAATTATCGTACCCATCCTGCTGTTTGGCGCAGAAGCCTGGACCATCACATCACATGAGACCCCTCTGGGAGTGTTCGAGTGAAAAGTTCTTCGAAAGATTTACGGACCTTAACGCGTTGGCAACGGAAAGTATCGAAGATTAAAAGATTCTTTTTATAGAGCTGTACGAGCCTTACTCATACATCAACATAGTCCAGTCCAGCGAATTAAATCACAGCGGCTTCGTTGGTTAGGTCATGTTATACGAATGAAGGATTGTTCCAGCCAAGAAGGTATTTAAGCAGAGGCGACCCCACTACGCTGGAAGGGAAACTATTTAAATTCTCTTGGTGTCACCAATTTGCACCAGTTGCACAGCGAGGAAGCGACTGGATAGTCGGTTTGGGCGGCCATGTTGTTGTGATGTTGTGTTAACAGTGCTTCACCCCATTCAATGAGCTCGACCACTCACAAATTGTCAACAAAGTCCTCTAATGGGAGTTCAAGGAAACTGGCAGTTTCAACAGGGGCGGACCATAGGGAGATTGGTGTTAGAGGCGTAGTTTCCACATTACAATTGAAAAGATGGTTGGTGGAGGAAAGATCGCACGCAGGACATACATTACGCATGTCGGGGTTGATTCTAGATAAGTAAGAGATTAACTTGTTACAGTATCCAGCACGAAGTTGGGTAGGGTAACTCGTATCTCCCTTGTTAGTGTGCTTTCTTCTTCTGAAAGAGTAGGTTATTGTATATTGATAACAGTGTTTAACGGGCGCGTCCTGACAAAAGCGTTTACCGATTCTGTGTCGATTTTGCTTAGGGTGTTGTCGGGAAGCGACTTGAGGATTTTGTTACGGCTTTGAACTTTAGATACAATTTCGATGTCATGTGCCTTGAAGGTCCAAGTATTATCGAACGTTACCCCTAACATCTTTGGGTGACTGACAGTCGGTAGCGTGACGCCATCGACGAGAACGTCCAATATTTGCGTCTGTGCCCGTGGATTTTGTCGGTGATAATGCCAGGTTGCGCAAGGTGAAGAAACTCGAAAGACCGAAGAGATAGCTGTTTATTTTAGAAACTAATTCATCTATTGAAGGACCAGGTCCCGTTGCCATAATCGTGCAGTCGGCCATAACCATTTAAAACGGAACCCCAAACAAATTATAGTACATATGAATTTCGTATCGATTTGATTAGTAAAATAAAGGCTCAATATAGCCTTTTTTAACGAAGGCGAGTAAGATACGATAGTTAAAGTCGAACATAAGCGCTTGAAAGACTATTTTCTAATTATTTAGATGTGGTTTTTCCGGGGCCTTGAACAAAGGACCTTTGGTGTGGTAGGCAAGCGCGGTACCGCCAAAGGAAAGGATTCCAGAGAAAAAATGGGATTAAGAAGTACTAAATCTATGCTCATGTGGCTCAACTTGCAGCGATAAGAGTTGTACATATAGTTGGTATAAAAGAACATATTGTGGCGAATATTACAAGCCAACCTAATATAAACGCATGCAAGTCATTTTCTGTCAAAAATTTCTCATGCACATACAACTTGTATGAGAGCAACCCAAATTGAATTTGCTGCGTCAAAACCTAACTCGATTTCCAATTTTTGTTCTGCGTGACATTTAGATTTGACTTTTGCACACATGCTTTACATTGTCGCAACGCATGCTTATTTGGGTTAGGGCAAAAAACGCCGGTTGTTTGCGTGCGCTAAAAAAACGTAGTGGGGTTTTATTAGGTTGGGAGGGTGCATAATTATCAGAAATCCCAAAAATTCGTTACAATATGTTAGATGACTATTTGAAATGCAGCGACCACCGAATCGACCATAAACTCACTGCAGCATACGATCTTCACAAGAAACTTCTTCGATCTACGATAGAAGGCCGTGAAAACCGAACGTAGGAAAAAGGCGATAAAAAAAAAGAGTCCCATCACATTTTAACTGCGTCTATCTTATAACAGATGCCTTAATCATCAATAGAAATTTATGTTGCAAACAACTTCGAGTACTTGTTTAATTTCGACTATGCTTATAAATATTTAAAAAAAAATATCCGAATATATTCTATTAAAAACTACTATTAAACATACACATATTTGTATAGTAAATGCAAAATTTCTTTATAATTTTTTTTTTTAAGTTGTCATCTTAAAACTGTTCATTATAAATAGTTGCTAGCTTTACTTGAATGTATTTAATGCATACTTTTTTAAATCTCAATGTTTCGATTTCATTATATGTCTGTATGTATGGAGGTGCATTTTATTTGTATTTGTATAAAATCTCATTTAAATCTGGCAGTTTAGCAGTCTTAAAAATATGTATTATATTTATTTGTCAGCATTTCCTGTTAGTATATAACTCTTACTAAGTTTATAAATATAAGTCTTTTATGATTTGTGCAATTCGATTAAGTGAAGAATGTTTTATGGATATTTAAATGTAAAATTTGTGTATTGAGTAGATTTATAGGAATCGTAGAGAACATTAGACATTTATAAGGAAACATTTTTTGTAAGAGTTTTGCTCTAGAGTCTACTTTTTTGTTGGGTAATTCCATGCCAAATGGAATAATCTTAGGAGTTGAGCGCAATTGATTTGAATGACCCTTGTTTAAAAAACTACATTTATATTACAACTGAAATCTGCCACAAGATTTTCCTTTTTTAGGCTTCCACCACAAAAAAAAAAAAAAAAATAAAAAAAAACATGTCATTAAATACCCAAAAAAATAATAACTTGTTATGGTAATACCGTTAAAAATTTTCAGAAGGTGATACTTTCAAAAGACTCTTAGCATTGGTATGCTGGACAAGGAATTACCCATTTAAATCGTTTAAATGTTTGATATCATTTATCACTTAACTATCTTAATAGTATTACTAATGTTTGAGCTAAACCAAAACTGTCAAGGGATGACGGAAAATAGTTCCAAAACAATTCTCTCTATATCTTAACTGTATATTAAGTCCATTGAATTTTAAGCTGATTTTTCGATAGAGAATGCTGTGGTTTTTTTAAGACCTAAAGTAAACTTAAAAGTATATTGGTTACTAAGTGATACAACTTGAACGTTTTTATAATTATGTAAGGCTGTTTTCGAGCAGCACTTGTTGCAGCAGTGTTACTCTTTATGACAGAGCATCATGCGCTTCGGCAAAGTCTGAGATGCTGTGGAATTATCGCGCTTTAGGTGAATGAAATGTTGACAATCTATTGATCATCACTAGCAAAACAAACATAACAACAAAAAATGTTCAATTAGGTAGTACAGCACATTATTAGCTTGAGTATCAGCAACATTCCATCAGTTATCAATAAATAAATAAATGTTAGGGGCGATAACCTCCGAAGCAGTTAGCAATGCTTCTGTTACTATTTGGCGGCTCGAAAAGACCCGTATTTAAATGTACTTTTAATAATCTTGTAATATATGTAAATAATGAAAAAAATAAGTAAAAAGATAATACTTATAATCTACCTAATAGTTTAGTGCTCATAAAATAATATGAAATTAATTTTTTAAAGATATCCTTAAAAATATAATTTTTTTAAAAAGCTTATCGCCTACAATATTATTTTTTCTTACCTTAAAATAACTAATCGATTTTTTGCATTGCTTGTGTTTGGCTGTTCGGTAAATTTGTTAGGTTTATAGTACAGCATTGATATTCAATTAAGTGATATGTGTGCGTGTCAATATGATTAGGATACACTGGGAACAGTTCTGAGCATTTGGTTCATTGTTTCGGCAATTTTTTTATATATGCAATAGTTAGTGTATATGAAAGTGATTGTGCCTATACGAACACATGCAGATATGAAGATTGCGTTACATTGCTATGAGTTGGTGTTGGTGTCATGTTTGCCGTCGTTGATGTTTGTTGTCATACGGATGTTTCTGAATTCAATTTCAGCACAAATTTATTGCTTTTTGGATCGACAACCTCCTCAGCTATATTGAAATGCGGCAATTTATGTAAAGACACCAACAGCGATACATCGTTTTGTATCAATTGAAAGGTGATTTCATTTGAAACTGGACGCGATACAAGTTCATCGCAAATCAATGACCACGATTGTACCCAACGACGTTCCTTTTCGCTTTGCATTACCGGCGCCTCTATTAGATATGGTTCGAGAAATGCACGTGGCGATAGATCATGTTTGAGGCAATGCGCCAAATGTTTTAATATACTTTCAAATGTGTGCCGTGGTTGTTGTCGTGTAACACGTAAATATTTCTGTAAAGCACGTGCCATCGATGGAAATACTGCTTGTGCGGCTTCTTGCGGATCGAGTGGCACTGCTGGCGCAGGTTCATTGTGTATACGTTTAATATGCGTGAAAGCTTCTTCGGCAGCAGTAATGAGTCGTGCGCGTCGCTTCTTAACACGACGTTCATATTCATGCTCTTCATAGAAGCGTTCATTGTGCGATGAATCACGTCGCCTTGCATTTGCGGCTAGTACAGCACGACTCTGACTCTGTTGTTGTGCATTATTAACACCATCCACATCATAATATTTGAAACTAGTAGAAATTTTATTACGTTGTGATTTCGAAATAGGTATACGTTCCAAATATGGATTAAAAATTGGGAAATCGACGTAATATCGTTGCAGCACCCAAACAGCGGCACGTTGTATACTCAATTGGCCCATCATATATGAACGTGAAATGCCATCAGGTGAACGTATAATTTTAACATAATACATTGGTTGTTGATGACGTAATTCGAGCAGAACAACAGCAATGTAATGTATAAAAAGTAATGTATCAACTAGATTTGTTGCATAGGCAACAAGTGATTTGTAATTAACAGCATCACCGCCGGTCTCCACTACCACTTTGGCGCCATTTGTAACCTTTAACAATTTGTATTATAACTGTAAAATACATTTTTAATAATATTTTAAATGTACTCACTTGCACCATATAGAATAACCAATAAGCAAATGTGCATATGGTAACAAGTAGCAATACAATAGCGCGATATAAGTATATTCTTGGCATTGTTGCAGCCGACCGACGCATGAATAGAGCCCACAACCCAATTGCCAGCAATATGAGACGCGCAGTTAGTGATACTAACAACCCCTTGCATTCACTACTACATGCTAGCAGTTGGGTGCGCACCGTTTGTGTGAGTTCGGCATGATCGAAAGCTGATGGAAAGAATCCCATACGCGGCATCACGACCATAGCGACTGGTGAAAAGAACGATACAAATCCTAGTAAAAGTGAAAATGCTGATTCCATACGTCGTCGACATGCAAATCCAAAACTTGTATCATTCTCTCGATGCCATGCATTGTTTATGTCCTCCATTGAAATGCTTTGCTCGGATGTATTGCCTGTAACTGCAGTTGTGTTTTCACCCCAATTTTCGTCTTGTGGCAATATTTGCACCTCGATTATTTCTTGTCCATCACGATTTTCTTCACCTGAAAGTTTTTAGAGTTTTTTTGTTTTAAGAGAAAGCAAATTTTTTTGTTATTGGTCCTTTGACGGATATAGTGGATCTACACTATGTTCCGATAACAAGCACCATTACGGTACTAGCACCACCATTTCCAAAACGATTCGGTATGACCTTGAATCTTCTAGGCCAAGAAGCCCCTAAGCCAAGCGCACAGTATGCCCATATATGTATGTATCAAGAATGATATTTTTTCAGCTGTTCTGGGAAACTTATGCACATAACCTTATTATCATGTTCGAACCTTAAACAACCTCATCTTGGATTCAAATAAGAATTGTTACTATTAAACTCTCATACCAATTTGAACATCCACGTCAATGGCACTACGCTACCGACTGTCTTAAACCCCAAAATCTTGGGTGTGATGTTTGATCAGGATCTACATTTTGGTGAGCATGCAGCCGCAAGTATAACGAAAATCCAGAGCCGAAATAAAATCCTCAAATCTCTTGTTGGTAGTACTTGGCGTAAAGATAAAGAAACGCTCATTACCTATTACAAAGCAATTGGCCAGCTGATTGCATGCTACGCGTCCCCAATATGGTCGCCAAGCCTAAAGACTACTCACTGGAAGAACCTACAGGCCTGCCAAAATACCGCCATCAGAACCCCCACGGGTTGTATTTTTATGTCCCCATAACACCATCTACATATTGAGGCGAGAATACTCCCCATTAGGGAGAGAAATGAAATGCTAACCAAACAGATCCTGTTGAATACCCATAAACCTGGGCATCCCAACATACATCTGATTGATGAGCCTACACCGCCCAGGGCTTTAAGGAGTCATATCGGTAAGCATTATAAGGAAATACAGCACCTGAGAACACACCCGTATGAAGCTAAAAAGCACAAGCTGGAGCTCAGTGAACTCCGCAAACAGACGTCGGACCTCTATGCCAGGAATTGCCCGGTGAATCCTGTACTCAAAGAGCAATACCCAAAACTAGCAGAGGAGGAACGCACTCTACCTAGGTAAACACGAGTCGCTATAGCTCAACTTCGATCTGGATACTGTAGCAAGTTAAACTATTACCTATCCAGAATCAACCCCGACATACAAAACATATGTCCTGCTTGTAATGTGTCCCCACCTGACACCAACCATCCCTTTAACTGTATTGTGGAATCAACGCCTCTAACACCCCTCTCATTATTGTCCACCCATCTTGAAACAGCAAGTTTCCTTGGACTCCCGTTAGAGGACATTGACAATTTGTGATCGGTCGCACCTATTGGATGGGGCGACAACAACAACAACATTAAACTCTCATAGAGCAGGATCTGAAAGCGCAGTATGTTGATTAAACAATATTTTATTTACCTGTCATAGTAACACTTGTCTGATATGGTGGCATTTCGTTGCTGCGTTGATGTTTACTACTAGATTTTGAGTGTCCACTACGATGTGAATGTCGTGTTCGATCTCGATGATAGCCGTTGTTTACTGTGCCCCCGCTGTTGATATTTCCCAAGCCACCGCCTCCTCCAGTGCTAGTGCTATTATTATTGTTATGACTCCGTGAACGTCTAGATCGTCCGCTGTGTTCTGACTTTACAGATTCGTTTTCCATTGCCACCGCCAACGCAGCTGCCACCAGAGCACACGCACACTAGTGGGCGTGTACTATACGCCCAATGGGCCTATTCTTGTATTAATTTATTCTGTATATAACACAAAGTCTCCTAATAATTTAAAACATGGAAAGGTTTTGTGTGAAGGGAGGTTTGGGATGCAGACTTTCCGTCTATCGCTTTTCTTGTTCGAAGTTGCACTCAACAAATCCAATTAAAAATTCTAATCGGCATTAAACTAAGAATTAGCTTAAAATAACCACTTTACACTTGCTCACACGTATTATTTTAGTAAAATAATTCACTTTTAACTTAACTGAACTCGAATTGTTTATGCTAAAAATTAAACAATTGGAAAGAAGTTGAAAAATGCAATTAAAGGAAAATATTCTCTCTTTTTCTACTTTTCTTGAAATTTTTACGTGTTTTTCTCTGTCTTCAGTACTCATTAAAAAAAAGAATCGAGTCAGTACTCGATAAAGGTACTCGAGTACTGAGCTCGGGAGTCGAATACCTTATTTACTCGAATTCAACCGAATTGATAAATTTTCTTACCTGAAAATTTAATTCATTGATACATATATATATATATATATATGTAGGTATGTACTTACAATGAATAATTATTTATGATGAAATAATAAATTACAGCTTTCTCATCTTTTATTACTTTTTATTATAAAAAACAACCAACCAGACCATAGTAGTCATACTTATACAGAGCTTATTATTTTGACAGGGAAACAGAAAAAATTTAGTTATAAAGTATAAAACAAAAAAAAAAAACCAATATGTAGACATTAAAAATACAATCTAAAAGTGTTTAAAAAATAAAATCAAAAATATTTCATGTGGTCTACATGATTTGATTTTGTGTATTTATTTATTTATTTATCAGTCTACAAATTTAATAATTATACAGACCAAATATACCGACACTTAATTCTCAGATGTAATACACGATATAAACAACATAAGCAGTCATCAATTTTAAAGTAATATTTAAACAGTATTTAATTAAACGCTTGACAATTTCAATTAAAAACTTAGAAGTAAGCAAAAGTTAAAATGTTGTAAATGTGTTAAAATGTACTCATGAAGGAGCTAGTAAATAATAATTTATGAAATTGACAATAAAGCAAATTAATAGTAGGTAAAATATATACAGAATAGAATTTATACAGAGTAAATTTGATTGCATACATATAAAAAATAATGATCACAACGCAATTTTGCAAACAATTTTCAAGTAACTGGTACTTCATATTTCTTTGCTTCATTTCGAATTACAAATTTAATGTAGTTAAAAGGTATTTTTTAATACCAAGAAACGAGTCGCAGACGTCTAAATTTTTACAGGGTTTATTAAAATCACGACATAAACAGTGAAGTGGTTCGTGCATTTCATAATTCGACCTATATGTAGCTACAAAAATTGATTGAAAATGTCTAGATGGCCTAATAGGAACGTTACACTTAATTTCACCAAGCAAAAATGGACTATTTATTGACCCTCTTAACAATTTAACAATAAATAAGACACCAAGCATCTCCCTGCGGCTCTGTAATGTGGCAGCTGTATTAGTTTTAACCGGCTGCAATAGGGGGGAAGATTTTTAGAAGGATCACATGGTAAGTGTTTTAAAGCGAAAAGTAAAAATTGTTTCTGGACCAATTCCAGCTTGTCCGAATGAACCTGATAACGCGGATTGCAAGTTATTGAAGCATATTCCAAAGTAGGTCTGACCAATGATTTAAAAAGAGTTTTTGTAACGTATGGGTCATTAAATTCTTTACTATATGTTTCTTTTTACTATATGTATATTTCAAATATAGAAGTGAATGCACTTTTCTAAAAGACTTCAACAACTCTGTTGTACATACATATTTCCAAAATCTACAAAAGTGTTTTACATTCCTTCCTCTTTCTTTATTAGAGTTTACGATTTCTCGAACATGTTCGAAAAGGGATTTCTCGCGAGTCTCGCCTTGTCGCGAGATTCTCGAATCTCGATTTACTCGTAAGGCTCGCAAGATTCTCGAATCTCGAATTACTCGTAAGGCCCGTGAGCTTCTCGACTTTGCTGTCTTATATAGAGCTTACGATTTCTTCTGGCGAAAATATCCGCAAAACCACAAGTAGAAACCCCCGAAATGTACAGAATATAGCCAAATGCAGCGACTGAATTGAAGGTCGAGAAGATAGCGAGTATTACGAGTAATTCGAGATTCGAAAATCTCGCGAGCCTTACGAGAAAATAGAGATTTGAGAATCTCGCGAGCCTTACGAGTAATTCGAGAATCTCGCGAGAAGCCGTGTTTTTGATATCTCGTTGAAAAATAAAATATTGCGAACAAAATTATATGCATAATAAATATGTTTTGAGTTAAATGTCATTGAAACAATATAATAAACAAAAAAGTCTCAAATAAAGAAAAAAAAAAACAAGTGTATAAATACTGTCCATCAGGCATGCTTAACCAACGAACCGATATCATTTCGTTACGATAATTAACGTTAATAAACGAAACAAAGTCATTTCGTTTCGTTTATTAACGTTAAGAACGTCAAATTAACGAAATGATTTTGTTTCGTTTTCTGCCATATCAAAACGAAATCAAATCGTTTATGTTGATTATTAATTTCAAACTATGCTGGCAAAGCTGATTGATGACGGAGTCATTAAGGTGAAAGCATTAGCCAAGCTGATTTCAACTTTTCTCATGAATTTTGACAGTACGAACATATCTCAGAGTATTTTTGACATTACCACTAACGAATTACACAAAGTACATGGAGTTTGTGTGTATGTTCGCTCGCTGTTACCACCTTACGGCTTCACCATGGCTATAGCATTGCCAGCACAATTCAAACATAAAGTATCACGTTTTTGTTAACGTTTTTAACGTTAGCGAAAGCTTTTCGTTTCGGTTAAAAACGAGATACAATTTATCTTGATAATTTCTTTATCGATAATATTTCGAAGTGTTTCAACGGGAACGGTGGAAATTTTTTGATAAACGATTAGCTTAACGTTAAGGTGCATCCCTGCTGTCCATACAGCAATTAAGTAAGAATGTCGAGAAGCTTGCGAGATTTACGAGGACTTCGAGACACAAGAATCTCGCGAGAAGTCGAGTTCTCGATTTCTCGGGTCTCGAAAATCTCGCTTCTGTTCGATAATAAATCGTAAGCTCTATTCTTTATAATAAAATTTTTAATTATCTGACACATGTTCGGGGCCATGATTTTATTAACTCAATCGCATGTGAATCGATAGGATAAAAAGTAACTTCATTTTTCTATGTGAAAGTCAATATTTATTGCGATATTTAAATCTCGATCCGCTTTTGGCTTCTATGAGCAAAGAGAATACTATGAGTACTTGAGTACTGGACTGAGTCCGTGTATCCGAATACTAAATGTTGCATATTCGAGTACCTGAGTACTTCTACAGTACTCGAGTCAGCTTGACCCGGCCCATCACTACAAGCATCTGTTTTGATAAAAAAGGTATCACCAATTTCTTTCAGTAAAATAAGAGAATGTCCAGCAAAGAATCAAAAATAATTCTCAAAGAAGTACGTGAAGCCATTAAATGCGAAAAATTTAACGATGCAATACAGAAATGTGAGGTATGTGAATCAATAAATTAAAATATACTATATATATACAAAGATACTTGTTTGACCGATTTTGTATGAATGAATAGGCCTTGCTGCTGGACGATCCCAAAAATTATATGGCTTATCTGCTACTAGGAGCAGCTTATCAAAACAGCAATAAAGCCGAGGTACGTAGGTTAACATATTTTATAATACCAACATATTCACCTGAATTTTTCTTGCATTAAGGCGTCAAAGTCTCTAAGAAAAGCTGTCGAATTTTCGCCTTCAGCACCAACTGTTGCGCTACAGGGATTGGCTAATTGTGCGCCACTTAATGAATTGCCAAAGATCTATGCACAATTGTTAGATTTAGTACCGTAAGATCAAATATTTATGTAAAATGTAATATTGTTTAAACAATTACATATTTGCAGCGAAAAATTTAGTTATTACTATGAAAAGCTGCATGCAACGGGACTTAACAACAAAAATATTGCGGAAGAATGTTGGAACATCTTTAAAAATGAATTAACTAGAAATAAGCAGAATGACGAACGTCGTAGACTTGTTTTGGTGTATTTAGCACGTCTATGGGTGTTATTTGATTTTGATGTTCTGAAAGAAGATGAGGCTAATGTAAGTAAACGTGACCAAATATAAATAAATAATTATAACTTGAAAATAAGAAAACGCTTCACCCTCCTAATATTCTAGCTTCAAATTATAAAACAATTTCTTTATACATTTGCAGTATAAATGCGCTTTGGAGGAACTTATTGCAAATCCAGAAGCTGATCAACATCTCCATGCGTGCAAACGTTATTTAAAACTCCTATATAAACAAAAAGAGTATGGCAACTGTATAAAAAATGCATGCGAAGTAATCAAAAAATATCCGAATGACGTTTATGCTTATGAATGGGTATGCAAAGTGTATTGCGAATCGCGTGAACTATCTAAAACATACTTAAATGAATCTCGTCAAACAATTGAGTATTATGTAGATGCATTATTGGAATTGAATCCCAATGCCAGTTTAGCTTTGCTAATTAGAGCAATTAAGCTCTGGGAAGAACAACAATTTGTATCTGCAAGAGATTTACTGTATCGTGTGCAAGAGTTACAACCAAAATATACGGTTGCTTTAGACTTGCTGGCACAAGTAGAAATGATGTTAGGCGCTTGGAGTTTAGCATTGCAAATATTTTGTAGAATCGAAAAAGATGATACTATTCAATATGCTGTTTGCTTATCACATGCCAGCAAAAATGAGCGTCAGTTACGTGAAGCGATTGAATTATTGCAGAAGTTCGATCAAAATGACGATGAAGTGTTAGAGGCATTAGCTAGGTAAGGTTAAATAGGCAGGAACTATCTTTGTTAAAACATCAGCCAAAAATGTATTAAAAATGGGTTTTTTATAATCAAGGTGTTATTTCAAGTTAGATGATGCGGCAAAGTTAAAATCATTAAAATTAAACACATTACAACAGGCTGAATTTATCTTGTAAGTAACATTGTTATGAAAATTACATATTAACATACGCTCATAGACTGTATTATGTATGTTTAGATCTCCAGTAGAAGCGATAAGTTTATTGCAAAAGACCAGCTACACAGAATCATTTGAGGCGCTTTTCTTGTTATCTAAATTGCATTGTAAGATACAAAACTATGCAGCTTCCTTAAATTATATGCTTAAGGCAACACGTATGAAACCTCATAGCTCTGAGTGCTTTCATTATCTGGGAATAATGTATTATAATACCAACGATATAGTGCGCGCACGTAAATGTTTTGAGAAATGTATTAATTTAAATCCTTTATGCGTGAGCGCTGTAAACAATCTCAGCGGTATTTATCAGCAGCTGAAAGAAGAGGTGATAAATATTGAAACTATTAAACTTATTTACTAATATGTATATATCGACTGTTGCCCTATCTCGACAATCAGTTCGAAAACACCCTATCGCTGATTATAAATATTGATAAATATTAAACTTATTTACTAATATGTATATATCGACTGTTGCCCTATGTTGTTGTTGTTGTAGCAATGCTCGCCCCACCTATTAGCCGCGACCGATCACAAATTGTCATCAATATCCTCTAACGGGAGTCCAAGGAAACTTGCCGTTTCAACAGGGGTGGACCATAAGGAAAGGGGTGTTAGAGGCGTTGGTTCCACATTACAATTGAAGAGATGGTTGGTGTCATGTGGGGACACATTGCAAGCGGGGCATACATTTTGTATGTCGGGGTTGATTCTGGATAGGTAAGAGTTTAACCTGTTACAGTATCCAGAACGAAGTTGAGCAAGAGTGACACGCGTTTCACTGGGGAGTATGCGTTCCTCTTCGGCAAGTTTTGGATAATTTTCGTTAAGTACTGGATTCACCGGGCAATTCCCGGCATAAAGGTCCGACGCCTGTTTATGGAGTTCACCAAGGACCTGCTTGTGTTTTTTCACTTCATACGGCTGGGTTCTCAGGTGCCGTATTTCCTCAAAAATCAGATGTCTGTTGGGATGCCCAGGTTTCTGGGTATTCAACAGGAACTGTTTGGTCAGCATCTCATTTCTCTCCCTGATGGGGAGTATTCTCGCCTCATTATGCAGATGGTGTTCTGGGGACATAAGAAGACAGCCTGTGGTGATTCTGAGAGCAGTATTTTGGCAGGTCTGTAGTTTCTTCCAGTGGGTGATTTTTAGGCTTGGCGACCATATGGGTGACGCGTAGCACGTAATCGGCTGGCTAATTGCTTTGTATGTAGTCATGAGCGTTTCTTTTTCTTTTCCCCAAGTACTGCCAGCGAGGGATTTGAGGATTTTGTTACGGCTCTGAATTCTCGGAACAATTGCGGCTGCGTGCTCACCAAAATGTAGATCCTGATCAAACGTCACACCCAAGATTTTGGGGTGTCGGACAGTCGGTAGCGTAGTGCCATCGACGTGGATGTTCAAAATGGTCGACATTTGGGGCGTCCATGTTGTAAATAAGTTCGCGGAAGATTTAGTCGGTGATAATGCCAGGTTTCGCGAGGCGAAAAAACTGGAGAGATCAGGGAGGTAGCCGTTTATTTTATTGCATAGCGCATCGATCTTTGGGCCTGGGCCTGTGGCCATTATTGTGCAGTCATCGGCGTAGGAAACGATTGTGACTCCTTCCGGTGGTGAAGGTAGCTTAGATATGTAGAAATTAAACAAAAGTGGGGATAAGACACCACCCTGTGGCACCCCCTGTTTAATTCTCCTTGGTTTTGATGTTTCGTTTCTAAATAACACCGATGCCTGTCGACCACCCAGATAATTTGCGGTCCACCTTTTAAGACATGGGGGAAGGGTAGACCCTTCCAGGTCCTGCAGTAACGAGCCATGGTTGACCGTATCAAAAGCTTTTGATAGGTCTAGCGCTACGAGTACTGTTCTATGGTGGGGGTATTGATTTAAACCGCAATTTATCTGGGTGCTAATGGCATTCAGCGCGGTGGTAGTGCTATGGAGTTTTCTGAAGCCATGCTGATGAGGGGCTAGCTGCAAATTTGCTTGGAAATAAGGGAGCAAAATGGCTTCAACCGTCTTTGCCACTGGCGATAGGAGAGATATCGGACGATACGACTCACCTATGTTAGCTGGTTTCCCAGGCTTTAGTAGCGGGACCACCTTGGCCATTTTCCATTTCTCAGGTATGACAAAGGTGAAAAGAGACAGATTGAAGACATGCGCTAAATATTTGAACCCCTCTTTCCCTAGGTTTTTAAGCATCGGCATGGCTATGCCGTCTGGGCCCACTGCTTTGGATGGTTTAGCACGACCAATGGCGTCCTCAACCTCTTTAGCGGTGATGGTGATTGGTGACGCGCTGAATTTGTGTTTATGTGCGCGTCTATTGGCTCTCCGTCTATCTTTGTCGCCCGTAGGATGCATTATATATTGTCGGCAGAAAGCGCTCGCGGATTTTTTCGCGTCCGACAGCACTTTGTCGCCAAAGGCGATGGAAACTTTGTCTTTGTGCTTAGTCGGATTCGATAGGGACTTAACGGTGGACCAAAGTTTACCCACACCGGTAGAGAGGTTACAACCTCTTAGGTGCTCCTCCCATTTCGCCCGCTTGTGTTCATCTACAAGCAATCTGATGCGTTGGTTTATATCCCTTATTTGGGGGTCGCCTGGGTCAAGCTGTCTTATAAGGTCACGTTCTCTCGCTAACTTTGCGGCCTCCGCCGGGAAGTGGGGCCGGATTTCGGGAATTCTCCCGGCGGGAATGAAATGTGCCGAGGCGGATTTAATGACCTTACGGAAGGCACGCTCCCCTTGGCGGGCATCAGTCGGGATAGGGAGGGCAGCTAGGCGGCTGTCTGTAAAGGATTTATATTCTTCCCACTTTCCTTTTTTGAAGTTTATGAAAGTGCGTTTTTCAGTGACGATGAAGTCGGCGTTACGCTCAAGCGAAATAAGTATGGGCAGGTGGTCGGATGCCAATGTTACCATCGGCTGCCAGTTGACGCAGTTTACGAGTTCTGCGCTCACGATTGAGATATCTGGCTAGCTGTGACAGCTTCCTACCATACGTGTGGGGGCGTCTCCGTTTATTGTGCAGAACGTCGTTTCTTCTATTTGGTCCGCCAACATCTCACCCCTACTGTCCGCCCCCAAGTTTGAATGCCATAGATCATGATGGGCATTGAAATCGCCTAAGATAATGCGATTGTTGCCAGTGAGTAAGGCCCTGATATTAGGGCGACATCCACTGGGGCAACAGGTGGCAGGAGGGATGTAGATGTTGATGATTTTTAGGTTTGCATCGCCTGACCGGACAGATAGGCCTTGACGTTCTAAGACATTGTCCCTGCGGTCGATGCCATGATCAAATATACAATATTGCACAGAGTGGTGTATGATAAACGCGAGACAGCCTCCATTTCCGCTCTCGCGGTCTTTCCTGTGGACGTTATACCCAGAGCAGGTCTGCAATGCAGATCTTGCTGTGAGTTTAGTCTCTTGAATCGCTGCAATGCGGATGTTGTGCCGCTTCATGAAATCGACTATCTCCGTAATCTTCCCAGTTAGTCCATTACAGTTTAACTGCAGAATTCTGAAGTGCATAAGGGGAGACGTCGCCACTCTGGGGGTAAGTGACGGGTGACTACGCCTGGGTTGGGGAAGGCCAGGACGCAATTGCTGTTGTGGCCCTAGGACTGGGCGTCCTTGGGCAAGCATTGGGGTACTCGGATGATTTGGGTTTGCGACCTGGCAACATGGCGCGATGAAACCCGTCGGGGGGGTTGCCGTCGCGGAGACCAGAACATCTAGGGAAGTGGCACCACCCAAGGCAGAACCTGCATTGGGCGGATGTCGCAAACATATATATTCTGTGCTGGCAAACGGTTCAAACGGAGGTAGGGACTAAGAGTCTGTTTCCCTGACCTACACGATTGCTGCCGGAAAAGAAGGGGGGGGGGATACGGGGGCAGGGGCTGTTGCTCAGCATTGCTTCCGACTCTACAACGAAGATTGTAGTTATGAGTGGTAGCAGCTGTTTGAGTTTTGGCGCCGTGGGGCGCGAGCAGCAGCGGATACTTGTTGTGGCTTGCTGAGCAGGGCTGCTGGAAGGTAGTGAGGGGCGCTTAGACGTAGACTACGGGACGCCCTTGGGCGTGAACAGCAAGGAGCCACAAAAGATTTATAAAAGTTACGTGGACGTCGGGTTTTGGGATCAAGCCCAGAACAACCTGTCCGATGCAACCATCCCTTGCACGAGACACACTGAACAGAGTATGACCGTCCTAAAAAGATTCTTTTCCGGCAGATGCAGCAAAACCATTTCTCAGGACCGGGTTCAGGAGACGGACCCGGATTGGATTCGATGCCTTCCCGGAGTAAGAGAATATGGAGCAGTCCTGCTGCAAGGAGCTGCTGGGAGGATGACAATTTGTGGGAGGGACGAAACAAATAAGATGGGGTCACACTGAAATGACAGTCCTTGGTCGGGAAAAATCCCGAGTCGCTCCGGTACATAGAACCGACTGCCTTGGGAAGCGCCCTATCTCGACAATCAGTTCGAAAACACCCTATCGCTGATTATTTTTCAAAATCGATATATGTGACTTGAAAACATGAAACGACCATATTGTGCCAAAATACCGTTCTCCACTTTTTGAGTGATTCTTATAGGAAATTAACTGCTTTCCAATGGAAACCGCACTTTTCTAACTTACTTGGTTTTTTCACAAATCGCATTTAAAGCCAAATCGGGCCACAAATACGATTTTTTGAAATATTTCGATCCAGGCGCCACCTATCGGAGTTTTTTTCTTATTATTGCATTGTCATCGGGTTCTGAACTATATTCCAAGTTTCAAGCTCGTAGCTTATCGGGAAGTTAATTAAATTTCAATTACAAAATTCGTTCACAACGGCCAGCCACTACACAGAGTCAAACTAAACAAAGCTTTATGCCCCTATTACCGTTTACAACTCAACTCTGGTTGGGTTGAAATTTCGCAATTTGGTATTACAGATTACAACTCAACCTGTCAAAAAAAAATTTCGGTTGAGTTGTCTAGCCTTACAACTTTTTGTGGCATTGCCGTTTACAACCTTGTGTTGGTGTAGTTGTCAAAGACGTCAAAATCTTACAACTGCTTACTAGCAGTTGTCTCATACAATTTTGCAGTTGTTTTGAAAAAATGTTACGTTTTAGAAGACGGTTCACCACCTAATTTTTAACAAAAATTTTCAAGGTCAAAAGACACGTTTCGACCTCCGATTTAAGAATCCGAAAACAAAAATTGTAATTCTTTACGACAGCATGACACTGCTAATACGCGTCCAAAAATATCGAGAGAGGTTCCAAAAGACGCGTATTAATCTAGAGAACCGAAGGCGGAAAATAAACATTTTATCTCTGTCCGGAGATATTTTCAGTTGAAGTTGGCGATTTTCATGTGGTTGTTGTAATGTTGTTGTCTTTTGTCGGTTTGTGTTTAATATCTTTTGAACGAGTTAAAATTTGTATTTTCCGCCTTCGGATTATTAATACTGATGTCAAGACGCGTCGTTTAATACCTCTCTCGATATTTTTGGACACGTATTAGCAGTGTCATGCTGTCGTAAAGAATTACCACAAACATTAATTCTAATAAAATCTAATTTCATGTGGTTGTTGTATTTTGCCAGATTTTTTGTATACAGCAATGCAGAAAGGTGTTGGACCCAACCAGGATTATTTTTACGAATCGCGGCCAAAGGCTGCCAACGCAGAATGATGTTCTTTGCAAAAAAACTGTGGACCGGGCCTCATATTTCGGACCCTCTCGGGCCATTTTGTGGGTCTTTGTAAATATCTTTCGAAAGAAATAAAATTTTTAATTTTCGCTTTCGAATCCTAAAAACGGAGATGGAAACCCGTCTTTTGATACCACCTTTGATAAGAGTTAGATGGTGCACGGGCTTATAAAACGTTACCAAAAAAAAAACAAAAAATTTAAAGCCGGTAGTTAAACCTTTTTTAATCAAACAATAATAAACAATTTTGTACACATTTCTAGAAAAACCAACGTTTAAACGAATTACATTGAATAACTTTTTGACTTTATTGATATTCCATAGTTGGAAGAGCCTGGTCGCAGTTTGGATGCAGCCAAAATAGGTGAAATTATGCGAGTCCCATTGATACTAATCACTACTCCTGGGAATCCTATTTGAGTAAAATACAGTTTTTTCTGTTAGGGTTTTAATCTACTTCGCACAAATACGCTTCTCAATTATATCTAATACCAGTCCAACACCAAAATCATTTCCACAGCATATTTGATAGCTGCCGTCAGCAAGGAATCGGAGTGTGGCGCATAATTTTAAAATACGAACGCGTATGCGGAAATGGTTCTTAATTTTGTTTAGTACTGAGTAAAATGCTTCCTTTCCAATCTGCAAAATAACTTCTTATGAAGCTCATTATTTGTCACTTAAACATTTTCTTACTTGGTGCTTGGTAGTTCCAAGGGATTGGAATGATCACGCAAATGTTTCCGTATTCGCGACATGTCAATCACCAACATTTTCGCCAGTTTAAAATAAATTTCATATAACATTAATAAAAAAATCACATTTGAAAATGCTTAAATATCTGCCACAAATTGATCAGCTGTTCATTTATCTGTCAAATCATCACTTTCTTAGCTTGGCAGCACCAATTCAACTTCAACTGAAATAAGTTGTAATTCGTAATACCAAACAGGAGTTGAGTTGTCTGAAAGTTGAGTTGTTTTAATTACAACCCAACCAAGTTTAGTTGTGTACCGTAATAGGCCCTTTAATCGCGTTTTTCTCGAAAACTTGTTTTCGCACAATAGGGTTGTTTCATGATTCCAGGTCACATATGTATCTCAGGATTTGTTTCAAAAACGCATTGTCTCAGAATTCTGCCGAAGACCTCCCTATCTCAAACATTTTTTCATAAAGGCCCTATCTCACGTCAAATGTGGAAAAATCTAAAATAGGGCGTACGGCTGCCGGGATAAGGTCATATTCAACTCAGTAATAGGTATTCAATACAGTTTTAATAATTTTAACTATTTTATTGACAAACAGGAACTGAATGAGGCCTTGTTGATCAACACGCTAAAATTCATGAGATCTGATGAATCGAAGGAAATACATTACAAGCTAGGCTTGCACTATTTTAATATTAATAAATGGGATGATGTGAGTATTTATATAAGCATGTTTGTATAGATGCATATATATATTTTTACCTATATATTTGTTGTTTTTGGTGTTCACACCTGTTTTTGTTTTTCCCTATATATCGGATATGACAGTGATTTGCGCGTCTATGGCGAATATTCGATTGACTTATAATTTTCCAGCTTAGATACCATATTTAACTTCAAACATATACTTGGTAAAGAAATAAAACAAGGTGAGATGACCTTGGAGATTAAATTAGTCTTATTAAATTCCTTGTTCAATCAGGCTAGTAGATGTTTACCTGGGTTTGTGGCTCAATCAGGTTAGAACATCTGGACTGATTTGATTGAATTTGGATACAAAGAAAGCTAATTATCTAAAAGAATCAATTGCGCTTACTTTTAAATTATAAATCTAAAAAGATTGGCCTTCATCAATGATATTAAGTTTACGCGTCTTTAAGGCTTGGTTTACGAACCACAAACCTCCAACTTCCCCACCTTCGGCTTTCCACAGTGTATATTTTTTCAGATCGGTGTTATTCCTAGTCTCTCTGCTCCATACCAATGCTATTTCGAAACAGCCATCGACTCCTAATGGGGAGAAGCATTCGAAGCTTGGATCGCTTCAGAATAATGTTCTCGATCGTCGGGGAACTATTTCGGTATGATTTTGTATTTCTTGGTTTCCTTTGTATAACCGGCCTAGTTCTTCCTACTTATTAAAGAGTTTTCCGATCCCTAGGTCACACATATAAATGAATACAAATTCAAAAATTAATTTGGATTTTAAACAATATTTGGTTTCTATTTTTGTCGATACCTACATTTTTCGACTTAATTTTGAAGTTATCATTAAGAAAAGTTTACTGATTGATCGACCAGTAACAATAAACTGTTGCTGATGATGACTTCAAACATTGTGGGTAAGACAAGTGTGATCTCTTAAGCATAGTCAAAATAACAAATGGATGCGATCACCTGATTTTTGAAGATACTATCGTGGTCTCATCCTACGTCTATTTCTATCACGGTCGTAAGCGCTGCCATATTGAACATCCTCTCAAAACGCGAAAAAGTAGCCATCATGAACATCCTGTCAGTTAGTTGCCGGATAACATTGTGAATGATGACAAAGTGTGATCTCTTCTGCATAAACGTCAAAATTCCAAAGTGATTGGATCACCTGATTCGTATTTGACTATCGCTGTCTCATTCTGTATCTCTTTCTATCACCCGCTGAAGATAGGCGCCGCCATATTGAACAGCCTGTCAAAACGCTGAAAAGTAGCCATATTGAACAGCCTGTCAGGCAGTTGACAGATAAGAGATCACACTTTGTCATCATTCACAATGACGGATAACTTGACTTGCTCTGTACACAATGGTCGAAATATCAGCTGCGTTTTTTTTTACATCTATATACGTTTACGCTTAAACTTTATATGGACTGCTAATTGTTAAACTTTATCTACTGTTGGTGCGCATAAAATTAGTACTACTAAATTTCAATACGCGTTATACTCAGATGCAGCTGAAATATGTGTCTATGTTTCACGTTTACACTAATTCTATGTATTACCTCTACAAATAGTGTGTATCCACTATTCAGCGCAAACGATTCAGCTATAGGTTATACTGTAATGTGACAAATTGATAAAAGAGTGTTTAGACTTTGGAAGTCTGATCAGTATTCATTTTATTAAAGAAATGCATTCCCTGCAAAAATTGTTGGATTACGTGTTCCATTTGCTTCATGTTGGAGTACTCTAACAATACTCCTTTGCAATGCGTTTGCGGACCACCATCAGCCGATCATTGCTCGTTTTTTAACGACCGTGATCACGACACGATGACGATCGAACAGAGTTGCCAAAAGTAAAATATTGCATACAAATAACTGATAATAGAATTTTACTATGGCAACTCTGATAAAATGCAACCGCGCACTGGTTTTATGTATACATACTATAGTATAGTGAAATATTAGTTTCTTTATTCACGCAAATGCATAAGAAGTAAAAAATATAAAAGTTGTATTGCCCCTCTTCATTTACCTTCATTTTAAATTAAATTCACTCCGATCATTCTTTCCGACACAATTCCTCTTTAGCACTTTGGCATATGATCCTCTGTGGGTGCTCCATGGAGTACTACAGTGAAAGTACTTTGGAAAGTACTCTCACGTATGTACTCTATGGAATACTCACAAACAAAGCGAGAGTGGGATCACCTGCTCCTCTCCTGGGACATCGCAATGTTAATTGCAGCACATTTTTTGTATGAATACAGATTACTTTTGGAATACTCCTGTACTCCCAAAGGAGTATTCCTTACATTATTTATGGAGTACTCGCGTTTTTTGAAGGGTTACTATTTATACAGAAGTTCTTAACCTATGCATATTGTAGGGTTATATTTATATTCAACTTTAAATGTATCTACTTTAAATAAATTGAATTTTTTGGTTCTTGTTAATTTTTATTTTTCAATTGTAAAATATTGTCTTTCAAAAATATTCATTCGGTTGAAATATTTAAAAACTTTTTGTAACATACTTTTAGGAGCGGTTAAATAAAAATATTTTATAAATAAAATACCACATTGGCGATCTAGCCAGCCAAACATTAAAACCGTCCTTCAAAAACAACAAATCAAATTTTAATTCTTGTATGCTGTATGAAATAATAACGCCACCAGTTGATGTTCAGCAAAAATCGATTTATTCTCTTCCTAGTTATATATTATGCGAGTGGAAACCATATTGACTTCCGAAAACAATACCATAGTTCTGTTTACTATATCCAACTTATTACGTTTTTATCAGCAAATGCTTAAACAAATTGTTAAAGGTGGTGCAATTGAACAAACTTTAATTGATTTACAAAAGACCAGTGAAGAGATTTATTTAAATTCACTTTCAAATAAAGTGCGTAACATCTTGCAACGTCCAGCTCTAACTCGCTAAAAGTTTTGTAATTCGTACCTTTAAACTAGTGTGAAGTGTCCTCACTACTCGAAGAATTATCTGAAAAACAAGTTGAAAATATATACCAAATATATCGTGAACATCACAAGAGCCCTCTCTAACGCGTATTTGACGTAGACGTGGTGGTCCAAAAACTAGATTCACTTCTATAAAATTAGTTTATTTTCAACTGCACGACGTCGTCTTCATCGTATTTTTGGATTGTCATTATTTCAGACGTTACCGCTGCATCATTAACATCAGCCTTTCAATCAAACATTGCAAGAGCAACAACAACAAAAGCTACAAATACAAAACAATTAAAGCCATTGCACAATACATTGTCTAATTTCATCAATCAATTTTAAAGCCATTGCACAATACATTGTCCAATTTCATCAATCAATTTTAAAGCCATTGCACAATACATTGTCTAACAGACCAATTCTAAATATTCTCGCGGAATTTTGTTCTCGCAGATTTTTTTATTCCCGCGGAAAAATTCCTCCAATTCTTTTCTCCTAGGGAGAAGAAAAATTGGGGAATAGGAATTTCGACTTTTCGAAGTCAGCTGTTTTGTCAATTGAAATTTCGTTGCGCATTTCCTATTTTGTTTAAAAAATTGAAAAGTTTAATTATTGTTGCGAATTTGTTTGAAATTAAGAAATAAGGTATAAACAATGCACATTATTGCATTTCATGTGGTATACACTGAAATGAGTAATGAATTGGTGCCACAGCAACATCAACAGAGGAGCATAAGAAGAAGAAGGCGGGTTAACACAAATCCGCCGGAGTTACCTGCTTTCATTCTGCAAAGCAATTTTCTGGCGGCCACGTCGAGTTGAGTTCGCCTTTCGCCATATGCCAAAATCTATTAAGCCTTCTTTAAAAATCCTTGCGCAATTTCTGGATGGATGCATCAAATATACAAAGAGCTCTTCCGTTGCTTATGATATACTTTTCGACTTAAAATAAAGAATATTGTTGCTGTTGTTGTTGTATTAACAGTGAGAATATTGTGGTAGAATGTAAATACATATTTTAGCGCAAATTTGTACAAATAAGTGTTCTTTCTTAAAAGAACCAATTTCCTTTAACTATTTTGATGCATTCCCTTTAATTTAACTAGTGAAAAAACTCCTATGAAATGGCAAAGAAATCTCCCTCTCCCTCACATTCATAATACCTACTTTTCTCCCATAACCGGTTTCCTCTTTTTCGAACATTGTTCAGAATAGGAGGAAAGGGAGAAGTGAAAAAACTCTCAAGGAATTTTTATTTAGAATACGAGGAATGGGAGAAGGGAAAAAACTCGCACGGAATTTTCGTTTAGAATTGGGCTGTAAATTCATCAATCAATTTTAAAACCATTGCGACAAATATTTGGTGAGCTGTATCTAGTATTAATATTATTTATATATATATCTGTATATGTATCAAAATAGATTAATAATTTGGGTTTTGTAAACGCTCCTTTCCGGACATTTTTATTTCTTCCTATAATATAATTTTTGTAGTTATTTCTATTAACAATGTTTCATTCACCATCAAATAATATACGTACATCTACACCACGAAATCAAGTAAACGATTCACTTATTGATTTGGATAATGAAAATTATCAAAGTGATTTACCAAATCCATATGTGAATCAAAATAATGAAATTTTTGCTACATCGGTAAAACTTCCCCAATTTTGGACTAATTGCCCTGAAGCATGGTTCATCCATGCTGAAATGCAATTTAGTCGAAAGAACATTACTCAGGAAGGGACAAAATATGAATATGTCATAACTGCACTTCCACAGGATGTAATTATGACAATTCTTGATTTTATTCAAAATCCTCCTGAAAATGACAAATTTTCTGCATTAAAGAAAATTTTAATTGAACGGCACTAATTAAGTGAAAATGCCAAATTAGATCGAGAGTTATCCGATTCAGAAATGGGAGATCGTAAACCTTCTGAGTTTTATCGGTCTCTAGTGCTACTCTCTGGAAACAATTTTAGCAAAGAAATTCTTAAAAAGCTTTGGATAAGGAAGTTGCCCAAAAATTTAAGTATTATTCTTACTAGTTCGAATTTGAATGAAATAAGTGAATTAGTTAAATTAGCCGATAATATTTGGGAAGTTTATAATAAAAATGAAATAGCCTCAGTTAGTAATTTTCCAAATTCTAAAAGTGAAAATGCAATTATTTCAAATTTGGTTCAAACAACTAACATGAAAAATTGTCATTAGAGATCAGTGAAATTAAAAATCAGATGAGTCAAAATTATTCAAGGTCCCGATCTTTTAGTAGGAATCGTTTTAGAAGTCCTTCTAGATATCGATCAAAGTCTCGTGACAACCCAAATTGGCTTTGTAGGTATCATTATAAGTTTGGTAATCAGGCTTTGAAGTGCGAACAACCATGCGCTTTTAAAAATAATAGTTCGTCAAACTAAAGTTATCCGTTGTTACGGCGACAAACAACGGACATTTAGACACCTTTACACGTCGCTTATTTATTTTTGATAAAACAAACAAACTTAATTTTTTAATAGATAGTGGAGCAGAAATTTCAGTGCTTCCGGTTTCAAAATCTTCAAGTTCGAAAAAGTCATCAGATATTATTTTAACTGCAGCTAACGGTTCAACGATTTCGACATACGGTAAAAAACTTTTAAATATTAATTTAGGACTGCGTCGCGAATTTCCGTTCACGTTTTTAATAGCGGATATAGCTAAACCAATTATCGGTGCTGATTTTTTGTGTAAATATGGTCTCTTAGTTGATGTTAAACGCAAATGCTTAGTAGATCCGATAACAAGTCTTTCAGTTAACACAATTTCATGTGTTTGTAATGTTTCGCTACCAAAAGTTTTCGCTGTTGATAACAAATTTACAAAGTTACTAAAAGAATTTCCTTCTTTATTTTCTGAACCAGATTATTCACAACCAGTTAGACATACAACAGTTCACAGATTAGTCACTGAAGGAAATTTGCCATTTTCTAAACCAAGACGTTTAGACCCCATTAAATTCAAAGTAGCTAAAACTGAATTCGATTTTTTAGTAAAGACAGGGATATGTAGACCTTCTAATTCAGCAGTAGCATCTCCTTTACATCTTGTACCCAAGAAGGAGTTAAATGACTGGCGTCCTTGTGGAGATTTTAGAAGATTAAATGTCGTAACAGTTCCTGATCGTTATCCTTTGCCCCATGTTCATGACTTCAACATGAATCTAAGAAATAAGAAAATATTTTCAAAATTAGATTTGGTAAGAGCTTATCACCAAATTCCAATGGCAGAAGAGGATATCTATAAAACTGCAATCACTACGCCTTTCGGCATGTTTGAATTTGTACGAATGCCTTTCGGGCTTAGGAACTCCGCGCAAACTTTTCAACGATTTATTAATGAAGTAGTTAATGATTTAGACTTTGTTTTTACATATATTGATGATCTCTTAGTGGCAAGCGAAAATGAGGAACAACATTTCAAAGATATTCGCGTACTATTTCAGCGCCTAACGGAGTACGGTTTAAATATAAAACCAAGTAAATGTAGTTTTGGCGTAACAAATGTTGACTTTTTAGGACATAATATTTCTGAAACGGGAATTAGACCCTCAGAAGAAAAAGTTTTAGCCATTCGAAATTTTGATCGTCCAAAATCTATTAAGCAGGCACAAAAATTTATTGGTATGGTTAATTATTACCATCGATATATACCAAAATTAGCAGAGTTTACGACAGTTATCTATGATTTAATTAATAGAACAAATAAGAAGCGAGACAAGATTTTAATTTGGGACGATACATCTAATAAAGCTTTCGAATGCATTAAAGAAAAGTTTGCATCTGCGATATTGTTAAATCATTTTAACAAAGATGCAAAACTTTCTTTAAATGTAGATGCATCCAATACGGCAATAGGTGGTGTCATACATCAAACGTTTAATAATAAGTCAGAACCACTTGCATTCTTTTCAAAGAAATTGTCTCCATCCGAAATTAAATATAGTGCATTTGATAGGGAACTATTAGCTATTTATTTGAACATTAAACATTTTCGTTACCTTCTAGAAGGACGTGAATTTACAGTTTTCACAGATCACAAGCCTCTTATATTTGCTTTAAATTCAAAAACAGAACGCAGTCCAAGACAGACTAGACATATGGAATTCATTGCTCAGTTTACGAATGACATTAGGTATATTAAAGGACAAGAAAATGTTGTAGCTGATACATTATCTCGTGCGTTTGAAGTAGAAGCGATTAATAATTCGGACATTAATTTAAAAATTTTACAAAGTGAACAACAACAAGACAGTGAATTAAGCAAACTTAACTCAGAGCAAACATTTTTAAATTTGAAACTAATAAAAATTCCTGTTCTTAACTTTAATATATGGTGCGAAGTGTCAGGAGAAAATCCTAGGCCTTTCATTCCAAACAATTTAACAAAAATAATATTTGATATGTTACATGGGATATCACATCCTGGTAGTAGAGCTACACGTCGTTTGATAGTTAAGAAATATTTTTGGCCTAAAATGAATAAAGATATTAATACTTGGTCTAAAGAATGTATAAGTTGTCAAAAATCGAAAGTACATCGTCATACAAAATCTCCAGTTATGAAAATTCCAATTCCAAAATCTAGATTTGAACACATTCACTTAGATATTGTTGGACCCTTACCTGTTTCAAAAGGATATCGTTACATATTAACTATAATTGATAGATTTGCACGTTGGCCAGAGGCATTCGCACTAAGAGATATTTCTGCAGTTACGGTTGTAAATAAATTTTTTAAAGAATATATTTCACGTTTTGGAGTTCCATTAGAAATAACAACAGATCAGGGATCTCAATTTACTTCAAACTTGTTTTCAGAATTAACGAAACTTCTTGGAAGTCATCAAATAACAACTTCTCCTTATCATCCCCAAGCTAATGGAATGATAGAACGTTTTCATAGACAGCTTAAATCTTCAATAATGGCTAGGAATGGATCCACAGATTGGTATGAAGAGTTACCAATAGTACTTATGGGTTTGCGATAGATTTTTAATGAAGATATTTCAGCAACACCGGCTGAAATGGTTTATGGACAAAATTTAAGATTATCTGGTGAATTATTTGTTTCAACTACAGAGAATATAACTTCGACGGATGTTTTAAGTAGTTTGCGTGAACATTTTAAAAATTTTAAATCAAATTTGGAACATCATCAAAATTCTAGTGGTATTTTTGTTCCAAAAGATTTAAAAGATTGTCATTTTGTTTTTGTACGTGTAATAAACAAACATTCCTTGCAACATCCGTATGAAGGTCCTTATAGAGTTATTGAAAACGATATTAAAAACTCTAAAATTGAAATAAACAATGAAATTAAATCTATTCCTATTGATCGTTTAAAACCAGCAATGATTGATAAAATACAGATACCTAACACAAAAACAAAAAAGAAAGTTACTTTTAATTTATTTACCATTAAATCTCCGGAAGGGGGAGTATTGTAGGGTTATATTTATATTCAACTTTAAATGTATCTACTTTAAATAAATTGAATTTTTTGGTTCTTGTTAATTTTTATTTTTCAATTGTAAAATATTGTCTTTCAAAAATATTCATTCGGTTGAAATATTTAAAAACGTTTTGTAACATACTTTTAGGAGCGGTTAAATAAAAATATTTTATAAAAATAAATAGTGCTTATTATTAAATAGTGATTTATATATTAAATACCACACATATATACATACTTACATTAATATTTACATACTAAACGTGCATGACTCAATAGTGAGGAATGTTTGTCAGCAAATTATTGACCTACATGTTGTCAATATGATTCCCGCTTGAGCAGTTTGGTATGACGCATAAATGCATTAGGTGACTTTGTGAAAGCGAATGAACTTATGGTAGTTACCTAGGTCAGTGAACGAGTGTGTTTGAAATGGGGTGAATTCCACGCGATACTACACCATCGGCCTTTTAAGTGAGCGTGTATAATTTTATGTTTAATTATAGACGGTTACTCCAATGTCACTGTGATAAGGGTGCCGTGTTGTTTAATTTTTCGTTGAATGACCCAGTCAACTTGCTTGTTACCAAATAATTTTTGCATTCAGTTGTAATTTATGTCATAGTGGTAACTTGATATTATGAGTTTATATGTTTTATTTTTGCTTTTCTTCGTTTGCATTTGCTTTACATACCATGCCCGTTATGCTCATGCTCGCTTTTTCATAATAAGCTGACTTTTGCTATATTTTTTTGTGTGTTTTCGTATATTTGCTATAATGAGTAATTTTGACTATATTTTTTCTTTGTGCAAAATTTTGTGTTTTTTTTGTGGTTGAGTGCTTACGATTATGAGAAATGTTTTGTATTAAGTGGTTTTTTATTTATTTACTTATTTTGTTTATTTACTTATTACACATTCGGCTTTAAATGTGTGCACCCACTTAAAATCCGTTTGTCTTCTAGAAATTATTTTCTAATATTTATATACAAATATGAAGCTGAGAGAAAAAAAAAATTGTTTGTTTTTTTTTTTTTCACTTGACATTAGAAGGGCAATAGAAGGGTTGCCGACGGAAGAGCGGAGTAGCTATGTATTGGTAGTAGTTCTATTAATGGATAAGTGGAAGGTACAGTGGATGCAAAAATTTTTCGTATCTTTAGATGTTCTTTCTATATTTTCGATAATTCCCTATTTTCCAGCAATTTATTTCATCTTATTAGTCATTCGATTTCTGCGGCGGCCACCAAGGCAGAATCGTCATGACTTTTATGAAGAATTATTTTTATTTTTATACCGGGACTGTCACATGCACAACCTCTTTGGTTAGTGCAATTATCTGATCTTTGAGAACTTGGGTACCAATTAATATTTTATAAATTCGCCTTCTGCAGTAAATATTCAATTCCTAATCACCAATTTGTCCTCCAGGACAACTGTGTATTTCCTTATAAATTTCAAGTCCTGGATTGCCGGCATTTCTTGTATGCCTGGTCGAATATTGTCCTAAGTCAATAATCTGGTTGCTTGGAAATTTTCTACGCTACCATTTTTTTATCCTAAGATGAAAACGAGCGCGACTAGTCTTTTGTTGCAAATTTATATAGCGCTTCACATTTATTTTTATATGTTCTCTTTGTGACTTTTCTTCATTATTTTTTTTGTTGGCTGGTTGTAAAATTTTTGTATTATTTTTTTTCTTAGGTTTTGCTTATTTCCACTGTCCAGAATTTCTTATTGCTTCATGACCATTTTTGTCAGGAGCAATCGAAGGAATTAAGCGAATTTTTGATTTGCTGTTCGCCTTAGGCAGAGCTACCTTTACTGTCGATTGTGACATTTTGAGACTTACTATTTGAGATTTTTGTTGAATTGTTTATTGCTCTTCCTCAGCTTTGAGTTTGGAAATTTGGGTAGAAGTAAACAAAAATTTTAGATGCGCTGTTGCACGTTATTCAATTGCCTATATTTAAATTTCATACAGTTTTTAAGAATAATGGCTATCGCTATGATAAATAGCCCTATCGTGCATATTAAAGTACCTAGCCAAATGTCTGTAGTTTTTGTGTCCACTTGGGCTTGTGGCTCATATTTTACCAATTTGTTGTCAACTATTTCCTCTTCAGGTTTCTTTGCCGAATTCATAGCCAGCTATCGCTATCATTATCCCTTGGGCTATTTTTGTCCACCAAGACATTTCAATTGAAAGAGGAAATTCGAGAAAAAATTATTGCTGATTCCTTAGGAAAAAAAAAATTTGCTAATTTACGCTTTAATTTTAATCTTTATTCAAACATACTATTACATATACTCTTGACCTTCATTTGTTTTTACCTTATTATTTATTAGGTATTTTAACAATTTATTTCTAAAATTGTAATTTTTGTTTTACTTTAGTATTGTTTCATTTCTAATTTACATATATACAATTTTTCCTTAAAAAAAATTTTCTAATTTTATTTTTTCACATTAATAGGTAAGTACACTTTTATTTTCTTTTGTTTAATTAATTTTACAAAGTAATTAAGATTTGATTCCTATGCTATTTCCATTTTTTTGTGCCATTTTGGGCTAAAAAAAAATGTTCTGTTTTTGAAAAGCATCAGTTAACGTATCAAAAAAAAAATTCGAATTTAAAGAGTTGAATGTGGACTACTTACACATTCCGGTTTACTAACTTAAATTTTGAATAATGTTTTTTGAAATTTCTTAAAATTAAATTCTACGCAAAATGTTTATGTTCATTTGTACTGAGAATTTTCCCTATATTTATTTTTTATTTCTTAAGTCTCTAATTTTCTTTTTTAATTTTAACCTATCCTCGGTATTTGTTGTTAAATTTAATTGTTTAAAGGTCTCAGCTATCTCTTTCTTTATTTTAAATTGTTTACCTCCCCGTTTTCTTTTTCGGATTTTTGGGGTAGGTATTTTGGGTATTTCTTCCTTTTTTATAGACTGGTTCCGTCGCCAATACTCTTCTATAGTAATTGGTGTCGGACCTTGTTTAGTGGTGTTATGGGTTTTAAGGACTTCCTCAGAAATTGTTATGAATTCTCTTATAGTGTCTTCACACTTTTTAAAAATTCTGTGAAATTCTTCCGTTTCTATTTCTTGCATACTAGAGAGATAACTGAGCTTCTTTATTATGTTTTTTCAAATTAAAAAAAATTTGTTCAACGTTTAACACATAAATTCTTGCTACTTCTATATATATATATTTTTTTGAAAGCGAAGCGTTTTACATATTATTCAATTCCTAACTTAAAAAAAATCCTAAGCAAAAACTTTTGTTTTTGCTAATAGTTTAGCGTCCGTAAAGGCCGCCCAATTTGTTTCTAAAATTTGTATATACTTATATTAATTGCCCCGAGCGGTACGCCTCCGATCTCATTTTGTTGTTAACTTGTGTCAATTGAAAGGTGTCCTCCGATCCCGTTTTGTTACCACCAAGTATTTGTTTTCAACTTAGTTTTCTATTTCCGCCAAATCCTTGCCGAAGAAGGCTTTCTTTGTTAAAATCTTTATTGATGCCACATAGTAGTACCTTTTGTTTAAATGCAAGAGTTTAACTGTATTGCAATGGTGTGAAGATTGTTAATTTCCATGTGATATTTATTCCTTATTATATTCCACCTCTTTATATGCTCGCATGCTGCCAGTCAAAATTGTTAATTTCCATGTAGTATTTATTCCTTATTATATTCCACCTCTATATATGCTCGCATGCTGTCAGTCAAAATTGTTACCAATGTCCGTATTTCATGCCATCTAAACGCTGCTTAATTTCTTGATTGTACTGCTGCTGCTAACATCGTTTCTTTTTTGTTTTTTAACAAAACTTTTTCTTGTAGCTTTTTAAAAAAAAACTGGGCAGGATCTCTGTTCAGCAAGATCTAGCGAATTTTGCTTATGAGCAAATTTTCAGCTAATTGAAGATCAGGCTGGCAGGATCGCCATGTAATGTGACAAATTGATAAAAGAGTGTTTAGACTTTGGAAGTCTGATCAGTATTCATTTTATTAAAGAACTTCATTACTATTTATACAGAAGCTCATAACCTATGCATATATACATACTTACATTAATATTTACATACTAAAGGTACATGACTCAATAGTGAGGAATGCTTGTCAGCAAATTATTGACCTACATATTGTCAATATGATTCCCGCTTGAGCAGTTTGGTATGACGCATAAATGCATTAGGTGACTTTGGGAAAGCGAATGAACTTATGGTAGTTACCTGGGTCAGTGAACGAGCGTTTGTAATGTTAAGCGTGTTTGAAATGGGGTGAATTCCACGCGATACTACAATACACAGGCATACAGCAGAGGTTTGTGTCTCCGCTTTTCGGTACAACATGTTCTGTAGCTAGTTACCCCTAGATGGGTCTCCTAAGCATTGCCTAAGTGAGGATAAGCGTTTTTTACGCGCAAACGTAGACGTAAAACACGGCTATCGACAAAATATTTTTTAAATCCAAATCAATCTTTGAATTTTTATACATTTACTTATGTGGCCTAATGCCCTGTTTTTCAGTGCGATTTTACACTACAGTTAAAGTTGACTTGAGTTTAACCCTGCCACTTCGGCCGCTTAAGCTGAGGTGCGCAGCAGAATTTTATGTTTTCTAACAACGTTAAACTCCAGCCAACTTTAACTGTAGTTTAAACACGTACCGAAAAACGGGCCTAAATCTCGGAAAACTCTTTATATTGTATTTTTTGTTTACTGCAACACTTCGGAACTGTCTCCAAATAGTTTTGGGACTGTTTTGATATAATTTCGGGACCTCTTAGGGATGATTTTTTCACGGTTTTCGTGCAATAATGGACAACAGGATCATATCGAGTTTTGCGGATAATTTCGGAACAATTTGGACTATATAGGGATCTTTTTGGGAATGTTTTCAGGCTTTTTTCGATGCTACTTCGGATGATTTCCGTAATATTTGTCGGGGGTTTTTACGGATCATTTCGGGACTGTTTTCAGGTTTGCTTCGGGATAATTTAGGGAAAATTTCGGGATTGCTTTTGGGATCATTTCGGCACTATTTTGGGATAATTTCGTTATCATTTCGGGATAGTATCGAAATAGTTGCCAGAACTATCGTGGTTGTTTTCGAGATAATACGAGTATGTTTTGTGAACATTATAGAACCCTTTTGTGGGTCGCTGCGGGGTAATTTAATGCCTTGTTAACAATGATTTAAGGACTTCCTCTTTCAGGACTGATTGAGGATTGTGTTTGGGACTATGTCGGTATCATTTTGGGGATGTTGTCTAAGGGCGGCTTCGGAAGTGTTTGGGATGAATTCGGAGCTACTTCGATGCTATCCTTGGATATTTAAGTTAAATGTTCAAGAGCAGTTCGGGGAATCTCCGAGCTTTTCAGCAGAAATTTCCTAATTATGAACATACCATTTACAAAAGTATTTACAATTCGTGGTTGACTAAGAACAAAAATATCGAAACCGAAACGTTTTCGAAACATCCGAACAGCAACTTTAGTTCGCCATAAAGTAGCTGTGTGTTGAATAGGCATAGAATATCGTAAATAGCATAAAACAATTTTCTGAACAAATGGTTGACATATGTAGGTTTTATATGAAAAGCAATGTGCCAGTATGGAACGTCCGAAACGTTGCAAAAACCCATATATGGACTCTGAATCCGAGGAGCAATAGTTCTTCAAAGACACACTCAGCCCATATAATTAGTTTTAACTTTACTTCAATAAACGATGTACATTTCTTTTCGTTGCAAGGCTATACAATCATTCCGCACTGCTATTAAACAGGATGTCAACTGCATGAACTATTGGGAATCATTGGGCGATGCATATGCCGAACGTGGTTCTTATAATTCTGCTATACGTGTCTTTCAGAAAATAATAGAGATGAGTGCTGATAACATTTATGCCAAACTACAAATCGCTCTGATTAAATCGGTTAGTGAAATTACAATTTTTTTTTTTTTCAAAATTATTTTAAATGATGTACATATATCGGAACGATTTTCCGTCATCCCTTGTCAAATTTGGTTTCGAGAGCTTGAAGTCATATATAACATTGCTGCAAACAACGGATATAAAAAAGGACTAGTAGATAAGCTCAGAAGGACGCATGGTGAACCATAAAGAAATAACGAAAAGAAAAATAATAACACCTGGACGACTATGACATATACTGGAAAAGCAACATATAAATTGGCAAACTTCTTTAAAAAATACAGCATTAACACAGCGTTCAAAACATCGAACAATCTAGGGCGGAAACTAACACTAACACTGCCTTTGTCAGGTCGAAGTTGGAGTATGCGGCTGTCATATGGAGACCCTACCAAATTGGCGTCTCTAATCGGCTTGAGCGTGTACAGAAAGTTTTTTTACGATTTGCGATCTTTAAACTTCTCTGAGCCAATGCCTTCATATGAATCTCGATGCCTTTTAATTGATCTAAACACGCTTGCAAATAGACGATCCATTCTATCTTGCTCATTTGTCATTGGCATAATTTCAGGGACTGTTGATTGTCCATCACTTCTTGATAAAATTCAGTTTAATGTACCATGCAGAAACCTCCGACAGTTTGAACCCTTAAAAATTGGGTTTTCTAGAACTATTTATGGTATAAATGCTCCCATATCTAGGGCTTGTGCTGATCTGAATATGTTTTTTAACTCCTCAGGTGCTGACTATACATTTCCTTATGCTGCCTTAATTAACAATCTAAGATCTTATTTTTCTTAGTATTAAGTTAATGTAAAAATTTGCATAATATAGTCTGTAAGAATCTATAAATTCAAAGACTCAAATAAATAAATGCATAAATACATAAATACATAAATCAGAGGAACCGTTTAGCAGCCACGGCGTATACAGGCTTACCTGCGGATGCCAACATAGTTACGTAGGACAAACAGGACGGCAAATAAGAACGAGTTTCAGAGAACATATTAGAGATTACAACAAAAAAATACGGAATCCAAACATTACACCCGAGTCTAACTTCGCGAATCACATGGTCGAGAATGAATGTTTCCCAGCAAACATCAATAAAACAGTTAGGGTTCTTCACATACAAGCAAAAGGCCGACGTCTCAACGTACTCGAAAGCATGGAAATCTACAAACAGAAAACATTCGACGGTAGAATAATAAACGAACAGATAAACACAATTTCTGACACAATGTTCGAGCCTTTAAAACTTTCTTACAAGAAACAAAGTATTCACACAGGTACAACAGACAAACACACACAACAAATAAATACAAAACAATTAGCGCGCCAAAACAACAAACTCACAAAGAAGGTCAAATGACTAAAATTACGGACCTTACTGCCTCATTCAGCCACACAAATCGATCAGTAAAATCCACCCTCGGTTCTGAATGAGCAGACAGCACATACACATAACAAAATATACACAAGCATTAATTTTTGACAATACTAGTTCATGTACCTACGAAGTATAAATACAGGACAAACGACAACAACAGATCAGAACGAAAATCGACACTGATGATGGCACAACACCGAAACCCGTTTGTCTCGAAACCAAATTTGACAAGGGATGACGGAAAATCGTTCCAATATACATCATTTATCCACCCTGTCGGAAAATCAACAAAACAAAATAAGCCATTATTTTAAATAGTTATGACATGTAATCGAAAATATTATGCTCCACAGACTATTCGTATGTATCCTGAAGCTATAGCAGAATTTGATGATTTGTTACTATCTCATCCCGACTATTTACCTGGCTTGAAAGGCGCAGCTGAAGCGCACATTGGTTTGGCCAATAATCTAAAGCTGCAACATCTATACGGGCGTTGTAAAGAGCATTTACAATTAGCTATTAATCATTTACAAAGGTAGTCGTTTTGAAGATACATACATTAAAAGTTTTAAGAACTAAATTCTGTCCTTTTTATAAATTCTGTATACACAGAGCTTTGCTGTCCCCAAGCAATCAAAACATGTTTTGGCTTTGGCGCTTAACCGCTAATGTATGTGTACAAGTAGCTCGCATGCCCCGCTCATTGGCATATTTGGAAGTGGCGGGAAGGTTGGCAAGGTTCGAAGAGGAAGCAAGGGTTTTAACAAAAAAAGATCTTTTTACATTAGCAGCCAGGTTAGTATGATTAAATGTATATAGTATATGAGTATATAATTTCCTTGCTTTGTTGACAAGATTTTACACATGTGCCATAAAGTTGAAGTCGAATACCTTTATTTGGTACGAGTTTGCTTCATGTTGTTATTATTGTGCACTTCATTTACCTGATGAAGCCTCTAAGCAATTGCATGTGGCAATCAATGCTTGTAAAATGGCTATAAATGAACAAAACGATCGTTGGCAAAACTGGAATCTGCTAGGAGTCATCAATTTGCATAAGAGTATCCATTATACCTATTTAAAACTAAAATTATTTATTAAAATCCTTTATGTTTTACTTTTATAGCAATTAATAATTTGGCATTAGCGCAACACTGCTTCATACAAGCTTTAACAATTGACCGCAAATCATACATGGCTTGGACAAATTTAGGTACTCTGTATTTAAAATTAGTGGAAATAAAACTGGCAAATCAGGCATTTCAGCGTGCGCAGCAATCAAATCCTATTTATGGTAATGCGTGGATTGGGCAAGCTATGATAGCTGAAGCTATTGGCGAAGAGGAAGAAGCTTTAGATCTCTTTAGACATTGCCAACAATTTGAATATCATCCGGAATCTTCATTAGGCTATGCGCATTGGGTGTGTTCCGTGTTGACAGATGCTGAAAAATGTAAAATACCACATTATCGTCATGCCATTGATGGCATGCATGCGGATGTAGTCGCATTAGATGCAATTAACTGGTAATTTCCCAATAAACATAATATTAACACTTACCGAAATATTTTAAATAAATAAATAAACATATTTCTTCTAGGTATACTGTTAATGAAGAAAGATATTCAACACATGCAGCTCTCTCCTTTCAAGGTTTCTTAAATATACGACAAAAGCATTATCGCCCCGCGGAGATAGCCTATCTACAAGCAATTGATGCGTTGTCAGCTGGCGAAGAACGTGATAAGTTGTTAACGAATTTAGGTTATTTGTATTTAAAAATGAAGCTACCAAACGATGCCATTAATGTTTTTAATCGTATAACACACGCGTCAGTAAAAGCAATAATTGGTTTGGCGTTAGCCTTTGTACGTGCCGCTCAACATCCAGAAGCATATTCGGTGTATAATTCCGTATTAAAAACTTTGACAGATGAAAATGATAATAGAGCAGGCATGATATTGGTGGCAATGGCAGCAATGGTGTACGCTTCGCAAGGAGAAGCGGACACAAAGACAATACTGTATCAGTGGTAGGGAAATGAAAAAAAAAATAAATAAAAACACTGCAAAATAACTTTGGGTGTACCAAAAAATCAAATATAATTATTGCCTTTGCGTTAAGCTTTTTAGATTGAAAATAATAATTATATTTGATTTTAATAATTTAGATCACAAATAATAATTTTCGTTGATTTTTTAAATTTTGATCGCAAAAACAAAAGAATTATTTTGATTTAAATTTTTTTACTCAAGAATAATTATTACTTTTGATGTATACTGTTTTACTCAGCAATAACTTTTGTCTTAGATTTTTATGGTTTTGATTAAGAATAATCGTTACCTTATAACCATTATTTTTTAAATCAAAAATTAAATAATTAAAAAAAAATTTTAAGTTAACGGTTTTATTGAAAACGATACTTACATGAAGTAATAATAATACTAAAAGCTAGAAAATAGTTAGGTAGGTCCTAGGTACTAGTCATCACACTCCTAATCAATCTAGGGCGTTGATCAGACAATTAAATAAAAGCGTTGGACGCGTAACATTTTCATACCCATTTTCCAGCACTAATAGTAAATTTTTTACCGATTTTTTTTTTTTGAGGAGCAGCAACTGCAGAGTATGAGGAAAGCTCATTTAAAATTTTAATTTGTCCTCATAGTAAACGAGATATGACGTTTTGAGTTTTATTATAAATAATAAAATAAAAATCATATTTTCATCATTATTATTGATTTAAAAAATAATGATAGATGAATAAGGTAATAATAATTTTTAATTAAAAAAAATAAAACCGAAGATATCAATTATGGCTGAAGAAAAAGAGTAAAATCAGAAGTAATAATTATACTTGAGTATAAAAATTAAAATCAAAATTAATTTTTATTAGTTATTTAATTATTACTTTCAATCAAAAAAAATTAAACGCAGTAAATAATAATTACCCTTAATCAAAATTATATGAATCGAATAATAATAATTACTTACTGATTTATATTTTTTAACTCATAATGATTACCGTCCCTGAAAAAAACGAATGCAGTTATTTGTAAAAAAAGCGTTTTTTTTATATTTGTTTATTATTATATACTTTGCAACCGTTTAGCATTCTTTTGAAGAACTCTCCCATACAAGCACTTTATTCCGCCTGTGCATTGGGCATTCTGCACCATGATAATCAGCTAACAACAACAATATTAACAGAGCTAAAAAAATATGAAAACTGTATATCATATTGTGCGCATATAGCCTACTTAAGGGCACAGCATTATGTAACTAATGTAAGTGCAATGTGAAGAAAATATGTTACGTTAATTTTAATTAAATGTCAAAATGAGTATTGCTAGACTAACATATTTTTATTGTTTTCAGAACGAAATCCGCAAAGGCTTAATATATCTTCTTTCGCGCGTACATATCTTTCCACATTGTGCTGAATTGCGAAAAGTACTTGCGAATTTTCTCTTGGATAATTTTAGCTATGCCACACAATATCATATAGCTACCAGCCAAATTGCCTTGAGCTCAATTATTTTGCTGCATCGTAATAAAACGCAAAGGCAAGTTTGAAATTGGTGTAAAAAGTATTTAACTTGAAATTTTAAGCTAAAAATATTGTTTTTCCAGGAGTGACTGCATAGAAGATTCCAAATCGTTATTAATAGCCAGTCGAACTTTAAAGCCGGTAGACAAGTTTCGTTCTCGGAAGTTAATCCAATGTGCGATACGACTGCATCCTGAAAACCAAGACGCTTGGACAGCATTACAAGAAGTTCGTTAATAATTACTAAATTTTTTCAACTATGAAAAAGTATGAATGATTAATATTAGCAGCAATTACAATAATTATGGTTTTTGAAAATAAGTACGTTAAAAAGGTGAAACAGTTTTGGTTATCAGGGTATTTTTGGAAAAAAAAATAACTCAGAAGTGGAATAACGATTGAAGCTGATGAGCTTTGGAATACAGCAGGTATTTATATAAGGGATAAGATTAGGTTTGGTTCCTCCAAAAGCGGTACCGCTATGCTACGACCGCTAAAAAGCGGCCGGTATACTCACCGTTTTTAGCGGCAACGCTTTGTTGGAAACTACGAACAGTGCATACGTGTCGCAAAATTTAATTTAACATTTTTTCATATTTTTTTTTATAATTTTTTTTTAATAATCTCAAGAAAAAAATGTCAATTCCAAAATGTTTTTTTTTTTTTATAAATAATTCGAAATATTTGATAAAATGTTCACCGCCTTGACAATAGCAGTGCCCTGCCGCTATATTACGTTACGGTGAACTTCACCGTCTTGATAGTTTCCACATAATTACTTTTACATTCCAATATTTTTGACAACGTACTCTACCGCAATGTAACGACCGCTATATAGCGGCACCGCTTTCGAGGAAACCAAGCTTTTAGACATATATTTTACAGAAAATTGTAGTCATTTTTGTAACATATAGTATATATATTATGTTATATACAAATTTCCTTCAGTAAAATTTACTTATTACTCTTCATTATGTCTGCAACAAAATTCAAAAAATATTGCATCATAAAATGGCATAAAATCAGCAGCAATGTTCACAGGGCTGTCATAAATCAACAAAGCTTTGTTACGTACGCTTTGTCATATTTTTCTCTAAAGCCATTTGCACTATTTGAAGTATTAGCCGTGCACCTTTCTCATTGAGGGTTTCATGTTCCGGAAGCTCGCTAGTCATACGCTGCATCCATACACGTATTTTCGGATATCTACCTAAATTAATTAGAACACATTAAATCATGTTATATCTCGTTAAAGAGATCTACCGTTCCTCTTCGACTGCCACTAGTTTATGTAGTGTTATTAAATGGGCATTAATGGCGATGTCAGCTAAAGTTAAATATTCACCAGCCACGTAGCTCCTGCGAGTTAGAAAACTTTCAAGAAAGTTATAAACCTTATGCGCGAGTTCAATGCTTTTGCGATTGAAGGCTACTTCTTCTCCCCAAACTATACATGTCTAGGAATAAAACAAATAAAAGTCTTCAATATATGTGAAATGATACTTTGTAATGCGTGCTCTTACTATAAAGTCTTTACGCGCTACAGCAAGCACTCCGTTATTAAAGTAGAGGCGTTCGTCAACTATGGCTCGTTGTATGAAATTTTTAGGATATAAGTGTTCGTGCTGATTTTGACCATATTGATTCGTCATGTATGTGATAATTGCATGACTATCGCACAGTGTTGCACCTTGATCGACAAGCACAGGGATTGTGTGATTAGGATTGACCTTGGTGTTGTAAGATTTTGAAAATAATGATAAACTAACCACTTTATTAACGAATCTCTACAAACCTTTAAAAACCAATCGCTTTGATTTTCCTTCTTTGCAAAGTTTACGTGTCTGCATAACATCACCAATTTGAATATTTATTTTTGTTAGTCTTATATGGCTGAAGTAGACGTTTCATATACATACATGATTGCAAATAGTTATGCGTTTTCAACAAAATAAAGAAAACGCAAAAAATTACAAACATATTCCGCAAAAAAAGTCTCTTAGTAATAACGTATCCAAAACAATGAATAAAATATACAAAATGTTAATAAATTCACCAACTCAAATATTTTTAGGTTATGGATATGGCGAGAAACCAAAAACCAATTGCTATGATATGGTTATAACTTTAGCGTTATGGTATGACAGCATTAATCGATTATATTGATTTCCATAAGGTTGGTTCGATCGGCTGTTTTATCTGGTTATGGATAAGTCACCATTAATTGGCCCTTTCGACACACGCAGCCTGGCATCCAGTTAGTAAATTTGTATACTTAAATGTATATTACCTATTTCAATGGCGGAGCATTACAATACTTACGCGTGAAATTCGATTATTTAAATAATACATATTTATATATATAATTAGGAACCCTTATTGGGTTGAACTGGCCGGTCAATAAAGACCTCACATAAACTGAATGTGTTCAATTTGTTACCGGAATTTGTTTGACGACCAAACGAAGAACCCCAGGACTTTTAGAATAATTCGCAACTCTTACGGCTTACTACTCAACTCTATTCCAGTTGAAATTTTGCAATTTGGTATTACGGATTACAACTCAACTTGTCGAAAAGAATGTCGGTTGAAGTTGCCAAGTCTTAACAACTTTTTGTGGCATTACCGTTTACAACCTTGTGTTGGCGTAGTTGTCAAAGACATTGAAATCTGACAACTGATTACTAGCATGGTACACCACCTAATCTTTATCAAATCTTATCAAAGGTGGTGTCAAAAGATATAACCAAAAATCGGTTAAAATTTTCATGTAGTTGTTGTATTTTGCCAGATTTGTTGGACACTCACACACTAATGCAGAAAGGTGCTGGACCCACCCAGGGTTATTTTTATAAATTACGTTCTGTACAAAAAAACTATGGATCGGGCCTCATATGTCGAACCCTTTCGGGGACATTTTATGCGAAAAAAATGGTATTACCCGCTAACCTTTTTTTAATTAATTTAAACAAACTATAATCAGCAATTTTGTACACATTTCACAAGGTTTCAAGAAGGATTACCTTGAAAAACTGTTTGACTTTATGGGGCGAAATCCCGCAGTTGGACGAGGAAAGCCGTAGTTCGGATGCAGCAAAAATAGGTGAAATTATGCGAACGTGAGTCCCATCGATTCTACCCACTACTCCTGTGAATCCTGTTTTAGAGTAAACTGCGAATTTTGAAGCAATTTGCTCCTCTGCAGTCATTTGGGTTTTAATCCACTTATGGATATGGCGAGAAACCGTAATAGGGGCATTAATTGTTGCCCAGAGATCTGTCAGCCCTGCTACCTGTACGTAGTTGGAGCCTTTAACTCCCGAGCACAGGTCACGAACACAGAACGTGCTCTGACGAGCTTACTGATGAGGCCTAACTTATAAGCATGTGACGTCAAAAAGCAGTGTCCAGCCCATCGTGAGCCTTTAGTATTTTCTCTTTAGAGATATGAGCAACTTTGTGAGATAACGTCATAGGATATGCACATGATCATAGAAATGTTGCTTCTGTCCATGTCTTTCTTGCTTGTTGGATAATACGCAACTCCCGCTTCCTTTTGATTTCTCCCAAACCGATTAGGACGTCTACTGTTGATACATCCAGTGCTGCACCCACCTTTGCAAGCTCATCTTTTCATTACCTTCTATGCCTTTATGATCGGGAAATTAGTATAGATGTATGGTCAGGCCTGAGGAAGTCTCTCCAATGCATTTCTGCATTCCTTGATGAGGAACTATTGACGCGACTGCAGCTTAAGCACACTTCCTCCAGAATTTCTGTGGCTTTCTTCGCGACTAAAAATCGAAGTGAAACATTTTATCCATAGTGTATAAGTACGCTATGATTTTATCAAAACAAAGTTTACCAAAGCAGTAAATAATTGTCCATGTGTTGCTTATATTTTGCATTTTCCGTCTCCTTTTGACAACTTCTAAGCCATTGAAAAAAAAAAAACAAAAAATCAGCTGATAACAGCCAACATTATAATTGAGCCAAGATTCAAAGCACCGAGATAATGGAACAAAAGGGGAAAAGGGTCAGCTAGATGGCGCACGGGTCGAAATAAATAGAAAATTCATACGAGACTTGGAATCTTGCGATCGATTTTAAGTATCTTCGCTGAAGTTAGAGAAAAAAAAGTTCCGCAAGTTCAGCATTTGGATAACTGCCGTCAGTAAGGAATCGAAGTGTAGCGCATAATTTTCAAACCGTCCGTCGAACGCGTTTACGGAAATGGTCCTTCATTTTGTTCAGTAAGGAGCAAAATATTTCCTTACTTAAAAAAATCACTATTTCAAATGGTTAAATTTCCGCCACAAATTGATCAGCTGTTCATTTATCTGTGAAATCATCACTTTTTTAGGTTGGTAACATCAATTCAACTTTAACTGAAATAAGTTGTAATTCGTAATACCAAACAGGAGTTGAGTTGTCTTAAAGTTGAGTTATTTTAATTACAATCCAAAGGTGAAATTATGCGAACGTGAGTCCCATCGATTCTACCCACTACTCCTGTGAATCCTGTTTTAGAGTAAACTGCGAATTTTGAAGCACTTTGCTCCTCTGCAGTCATTTGGGTTTTAATCCACTTATGGATATGGCGAGAAACCGTAATAGGGGCATTAATTGTTGCCCAGAGATCTGTCAGCCCTGCTACCTGTACGTAGTTGGAGCCTTTAACTCCCGAGCACAGGTCACGAACACAGAACGTGCTCTGACGAGCTTACTGATGAGGCCTAACTTATAAGCATGTGACGTCAAAAAGCAGTGTCCAGCCCATCGTGAGCCTTTAGTATTTTCTCTTTAGAGATATGAGCAACTTTGTGAGATAACGTCATAGGATATGCACATGATCATAGAAATTTTGCTTCTGTCCATGTCTTTCTTGCTTGGTGGATAATACGCAACTCCCGCTTCCTTTTGATTTCTCCCAAACCGATTGGGATGTCTACTGTTGATTCATCGAGTGCTGCCCCCTCCTTTGCAAGCTCATCTTTCCATTACCTTCTATGCCTTTATGATCGGGAAATTAGTATAGATGTATGGTCAGGCCTGAAGAAGTCTCTCCAATGCATTTCTGCATTCCTTGATGAAGAACTATTGACGCGACTGCAGCTTAAGCACACTTCCTCCAGAATTTCTGTGGCTTTCTTCGCGACTAAAAATCGAAGTGAAACATTTTATCCATAGTGTATAAGTACACTATGATTTTATCAAAACAAAGTTTACCAAAGCAGTAAATAATTGTCCATGTGTTGCTTATATTTTGCGTTTTCCGTCTCATTTCGACAACTTCTAAGCCATTGAAAAAAAAAAAAAACAAAAAATCAGCTGATAACAGCCAACATCCCAGCAAAAACTGTACCCGTAAATTGATTAGTAAAATGACTAAAATCTGTGGCGATGGAACACGTAAATCATTAAGTAGCATTTGTACAGGGCGGCGGTAACTTTTGTGAGCAGTCCATTCCGTCGTACCTATTTATGTGATTGTCAATACTGCTCACACATATACGGTATTAGGTTATCAAAATGTAAACAAACTATAGTGCTGTACTGTTCTTACATTCACGTTAACTGTCAAATGGTAGTATTTTTTTAAGTTATAAACCTGTAACTTTACGAGTATTTTTTCAGTATTTTTACGTTAATATGGCCTCCTTTTGACTAGTATTACGACCGTTTTTTTACTTGGATTATATCTGAAATTGCTATATAAATAAAACATTTCTTTAATTCAAATCCAATAACATTTCTTTTATTCAACATTTTTATAATATATTAATTATAATATATTAATAATATTATTAAAACTTGTAATTCGCCAATTTTAATGCTATACCTTTTTTATTTTAGTTCAGAAAGCTGCAATTGAGGTTCGAAAGTTACAATTGAAGTTCAAAAAATTCAATTCAAGTTCAGAAAATTTTAATTCAAGCTCAGAATTTCTATTTGTAGTTCAGAAAATTAAAATTGAAGTTCAGAATTTTTGTTTGTAGTTCAGAAAATTATAATTGAACTTAAATTGTAATTTTCTGAACTTTAATTGTAATTTTTTGAACTTCAATTGAAATTCCCGAGCTTTCAGAACTTCATTTGCAACTTTCAAAATTTTTTTACATAAAATGAACAATTTAACATTTTTTCTGACAGTTAAAGTGGAGAATTGCCTACCAGTCGTTTGAAACCACTTGCATTCGTGTTGGCGCTTCTCTATATCATTAATATAACAATATCTTGTTAATAATTTAATTAATAGACAAATATAAATTTTTTTCCTTTACATTTTAGAACTGTGTACAAAAATATGTAATTTTACATATCGCAACCTAAACCAAAAAGTATTGCAACTCATAATCAGAGTAGCTTTGTGTTGAATGTTGATTTATACCACAAAAATAACAAAATTCTTAACAAAACCAGGCGAAACGATAACGTTAACTACCAAAAAAACATAAGTTATTTCACGCTGCTTTCATGGATCGATTTACACTTAAATACCGGTTTAAAATTTTTTTAAGTTTTGACATTTTTTAGTTTAGAATGCGATATATACTTACATTTAGTGGAATAATTTTACATTGAGAGTACTTTATGCAATTTTCTTTTTTTCGTGATTTTGCAATAATAAAACGTAGTAATATTTTGTTTTAAATTATGTGATTACAATATTTATAAGGACCATTTAGTTGGTGATATTGGTATTGTCAGTTAAATTCATCAGCAAATATTTATATTCAAAATATTTTTTTGTTACACATCTAGTTTATAAAGTTTGGTAAAAATTATTGACAAATTCGTTGCAATTGAATTGCTTTAAAAATATTTGCAAACTTTATGCGATTGTTGAATATTTTTTTTTAATTAGAGCATGAAAAGCTTAGAATAGGAACGTAAGAAAAAGCTTAGAATTATTAGATTCTTAGATACTTTTTAACCAAGATTATTTCAGTGTGTGTTGTTCGTTTGTTGTACAAATTCGTTGCATATTAATTTTCAGATCAAGAATACTCAAAGGTGTCGTGGCATCGTCTTGTTGGTCAATCGCGCGCCGCAATATCCATTGATGGGAATTGAAATTCATTATAAAGTAGCGAAGGCACGGTCCTGCGCAAACATATCGCCAACCTGTGTTGGCAAAAGATATGCTGAACTGTAGAGGAAGAAACATTTTTAAAATTTAATAAAATCAAAATTATCTGCTAAAAAGGGGTAAAGTATTGTATGTTAAAGTATAGCAAAGTCTCAGCGGCCTTGTCCTGGTGAAAATTGAGTTTGAATAGGTCTCATTCTACATTCTCAGAAACATGTACGAAGGTACCTCGTAAGATATTGTTACGAATATTAGCAAAACTAAGGAGTGCTGCCGTCTCTAAGCCGATGCTAAGCAGTGACGTGAATACACATCAATAATTCAATCATTATGTATCTACATAAACGAAACAATCACCCCTATTATGAATTTTCATACGATAGACGATAAACGCTTCCTAGCGTATCGTAAAAAATCAGCTTTCATATTGCGATTTCCACACCCCCGATAGATGTACTATTGTGAATGACAGCAGAGTTTTGTTTACAAATTTTTGTGAATCTATACGAAACAGATAGCAAAACAAAACGTAAATACTAACAATTCATTTGTCTTGTACGTAAAAGTGGCAAAAGTTTTTAAAAGCTGTTATAATAAAATGTTTTATGCATCCTCTGTTACCTTTTATATAAACTCAAATGAACAAATTGACGGAACTTGCATAGATTCCACCGAAAGAAGAAAATTGAGAGATCATTCCAATCTTCTTGAAATGAACTCTACACTGTAAGTACTTGACATACTAAAAGTAAAAAAAGTTTAATAAACAAAATTGATGTCAGAGTATGTCTTAACAGAAATAGAAGGCAGTTTGCGCGCCCGTAAAAATAGGCCATCCATCCCAAAAATTTGAAGGTTTGTGCCAATTTAAGGCTTCTTGCCCAGGATGTTGCAACAGAGTGTTGGGAATGAGGCTGTAGTTGGATTATTTTGGATTATGTAATAATTGTATATTTCCTTTTATTTAAATAGTTCCCAACGTATCGTGGAAAAATTTATCAGCGATAGCTAGCGTAGAAAATTGAACAGCGTATGCGATAGTTAGCGTATGGCAATACCACGATAAACGATAAACGCTAACGATCGAGTTTCACACGCTAGAATTTATTTCATAATACGGTAGAACAGATTGCAAGCTTTTATCGTGTATCGTACGAGTTCATAATAGGGGTGAATAACTGGGTCTACATATATGTACCATGTACGTATACGAGCAGCGGAGAGTTAATGCACTAACACATGCATATATCTGACATACTCCTATAAGTATGCAATGAGAAAAACTATAAAATTGTGCAATTGTAGTTACAGCTGAGAAGTTTGAGAGCTACTGGACTAGTAGATTCTGGAAGCGCCTAGAAGATGTATAAAATTGTGCAATTGCAGTTACAGCTGAGAAGTTTGAGAGCTGCTGGACTAGTAGATTCTAGAAGCTGCGAAGGTTTAAATCAAAGAGTATAAAAGGCGACAATTGTAGAGGCGCTGGAATTCAGTTTGATTTGAGTTGTCAAGCAGATACGACTACGACGATATCTAGCGAGCAATAGCAGTATTATTTTGAAAGTCAGTTTCATTTAAGCTATCAGTTTGGTTATTAAGCTATTCGTTGCACAGTTTGAGTGTTATTGTGGAATATTTTAATAAAGGCAATTTTTCCATTATTCAATATTGGAGTTATTTATTCAACAGTTTAGCGATACGAACCTAGCAAAAGGGCAAATAAGAGGATTTGCAGCAAATTCGTTACAATTGGTGCCAGAAGAGGAATTGTTGAATAAATTCCAGAGGACAACAAGGACGTGGCAAAGTTCAGTGAATTGAAGATCCAGCAACTAAAGGAGTTGGAGAGCCGTGGATTGAATACAAGCGGCGTTAAACTTGAACTTCAGGCACGGCTACGAGAGGCAATGGAAGCAGAAGGAATTGATGTGGAAGAGTATGTCTTTCATCTTGATGGCGAGGAGACAACAAAAATTGAAGAGAAAAACGAAACATCGCAGACGGTTACCAGCACAGACTTGAACATGATTTTAGCTGCAATATCTGCTCAAACATCGACAGTGTCATCTCAACTGGCAGAACAGCAGACATATATGGAATCGCAGGAGAACAGTATAACATCCAAGATGGAAGAACAGAAGACGCGTATTTCAGAAATGTCGTCACAAATGTCATCACAACTGGAAGAGCAGAAGACATATATGGCATCACAACTAAAATCGCAGGAGAACCGTATAAAATCCAAGATGGAAACACAATTGGAAGAACAGAAAACACACATGGCGTCACAAATTGCAGAACAATTAAAAGAACAAGAGGCACGCATAATATTACAGCTCGAAGCACAAGAACAGCGTATCTCAACAAAACTGGAGGCACAGGAAACAAAATTCTCATCACAGCTGGAGGCTGTTAGTGAACGACAAAATAAAGTGGAGGTCGAGATGGATGCTTTGAAAGATCAGATTCAGGACTTACAGTTGAACCGTCCAATCACTTCAACGTCTACTCTGAAGGTAAAATCCCCAACGTTTGATGGTTCTGTTCCATTCCAGGTATTTAAGATCCAATTTGAGAAGACGTCGGCAGCGAACAACTGGAATGCTGAAGATAAAGTTGCAGCTCTGTTCGTGGCATTGAAAGGGCCAGCAGCCGAAATCCTACAGACGATTCCCGAAGAAGAGCGGAACAACTATGAAGCATTGATGGCCGCTGTCGAGAGACGTTATGGAAGCGAGCATAGGAAACAGATATTCCAAATTGAGTTGCAAAACCGTCACCAAAGAGCTAATGAGACTTTGCAGGAGGTTGCCTCGGATGTTGAAAGGTTGGCTCATCTCGCAAATGCGGACGCACCCGTGGAATACACTGAAAGGGTAAAAATCCAGAGTTTCATAAATGGCATACGGGACGTGGAAACGAAGCGAGCTACATACGCAAACCCAAAGCTGACATTTGCTGAAACGGTATCACATGCATTGACTCAGGAAACGGCCTCACTACTGAGTAAACCAGCATACAAAGCTCATCGTGCGGAAGTGGAAAGACCAGATTGGGTAGACACAATTTTGGAAGCACTGAAATGATCACAACTGAAAAATGCCGGAGTTATTAAATGTTTCAAGTGTGGCAACCCAGGTCATATTGCACGACGTTGCAGCAGCGGTCCCAATAGCTCCAACAATGTGGGTGGTCGTAAACGCAGAGCAGAAGGTGATGAGGAAATCTCCAAGACCACTCAATCGGTAAACTAAAGCCGGAGTCATTGGTGCCGTATGTCGTATCGCTGTATCCGTATCCCTAACGTAATCAGCTGTTTATCGTTACGACGGTAAACCAAAACCCAATTGGTTGGCTACGATACGGTTACGACCTTAGCGGCACCAATAATCGATTGCATTGATTCTCATAAGGTTGGTCGAATCAGCTGTTAAAAGGTTACCGATACGGTTACCGATAAAGCACCAATGACTCCAGCTTAAATCGAGTCAGCCGCAAGGGGCGACAGCTGGCTCCCGCAATTGAATGCCCCATAATCTCTATCTCGCAGATTGGATTCGAGCGGATTTAGTCAACAAAAAGATAAGACCATTGCTTGGAGCAAGATTACGTACAGCCACGGGAGAGGACACCCAAGTAATTGGAGAAGTAGCATGTGAAGTCGCAATTGAGAACGTCACGGTAGTACACAATTTTATAGTGGCAGAAATTGTTGATGAAATCATAATTGGAGTGGACTTCTTAATCGACCAGGGCATCAAGATCGACATGCAAAGTAAGACGATACGATATAAAAACATGGATGTACCACTTAATTTCGGCTACGAGAGAGGCTACAGCAGTAAACAACTGCTGGTGGAAGAGAGTCAGCAAATACCATGGGTGGTCGTAAACGCAGAGCAGAAGGTGATGAGGAAATCTCCAAGACCACTCAATCGGTAAACTAAATCGAGTCAGCCGCAAGGGGCGACAGCTGGCACCCGCAATTGAATGCCCCATAATCTCTATCTCGCAGATTGGAAGAAGATCGAGCAATCTTACTGTTGGAGGGCATGTGGACGGAAAGGAACGTTTACTGACTGTAGATACGGGTGCATCTCATTCCATCATTCGAGCGGATTTAGTCAACAAAAAGATAAGACCATTGCTTGGAGCAAGATTACGTACAGCCACGGGAGAGGACACACAAGTAATTGGAGAAGTAGCATGTGAAGTCGCAATTGGGAACGTCACGGTAGTACACAATTTTATAGTGGCAGAAATTGTTGATGAAATCATAATTGGAGTGGACTTCTTAATCGACCAGGGCATCAAGATCGACATGCAAAGTAAGACGATGCGATATAAAAACATGGATGTACCACTTAATTTCGGCTACGAGAGAGGCTACAGCAGTAAACGACTGCTGGTGGAAGAGAGTCAGCAAATACCACCAAAATCCGAAGCAGTCATCTGGGCAAAGGTTGATGGAGATTATGGGACAAACAAATTGTGGGTTGTCGAAGCAGCAAACAAATCAGCACTAAACATACTTGTAGGAAAAACCCTGGCTATGACAAAACAAGATGGACGTATTCCGGTAAGAGTACTCAATGAGTTCAAGTCAAGGGGTTGTGTAGCGCAATATATAGCTTCTCCAACCCAATTGTCAACCTCACCTTCGAGCGGCGAATCCCGTTTCACTAACAGACGAGGCTCTGGCGACCCCAAGCTCCTCATGGAACTTTGGGGTGGGGAGGGAGGGATGGCCTGAAGGTTTAATGTGGCCATATAAATCGTTCCCGAGATGGTCGGGCCAGCACCTTAATGGTGCTGTGTTACCGGAGCGTATCGGATCTGTATCCGACAAAGGACCATCACATCGATAACACTCCCCAAAGCCTTCGGGGAGTAACCTAATCGCTACAACAACAACAACAACAGTTCAAGTCACCACTCAAACTGACTAAAGGAGCTATTTTGGGAAGATGCCAAGAGGCCGAAGTAGTTATTAACTGTGAACAGCTCCAGGAACACGTTTCAGCTAGTAATACTGATCTTTCAAATGACATCACGGCATGGACGCAGGGGCTGGAGGAAGCATATCAGAGTAAGGCAAAACAACTGCTCCTAAAGTAGGCGAACATATTTGACCAGGATGATTCTAAACCAGGCCGCACCAACGTTGTGAAACATCAAATTGACACTGGAGATGCGAGGCCGATCCGTCAAGCTCCACGTAGTGTTCCACTGGCGAAGCGGGAAGTAGTGAGTCAAATCATTCAAGAAATGAGCGACAGCGGCATCATCGAAGCATCAGCTAGTCCATGGAGCTCACCCGCAGTACTTGTAAAAAAGAAGGATGGCAAAATGAGGTTTTGCGTGGACTACCGGAAGTTGAATGACGTAACGAAAAAGGATAGCTACCCAATGCCAAGAATTGACGACACTCTGGACTCGCTATCTGGTACGAAATGGTTTTCCACGCTGGACTTGAAAAGCGGCTACTGGCAAGTGGAGGTGGAGGAAGATAAAGAGAAAACAGCCTTCAGTGTCGGTGATGGTCTTTGGCAATTTACAGTGATGCCTTTTGGACTTTGTAATGCACCAGCTACTTTTGAGAGACTCATGGACCTGGTACTGAAAGGACTACATTGGAAAACATGCTTGGTGTACCTGGACGACATCATCGTATTGGGCAAGAATTTTGATGAACATAGGAACTTGGAGGAAGTTTTCCAAAGAATAGCTGGCACTGGTCTGAAGTTAAGTCCCAAAAAGTGTGCGCTGTTTAAAAAGGAAGTAAAATATTTGGGTCACAAGGTAACGGCAGAGGGCATCTGCACTGCGAACGAAAAGATAGAGGCTGTAGAGGATTGGCCAAGACCACAGAACCTACATGAATTAAGAAGTTTCCTTGGGCTGTGCACATATTACCTCCGATTTGTACCAAATTTTTCCTGCGTAGCCCATAGCCTCCATGAGCTTACAAGAAAAAATAAAGCTTTTGAATGGAAGAAGGAGCAAGAAGTGGCTTTCCAAACATTGAAGGAGCGTTTGTGCACTGCCCCAATGTTAGCATATCCGATTCCAGGAGCAACATTTATTCTAGATACAGATGCGAGTGGATATGCTATAGGAGGCGTTTTATCACAACTGGTCGATGGACAGGAGAAGGTAGTTGCATATTACAGCCGTTCGATTGGAAAACCAGAGAGGAACTACTGTGTTACGCGGAGAGAGCTGTTGGCATTGGTAGAGTGCATTAAACATTTTCACAAATACCTCTACGGCCAGCGATTCCGTGTCAGGACAGATCACGCAGCGTTGAAATGGCTTCTGCAGTTCCGTAATCCGGAAGGACAATTGGCACGGTGGATCGAGCGACTACAAAGCTATGACTTTTCCATTGAGCATCGAAAAGGTAGTACCCATGGAAATGCCGATGCAACGTCACGAAGGCCATGTAGTTTGGAATGCAAGCACTGTTCAAAGGCCGAGGCTAAATAAGACATTATAGATGTCCGGCTAATGACTATAACGTGTACGGATGAATGGGGCAAGGAACAACTAAGAAAGTGTCAGCTAGAAGATACAGATATGTCACATGTTATGCAAGGGCTCGAACGAAACGAAAGACCAAGCAGACAGGAGATGTCAGCAGAGAGTCCCATTGCGAAGTCATATTGGGCACAGTGGAACAGTTTAGAATTGATATCCGGTGCTTGCATCGAGTATGGGAGAGTGAGAATGGTCAATGCAAGAAGAAACTGATAGTTGTTCCCAGGAAGAGGATTCCTGACGTGCTCAGTGAGCTGCACAATGGTCCAAGTGGAGGTCATCTTGGAATCACGAAGACACTCGAGAAAATTAAGCAGAGATTCTATTGGGTTGGTTGCCGTCAGTCGGTCACCGAGTGGATTGCCAACTGCGAGGCATGCAACATAGCGAAAGGGCCCAAAACCCGATGTCATGGCCAGATGAAGCAGTATATTTCAGGTGCACTATTTGAAAGGATCGCCATGGATGTCGCAGGTCCATTTCCTACTAGCAACAGCGGAAACAAATACGTACTGGTCGTTATGGATTATTTCAGTAAATGGCCAGAGGTATACCCAATCCCAAACCAAGAAGCAGAAACAGTGGCATAAGTGGTTAAAAACGAATGGGTTGCAAGGTATGGTGTACCAATGGAGTTACATTCTGACCAAGGCAGGAATTTTGAATCAGCTGTGTTCCAAGAAATGTGCAAGAAGTTGGGCATTCGAAAAACACGGACAACTGCATTGCATCCTCAGTCCGATGGTCTGGTGGAACGCTTCAATAGAACATTGGAGGAGCATTTAAGGAAAGTAGTAGACAAGTACCATAAGGACTGGGATACACGCATATCGTTATTCTTGAAGGCCTACCGATCGGCAGTACATGACACAACGGGCCAAACTCCCGCAAAGGTAATTTTTGGCAATGACCTTCGACTGCCAGCTGATTTGAAGTATGGGATAGATGCCGATGCGGAGAAGAATGTCAAGAAATCCACTGGTGTCTTGGAAGAAGAGCTGAGAGAGATACACGATCTGGTAAGGCAACGAGCAAAGATTATGAGTGACAAGATGAAAGCGAGGTACGATAAAGCAATTAATTCGGAAGGGTTTCAGGAAGGAGATTTGGTGCTGCTATACAACCCACAAGGAAAAAAAGGTTTGTCCCCGAAATTGCAGTGTAACTGGGAAGACCCATACAAAGTTGTAAAACGGATCAGCGATGTAGTGTACCGCATACAAACCATTGGCAAACCACGAACCAAAATGAAAGTGGTTCATTTGGAGAGGCTAGCAGCGGTTAAATCGAGAGATTCGTCTAATCGGAACGATCAGACTTAGGTGGAGGGCAGTGTTACGAATATTAGCAAATCTAAGGAGTGCTGAAGTTTCTAAGCCGATACTAAGCAGTGACGTGAATGCACATCAATAATTCAATCATTATGTATCTACATAAACGAAACAATAACTGCGTCTACATATATGTACCATGTACGTATACGAGCAGCGGAGAGTCAATGCACTAACACATGCATATATCTGACATACTCCTATAAGTATGCAATGAGAAAAACTATAAAATTGTGCAATTGTAGTTACAGCTGAGAGGTTTGAGAGCTACTGGACTAGTAGATTGTGGAAGCGCTTAGAAGATGTATAAAATTGTGCAATTGTAGTTACAGCTGAGAAGTTTGAGAGCTGCTGGACTAGTAGATTCTAGAAGCTGCGAAGGTTGAAATCAAAGAATATAAAAGTCGACAATTGTAGAGGCGCTGGAATTCAGTTTGATTTGAGTTGTCAAGCAGTTACGACTAAGACGATATCTAGCGAGTAATATCAGTATTATTTTGAAAGTCAGTTTCATTTAAGCTATCAGTTTGGTTATTAAGCTATTCGTTGCACAGTTTGAGTGTTATTGTGGAATATTTTAATAAAGTCCATTTTTCCATTATTCAATATTGGAGTTATTTATTCAACAGTTAAGCGATACGATCCCATCAAAAGGGCAAATAAGAGGATTTGCAGCAAATTCGTTACAATATTAAAAATCTTCAACGCTTTTTGCAATAACTTCAAAAAAAACCCACATTCAAACCGGTGTCCTATCCCTACTTCTGTTTAACTTCTACATATCAATAGCTATCTTCACCACCAGAAGGAGTCACTATTGTTTCCTACACGATATGGTCGCCAAGTCTAAAGATTACCCACTGGAAGAAGCTACAGACCTGCCAAAATACTGCCCTCACAACCGCCACGGGTTGTCTTCTTATGTCCCAGAACACCATCTACATAATGAAGCGAGAATACTCCCAATAAGTGAAAGAAATTAAATGCTAACCGAACAGTTTCTGTTGAATACCCAGGGCATCCCAACAGACATCTGATTGATGAGCCAACACGGCCTAGGGGCTTAAGGAGTCATCTACGTAAGCATTTTGAGGAAAAACGGCACCTGAGAACTCAGCCGTATGAAGCAAAAAAACACAAGCAGGTCCTTGGTGAGCTCCACAAACAGGCGTCGGACCTTTATGCCGGGAATTGCCCGGTGAATCCAGTACTCAAAGAAAAGTATGCAAAACTCGCGGAAGAGGAACGCATACTCCCCAGGGAAACGCGTGTCACTCTTGCTCATCTTCGTTCTGGATACTGTAACAGGTTAAACTCTTACCTATCCAGAATCAACCCCGACATACAAAATGTATGCCCCGCTTGCAATGTGTCCCCACATGACACCAACCATCTCTTCAATTGTAATGTGGAACCAACTCCTCTAACACCCCTCTCTTTATGGTCAACCGCTGTTGAAACAGCAAGTTTCCTCGGACTCCCGTTAGAGGACACTGATGACAATTTGTGATTGGTCAGACCTATTGGATGGGGCGAAGCACTGCTACAACAACATCAGAAGGCACTCGAAGACGATGCCTTAAAACTAACAACCAAAAGCAATAATTATCATTTCATTTCATTTTGTTATAGTTTTTTCTTCCGTAGTTGGACACAATCTTTTCATAATATTACTTAACAATTGAAGATTAGACATTTTTTTCACGTTGTATTTTGACTTACCAGCAACAACAGAATCGTGTTTAATTGTACGCCGCACAATCATTATAGCATCATGTAACGAAGCTCAGTTTCTTCCAAAAATTGTTCGGCACTGCCACGTAAAATCAATGCACATGTTCTAGCATTAACGCAACCTTTAAATAATTATAAACTATAATAATAAAATTAATGTCAAACCCACTATCAAACCTTGGAAAATGTTGAAACGTTCACCACCAACTTACCGTTCTTCAAAGTAATCACATTGACCCAAAACACTTGAATTAATATCATTAGCTGTAGTCATAACAGCACCACCACAAGCTTTCATTGTACGTTTCAAATCTTCTTCTGGTACACTAACAGAACATATCACGATCTGCAAAATACTGTGTACGAACATCACCAATTGGTAGTTTAGATAACACAACATTGGCGTCGTACTTGGCTAGTTCATTATACAGAATACGCCATTCAGCATCAACAATTTTCTGATACTCTTGAACATTATCAATACGTATTTCAGCATTGTCACGCTCAGCCTTGAATTCCAATTCTATATTTAAAACTGCGATTTTATATTTTTTGTATGACGTTGGATCCACCAAAGAAAAGTACAACAACCATTTTAGAAAAGAAATCTTTTTGTTGATGAATAAGTTTGGAGGACATTGCTGTGACAGCGCATTTTTCCAATAAAGCACGTTGTTGTTCCTTTGATTGGCGCTTCGACATGTTCAGCTATGTCATATTTTGGTCATGCATAATTGTTATGCTTTGCGTATAGCTTTAATGATGAAAGGTGCATGCACGCCTTCCTCAACATATGGCTTAACTTGTTTTAAGATTTCACATGCCATCGCCGACCTGATAAGAGAAACATTTTTATTCTACACATTCTAATATAACAAAAAACTTACCTAAGCATTTTGAGATTTGGCGATGTCGACTAGAGTTTTACGGCTGGATACCCAATATCCAATTGTTTCATAATGGTTGCCCCATCATTTGAAATTGTGGCCCTACCAGTGGAATCAACAATATGCTTGTCCATACTGCGTGAACCCAATGTAGTGCGTACAGCGTCCACAATTGAATGCGAGGCATTGATGTTGGATATGACATGTTTTACACAAAAACTCATTAACCCAATACAAATATTCAGTTGGCACTGTTGAGAAAAAATATGGATGAATGAACACAAGTAAAAGTGAAAGATTTTTTTTACCATCTGTTGTTATTTTACACATTAGACATTGGAAACGACGAACAGCATCTACAAATTGCATTTTAGCCTTGCAAACGATTACATCTAATTGGACCCAATTCACCAAAATTTACAATGGGTGGCTCATATTCACCCTCAACCGTGCGTGCCATTGTTGAGATGGGTATTGTAAAGGACAAAGCTGTTGTTTTTAATAAATCAGCTGTTGCAGGTGTGCAATAAAAAAAGGCCTGCAAACGAGAAAGATCAATGTAATTGCCAAACAAAAAATTAATTTCGAATATCAATACCTAACGTACGTGGCGAGGAGTTACCCTGATCTTGTGCCACATATTTTGTGGTCACCAATGGTGGCAATACACCTTGTTGATTAGTAATAAAAGCACTACCAGCGCTGATTTTCAATGATCATACTGTTACGCCTGTTGATATATACCAGTACCAGGTGCATTATAACCAGGACGTGCGGGTATTGGGGGTTGACCCGGCATGGGTGGCTGACTAGGCATTGGCGCCTGTCCAGGTTGTGTTGGTGGCATCATTTGACCCATGTAACCACCTGGTGCACCTGGTTGTTGCAGAGGATAACCTGGCTGTTGAGGTTATGGAGGACAACCAGGTGGACCAGGTTGTGGTGGATAGCCCGACTGTTTTGGCATTGGCAGATATAGGTTGTTGCTGCTGCTGTCGTGGCATTGCACAACCCGGTGGTTGCTGTTGTGGTATATACCTTGGCATAACTTAATGTGGTGTCATTGCCCCACCTTGTCCAGTAAATGCGGGCGGAATACCTAGAGGACCATCCCAGCAAAAATCTAGTGACCGAAAATGGCTTTTCCCATATCGCTACACATCCATTCATTCACTTTTTTTGTTTAGTTTTCCACGCACTTACCAAGCTATTAAGATCCTGATTATGCAAGTATTATTAACACTTCTTTGGTATTTCTTGTTCAGTTTTATAATTGTACTTTTTTTTTTTTTTTGGTTTGATTGAATGGCACGGACGCTAGTCCATAACGCCAGGTTGTATGTCGGATGGTTCTTTTTTCAGATTGTTGTATATGTAATTTTAGCTCCACTAATACACAATGGTAGTACCAAGGTGGCCAGAACCATGTGTAGCAGCTTGCAATTTGGTATTAATTATTGTAATTTTTCGTATTTTCAATTAGGGTTGGTTTTTACTTGGCACCACGCCATGTTATATTTGTCTTATTTATTTCAATTTGACTTTTATCCAATTGGGGTAATTATTTTTCGGTTTGTAAAAGTATTTACGTCGTCTCAGGTATATATTTTAAAGAATTTATATTCATTCTGGTTATGTGTACATGACTGTACATTAATATATAATACATTTTCAATCCCGTTATTTGTTTTTTTTGTCCTTGGTGGAGTTATATGTATATTATCGCAGTTTATATATAAGGTCATCTCTACCCCGTTATATGTTCTGTTTATCATATATGTATGAATTTATGTAAAACGAAAGTTTTACTTATATTTTTACATTTAACATAATTTTTAAATTAAATGTTGACATTATTTTTTAATTTATTTGATTTTAATTGTTCCGGACTTTTGACCGTTTGCCGTTTATATGCTGAATGTATTTATTAACATTTTAATGTTAAATTTGATTTTGCCCGATGGCAATTATATGTATTTTTTGCACAAAATGCATATTTTTATTTTAATGTTTTTTCAGATTTTTGCCCGATGGCAATATAATCTTTTTGCACAATTTGCATTTTTTTTTTCACGACGAACTCGTAACACGCACAATTATTTAGTATTTTTAAATGTTTTTAATTAGGTTTTTGCCATTTCGACTCCCCCACTTTCCGCCATTTTATTCTCAACCGCATGAGTAGAGTCGCTTTATAACACACGGTTGAGTTGTGGGGAAATCCGAACTTGATGCGACGACGTCACAAAACGAAGTGATAATTGTACTTAATTTAATAATTATAATAAATTAGGTCCACGCTTGTCTGTTTCTTTATGAAAAATGTACACTCTTAATTTTTATACAGGCCTAAAACACTTTTTCTTCTATTTATTTGGATTTTCAACTTTTTCAATGCGGTACGTCTGCGGCGTTTCAAGCTGAAAACAAATGGCGGATTCTCAGAAATTTTTTTTTACGTATTTGAGGGTAACCATGTAAGAAAAGGCAAGCATATATGAATCGGACATTTCAATTAGGCCATCTCATTCTTTCATACTAACAATTGTGGAACAATGTGGGATATTTTGTGTTGGTCGCCATTTTCGGTCACTAGATTTTTGCTGGGATTATAATTGAGCCAAGATTCAAAGCACCGAGATAATGGAACAAAAGGGGAAAAGGGTCAGCTAGATGGCGCACGGGTCGAAATAAATAGAAAATTCATACGAGACTTGGAATCTTGCGATCGATTTTAAGTATCTTCGCTGAAGTTAGAGAAAAAAAGTTCGCAAAAACGATGTATTTAGAAAAATCGTACGGAACGGAGAAGGTGGGGGTAATCGTGCGATAAATTTTTAGGAGATATTCCAATGAGCTACAAACTGGAAACTTCATGCATAGTATAGAGCAAGAACATTAGCGGAAAACAAAAAGAGATGAATTTTAAACACTTCCTTTATATAAATGGATCAAGATGCGGCGGAAATTGTGTCCTTCAACACAGACATTATGTTGATGGATTTAAATTTTGAAATTTTAACAATGCTTTTGTAAACAGCTTATCAGAAACAAAACTAGAAAGGTAGAACGCAACAGAGTTGGGCATTATTCGAATACATTTTTATTTAGATAATTATTCAAATACAAATTTATCTATTTGTCCATTCAAAGTTAATTTATTAATGAATAAATTATCCGTGAATAAATTTTTTATATGTAGATATGTAATTTATTTTTGGATAATTCTCCGATTAGAATTTTCTTTCAAAAACTTATAGCTTTCTCATTTAAATATTAAGCAAAAATTCTGTATGTTAACCAAAAGAAAACAAGTGGTACTTTTCGTGTTTATTTAATACTCTGGCGCGCAATGACCGATCAAGGTGGACAAGTACTTTAAGTCCATATAGATTGGAAACCTCGCAGTAAAAAGGATAATGAACGTATATAAATTGCGCTCAACATTCATAATTATAGATCTGATAAGCTGTTTACAACAGCTATTGTTGAAATTTCAAAATCAAACTCAACATTATATGTATCCCCGTTTAAGAACACGATTGCACTGTTTAACAAATTTTAATTTTTTTTAAGTTTCTGCTTACATCAACGAAAATAAATAAAATAAGAAAAACAAAAACATACAATTTTTAAAAAACTTTACTGCCATTTTCCGTGTTCTCAACTCTATGTACTAGAGATATACCCCGCCGTTTTTTTGTTGTTTTTCAGACTCTTTCGCCGAATGTCATAAATTCTACATTTTCAATTTATTTATGGCGTTATTATGTATAACGCAAAGCGACGCGAGGAATCACTTTCACCCAAGTGAAACCAAATTCGTATCATATAAGAGCATTCATTCACTTCAGTGACTCTCGGTGAATATCGGTGACTGCAGGTGATTGTCTTACGTTTTTTCGTATTATATAGCGACGCAAAGTGTCACGAACACTCATTTTTGCTGTCAAAATATTCACTTGCTTCTGGGTCGCGTTTGCTTCATTCACTTCGCTTTTCTATGGTCCTTTTTTTTAACATTTTTGAGTAAAAACTGAAGAATCTTAACATTTCGTTTAAAAGTCATATAGAATTCGCTCCAGGCTCCTAAATGAGTTTATAACGAGTGCAAACGATCCAAAGTTTGGACTCTTTTCAGGCTAATTGTTGACTCCGAGTGTTTGCTGGGTTGTTTGTTTAAAATCAAAACGAAAATTTTTGAATTTCAAATGGCGTGTAAATTTAATTGCTGAATTGTAATTCCAAGCAGCCTCGATTCAAATGATTTTTAAAAACCCAAAAACAGATACAAAAAAGGAATATTCCGGGTATTTTCCTGGTATTTACCCATAAAAATGGTAAATACCCAGTAGAATCCCAACTCTAGGTCTAGGTATCAAGGGACGCACATCACTGTCAGTGATAAGAATCCGAATGCGAAATCGACCTCTCTCTATCCGTTCAAAAGTTATTTAAATAAAGCAGGTGCCTTTCATGACAGCTCAGCATACCAATTTCACCAATTTATACAAACCTGTGGACGATCGTCTCTCCGCTATCCGAATAAAAGCAAAACTTTTCAATACATCATTTGTCTGTGCCTATTCACCGACATAGACGCCTTCTATTAACGAACATACGAGCTCTGCCCCCGCCATGATATAAAAGTCATGTTTGGGGGTGGGCAAAGAGGGTGTTTTTGGCCCCACAGTTGGAAAGCCTACACAATGAAGCTTCTTCCAATAGACTGAGGCTGACTGACTTTGCCGGTGCTCGAAACATGGTCAGCCAGCACGAGGTTTGTGCATAAAAATATACATCAAGCTACATGGCTATCCCCCGATCGAAATATACTCAATCAGATTGACCACGTTGTGGTATACGGCCGGCATGCTTCCAGATGTGCGCAAAATACGAGGACCTAACATCGACTCGGACCATTAGGTATCTCGCTTAGCCAAAATACGCATCGACCTCTGCGCTGAAATGCAAAATTCATTAGATTAAGTTGATATACATATGTAAAAATGTTTTTGAAACATTTTGTTTTTGATCCCCTAAAAAAATTGTGTAACTTTTTAATAGGGTTGCCAGATATTAATTTTATTTCGGATACAATTGTTCTATTGTTACTCCCAATAAAGGCAGCCAATCCTCCGGCTTTCGCCCGAGACTTCCGGGTTTTAGGGTGGCTTCTCGAGTCTCCGGGTTTCGGAAATTAATCGCCGGGTCTACGGGCGTGATCGTTCCAAACATTATAGCTGCACCTTTTATGAAGTTTAAATTTATATTACGTCATTCCTTTTTAATAGCAACACTCAAACGCACGTTGATGCTGTTTAAGATTCTAAAGGGGGCTTTCGATAGTTCACAAACTGAGAAATTTCACTGAACTTCAATGGAATTTAAACCCCCTTTTTTGAAGATATACGAATGAGGAGCGTTTAAAAAAATCGTTTGGTCTTTCTTAAACTTGTTAGCCCTGCTTACAACTAGTCTCTTGGAGTGAGTCCCATGATTATAGCCTACTTAAACCAGGAGTAGACTTCATCTAAACATTGCGACTTCTGTTACAAAAATGAATATGTAGGCAGTTATATTTACTAGGTGAGACTCTGGTTACCCCCAAGAAGACTCAAAATGGTAAAACCTAAGCTTTCCCAAGACAGTCGCTCAAGTGACCTTGTGCGTAGTAGACAGTCAGACTCGTCGGGAAACTAAAGTTACGCGGTAGTTTACAATGCACTACTGCCCCTGCTACAACATAATGCACCCGTAACTATAATACCGGGCGAATCATTTTGGGCTGAAAATAAAACCATTAACTTTTTTTTCCATTCAAAATTTTCATTTGAAAATATCGTTTTTTCTTTTAACGAAGGTCATTGCATTTAATGTATCAATGACAGGTCTGCAAAGTTTTGGCCTACATTTTGAAGATTTTATCCAAGGTCCCAATAAATTTAAAATAAAGCAGAACATCTGTCAAATTGAGATAAGAAACGCCGAGGGTTTTATGATTTTCACACATGAGTTACGCAGTGATATCCACTCAGACAGATTATGATTTCGACGGCAGCATTTTTGGCTGAATATTTATTCACTGACGTTTTAGGATGTTTTTAGATGATGCGCTTATTCTCTTGTAGACAATGTAGCTCGGTAGTGTGGCACGACAAAACATCCGTCCGAGGGTCAGACGCGGCATGGACTGGTGCTCGGGATTGCTTCGGAGATTATAGCTCCGTAAAAACTGGAGGCGCCCTTTTACGTGAGCTACAACTGGACTTTTATCTGGCTATCTGGCCAGAATTGGTGTTTGTCGTTAAAACTGTGTTACCAGGGTCATGATTACTAATAGCAGAGGTGCTCTTAAACAGGGCCGTAATTAGCCTTTAGGCTTGAACAGCAAGGAACCACAAATGTTCTAAAGAAATCGCGTCGAAAACGGGTATAAGGGGTTAGCCCAGAACATCTCTTCGGCGAAACCGTAATTTGTACGTCATATACAGACAAATGTGTGACCGTTTTATTATTTTTCGGCAAAAAAGTAAGTTTCTGAAGTACATATAAACAAAATCTTTTCCGAATATACATATGTTAGTTTTTTAAATAAAAAAAACAAATTATTTATGGCAAATATGCCAAATGGAAGTTCCCATTACAGTAGGCTCTGGCGTATGCGACAAAGGTTACAATACATGGAAACGCTTATAGACGCCGCTAAGGCCACGATAACTGGAGGAGATTGCGCCAGGGCAGTGAAGCACATCCTATTTCTACGCGGCTGCAATGGCAAGAGAATACATGTCGGTTGGTGAATGAATCTTTATTTTCTTTGTTACATGAGCTGTTTGTATGCTTTTTCTTATAACTCTTACTTACTTAAAATAATCGTATTAACCGCCTTTTATAACTTCAAAATCCAATTGACGCTTTCTAAATTCCAATTGACTATTCTAAAGTACAATTGACGCTTTCTAAAATCCAGTATACGTTTTCTAAAATTCAATTGACGCTTTCCAAAATCCATTGACGTTTTCTAAAATTCAATTGACGCTTTCTAAAGTCCAACTGAACAATTTCCAGTTTTCTAAAATCCAATTTACGTTTTCTAAAATCCAATTGACACTTTCTAATTTCCACTATTCTAAAATCCAATTAACGCTTTCTAAATTCCAATTGACTATTCTGTTGGTGAGTGATTTCAACAACCTCTTAAATCCAATATTATGTAAACGATATGGGTAAAAGTCTAGAACAGGGGTTGACTGCTAATACGCATCCAAAAATATCATGCCTTCATTGTTGCATAATAATCGGTGAATTCGTGCGCTCTGAGTTCAGAAACCTTTCCTTCAGATGAGAGATTTGACTGCCATATCAGCGCCATATCGAACGAACCCATGACGCCAGATGGCAAAAAAAAAGTTATTGCCGCGATTTGTCATACGTTAGGTAACTCATTAATGCTTTCATTGACGGTTGCGGTAGATCCAATATCTTTATGAAATGCTACTTACCCGAATACGTTTTTGTAGGGTATGGTGTGCTTGAAACAATTCCCTGACGCCGCGAAATAAACGCGACGAACTTCGCCTCGTCAAAAATAGAACCCCCGTAATTAAATGAAGGTGAACACAATGAAAACGAAGAGCGAAATTTACGCGACGTCATTTTGCGACGATAGATTTACTTCTATCGCCGCCGCCGGGCGATAACGACAAACATCCCAAGGGTTGCTGCTGTTAAATTTTTTTAAGTATAAAAAAAGAAAACATAATATCCAAAAACGATTTTTTTGTTTTTTTTTTTTTCATATAATTCCTAATTTCACTGCCAAAACACGTTCAAAAAAATTTGGGAGGAATATCGAAAGACGTGTTTCGGTATAATTATTAATAAACCGCCAACTATTGATTAATATTATTTAAAACTAAAAGCTAATTAGCACAAACATTTGCTAAATTTTCGTTTTTTCCATTAATGTTTTCAACTAACCGGGTACGTGCGCTGTCAAAAATTTAAACACATGCAAGCTTATGGAAACGTGCGTAACGTGCGCGGTATACATGTAAACTGTATTTTATAAATTGAAGGGTTATAATTAATGTTCACCCTCCGGATTAACACAGCTTTTAACATTTTGGACGTGTTTTAGCAGTCAAGTGCTAAAGCAAAGAATTAAAAAAGTTTTAATTCTCTTCATCTTTATTTCTAAATAATGGTCACTCTGAATAAACAGCGTCAATTTCGTCCGGCATTGTGTTTTAAGTAGACGAAATGTCTGGGCGTAATTTGAAAAATGTCATCGCCCGCGATGCGTCGTCAACATTACAGTGGTTTACAAACTGTCAAATTGTTCAGGTTAACTGTAATTTCATTTAATCCGTTTAATTTTAGATACTGCATACTGCACCAATAAGCAATAAGGAATACATCAGCTGATTTCTATATATTATATTGATGTACTACGTAGAAGAGAAAGTGTTAAAACATAAAATTTTGTGTTGTAGAAAAATTTTGATTTGCAAAAGGAGTGCGATATGTCGAAACCAATTTTATATTATGCATTATTTTGCGCACCCGCGAGAGCGTGCAAGTTAACAGCTCAATTAATTGGACTAGAAGTGGAATTAAAGTAAGTGAAAAAATTGTTTTTGATAGCAGCAAATAAGGCTCATACACTTTAACGCATACTATATACATACATACATATATATATGGATATGTGAAGTACGTTACGTATACGTAACTAACGAATTCTTATTGAAAGATTTGTAGATTTTGGTGCAAAACAACATCTTACACCGGAATATTCAGCGGTGAGTGATTTCTATTAAAAAAAATGCAATTGTTATTATTTTTATTTACTATTTTTTAGATAAACCCCCAACATCAAATACCCGTTTTTGTGGATACAGATAATGAAATTTTTATTGACAGGTAAATTGCTTCAGTAGAAACTTTTTTCTCAATCAAATTACTGTACGCAGGAAAGGAGCACCCTTAAAGATGGAGAAGCTCAGTTTTCTTAGTACAAAAATAGATAGTTCCGGAAACGGATGCCTTTGACTTATTATTATTATTATTAGAGATTGTGCAGCGCTCGATAAATCGACGGTAGACGTCCCAATCCGTTTGTGAGAAAGCAAAGGGAGACAGGAGTAGCATATGACCCACCTAGCTTAGAAGTACGAGCATTTTATCGAAAATCGTTAATTTTCGCCGATTTTCGAACTGCTCTCCTTATTAATTTTCAATGCTAATACACTTTTTTTTAATGTATCAACTCTACGTACCAAGGAGGAAGAGTATAAAATTAATTGTCAGCTTGAAACAAAACAAGTTAAAAAAAATGGTTTAGAAAAATTAAATTGAAAAATCAAATGACTCCCAAAAATTCCTTAAGGCTTGGTTTCCTCAAAAAGCGTTGCCGCTCTATTACCGCTTGTTAATATCGAATTTTTTACCTACCGTCCTCAGTGGCACAGCTTTGTTGTAAAATGGGTCCACCGTCGCAGCGAAGCATGCGAATCTGACTTCACCATTTTCTATATTTTTTGGGTTTTCGTTTGTTTTGATTTTTATTTGAATACGTTTTCTCAAAAATTTTAAATTAAAAACAGTCTTTGTTTTTATTATTTATTGAAATAAATCAAAATTTGACAAATTGTTCACCGCTTTGAGTATGACCATTGTGAATTCATACAAGTGGCAAGTGGCGAATGTTTGAAAAAAAAAAAAAACGTTCACAATAGTAAACAGCCTGAATCACCTGTTCAGTTGCCGCTTTTCTTTTAAATGTGTATACAGAAAATCAGACTACATATTAATATTCATTTCTAAAATCAAGTTAAGAGATTAATTTTGAGCAGCTATATAAGCAAAGATTTTAAAATATGTAAATAATGAAATATACCGTCGTCTACAAAAATGTTCGAAACACACTATTGAGCAAATGATTCAAGCATTCGAACAGCAATTGAAGAGGTGACCCAGATTGTTTACTATTGTGAACGGTTTTCTCAAATATTCACCACTTGTATGAATTCACAATGACTGTGAGAAAAAACGGCGAAGAACGAGTTTGTACCGTCATGACGGCCGTAATATTTTTTTCCTGCCGCTATATTACGATACGGTGAACTTCACCGTCTTCTTAGTTTCCACATAATAACTTTTACATTGCAACATTTTTGACAACGTACTCTGCTGCTATATAACGACCGCTTTCGAGGAAAGCAAGCCTTTGGCAACCATTTTTTTATGCCTTCATATTAATGAGCTGAAAAATCAAAGAATGTTCATTTCTGTACATAGACTAAGACAGTACCTGGAATATGTATGTGAATATATGTAAGTAAACCGGAGTAAATTTCCAGAAGAGATTTAGGCTTAGCTTCTCTTCCAATTTACGTCGTGCTCCCTTTAATTTAACTTACAAATTGACGGGACTGGTCCTACATGTTTTACACCGACCCCAAACGACATTTGCAAGACAGATGAATTTTCACTGAGAAAATTTCCATGGCAGAAATACTCGAAATCACTGCCGACGGGCGACTCCGGTTAGAAAAAGTTGTCTAAATGAGAAAACTTGTTTCTAAATTTTTAAAGTTGCTTTTCCCTGGGCTCGAACCCAGGATTTTTGGAGGAGGTGGAGCACGCTACGATATATAGTATAGGGGAAGTCGAAATTTGAAAAGTGAATTGCACTCGTGTCCCGTAAAAACAATTTATTTTTAAAGAACATTTTTTTTTTTCGAACAATCCATGGCTCAATTATATGGTTGGCTCATCTCATCAGCTGATTTTATTTATTTCATTGCATGGTCGATGGGATTGTCAAAAGGAAATGGCAAACTCAAAATGAAACCAACACTTTGGCACCATTTTCTTACACATACAAAAACTGCTAAGTTGTATGTTTCCATTCCATTCGCACCAACACCAACACACAGATTTTGACAATTTGAACAGACATATTTTGTTATTGTACAGATGAGCCAACCATAAAGTTGAACCATGGAACGAACGTATTTAAATTGTGTTTGTTGTTTAAACAAATCGTGATACAACTACTGCCAAATGTAGTTGTTTTTTTAATGTTAATAGTTTCGCTGAATTTTCACCTGACTGTTTTTTTTTTAACTGGTGTCCCGTACAAACGGATACCTTTTTGCGATTTTTCACACACATATACAAATATTTCAAGAGCAGGTTTATATTTATACCCAGCTGTACTTGTACACAGGGTATTATAACTTTGATTGGATAACGGTTGGTTGTACAGGTATAAAGGAATCGGATAGATATAGACTTCCATATATCAAAATCATCAGTATCAAAAAAAAATTTGATTGAGCCATGTCCGTCCGCTCGTCTGCCCGTTAACACGATAACTTGAGTATATATTGAGGTATCTTCACCAAATTTGGTATACGAGCTTATCTGGACCCAGAATAGATTGGTATTGAAAATGAGCGAAATCGGATGATAACCACGCCCACTTTTTTATAAATAACATATTGGAAAACACAAAAAACCTGATTATTTAGTAAATAATACACCTAGAATGTTGAAATTTGACGTGTGGAGTGATATTGAGACTCTTGATAAAAATTAAAAAAAAATTGTTTAAAATGGGCGTGTCACCGCCCACTTGTGATAAAATATATTTTACTAATATTATTAGCCATAAATCAAAATCGTTAAACCTATCGTAACAAAATTCGACAGAGCGGTTGCCTTTACCATAAGGCATACTTTGAAGAAAAATTAACGAAATCGGTTAAGGACCACGCCCACTTTTAAATAAAAGATTTTTAAAAGGGTCGTGGACGAATAAAATAAGCTATATCTATGCAAAAAAAGAGCTTCATATCAATGGTATTTCATTTCTCAAGTGGATTTTTAACAATAAATAGGAAAAACTTCAAATTTAAAAAAATGGGCGTGGTACCGCCCTTTTATGACAGCAATTTTCTATGTTTCGGAAGCCATAACTCGAAGAAAAATTAACGGATCATAATAAAATTGAGGACACAGATTTTCCCTACAGCAGGAAATATTTCTAGAAAAAATGGACGAGATTGGTTAAAGACCACGCCCACTTTTATATAAAAGATTTTTAAAAGGGTCGTAGACGAAAATAAGCTATATCTTAGCGAAAAAGAGCTTTGTATCAATATAATTTTACTTTCTAAGTTGAATTATCATATATATTATTTCTAATTGCTGTTTTTATGTACGGGTCCCTTTTTCGCTCTTATTTGGAATTCAAATCTATAAATAAAGTTTTGGTTGTAAAGATGGAGGTTCGGGCTATTAGCGAGCTCTGGGCAATTTTGGTCGTAGAACTTTTGTTTAGCTATATTTTATTAAAATAATTTGTTACCGTGGCGTGATAGTAGCGTGCTCCGCCTACCACACCGAATGCCCTGGGTTCACACCCCGGGCAAGGCAACATCAAAATTTTAGAAGTAAGGTTCTTCAATTAGAAGAAAATTTTTCTAAGCGGGATCGCCCCTCGGCAGTGTTTGGCAAGCACTTCGAGTGTATTTCTGCCATGAAAAGCTTTCAGTGAAAACTCATCTGCTTCGCAGATGCCGTTCGGAGTCGGCATAAAACAAGTAGGTCTCGTCCCGCCAATTTGTAGGAAAATTTAAAAAGGAGCACGACTCTAATTGGAAGAGAAGCTCGACCTAAAATCTCTTCGGCGGTTATAGCGCCTTACATTTTTTTGTATAATTTGTTAAAAATAAAGCTGTAAGTTTTAATTGATTGATAGAACAGCTGACTTTTGTTGATATTTGATAAGAGACTTTTATATTGGTTGTGCAAGATACACACGCATGAACCAATAAACAGATCCCGCATTAAGAAATGAGAGAGAAAAAAAATCATAGTTAGCTGTGAAATAAATTTTCTCGGCGTGACGTCACGCTTTTGACAACATGTTTCATTGCTGACGCAGTGTTCAGACTTTATTCCAATCGGAGTATTTTGCTCCGCTCTTACCTCCTACTACATTTTTTATCTCAAAGGTTTATTTGGGTCGAATTGAAGGCTGAATAGTATTACTAACTAATATCTTTTGGTTGAAGTTTTTATTGCATACGTATACAAAGCTGATTGTTTACAAGGGAGGATTGGATGACATATTTGTTCACATTTTACTTACAGTTTTTGTTTTTTTTTTCGCACGGAATGAAAATAGGAGTAAAATATAAGATAAAATACGTGTCCGGACGCGATCTGTAAATCCTACCAAAATTCAACGTACAGCTCTTCTTGAAGTTTTATATAAAAACGAAGTACCTTCAGTGAGTGAGGTCAGTTAACCCTATTTTGCGATAACAGTCGCCAGATGGGAGCACCAAGCGAGGTCAAATTTTCCTCCAACTGCCTCTCCCAACTAAGTGAAGGTCTTCACTTTCCCCTGCTTGCAAACTGAACCGAAAAGCTCATATAGCTCATCATTACACCTCCTTCGATACTCGCCGTCGGCATCACGGACAGGACTATAATTCTTCTGGAGAACTTGTGACTTGTAGAGCGAGATTTTTGTTCGTCGAGAGAGGAATTTACTTTTCAATTGCCTAAAGAAGCACTTGTTGGCAAGAGTTATTGATTTCTAGGCCAACATTGTTTTTGCTTTTAATGCTGCTTCTCAAATAGACGAAATCCTTCACAGTCTTGAATTTATATCCGTCAACAGTGACATGGCTACAAGGGCCACGGTGACAGCAAATAGTTCGTATTGTCCTCATTACCTGGCACTTGGTGATTTTTTTACCAGGGATATTGGCATTCTCACTTCGCCATAGTTGGATGCCGCAGCCTGTTTTTCATCATCGTTGATCAGAGCATCGGGTTCGCCATCCCCCACACTCCGTTCGTCAGTTAACAGGTCGCCATTATCGTTCCTGCAGGAATCTGCCCCGGTTTTGAAACCTTCCGTCATTAAAAGACCATGAAATATGTATGGTAAACCGAAAGTAATAATATTTTTTCTCGATAAATATCCGGGGAGATGGAGCCCACTTTTCTTCCAGAATGTGGTGTGCTAATGGGTACTATAATTGGTCATCCTACATGTTTTAGACGGACTCCTTGTGAATCTGATAAGGCAGATAACTTTTTTTCTGAGAAACATTTCATGGCAGAAACACAATCGAAAGGTTTGCCAAGCCACCAAATCAATTTGATGTAGTTGTTCGCCCGCTTTCAAGGAAGAAAAATATACTCCGAAAAAAAAGTGTTTACTCCGGTGTCGTCGTTTACTCAGGCAATAGTTTTAAATACTCCGAACACTGGTATTGAAATATGAGAGAAATGTAATAAATCGAAATATTTCAAAAGCGCTACGTCATCAAACTTTTTTTTCAAATTCGATTACAAATACAACAACTCCGGAATGCTAGATCTTGGCTCATTTGTTTATTATACACACGGCTCCAGCTCGTAACACTAAAAATTTTTGAAAATGGGTGTGGCACCGCCCCTTGTTTGTCTAAGCAATTTTCAATGTTTCGGGAGCCATAACTCGAAGAAAAATATACGTATCGTAATAAAATTGGGTAAACATATTTTCATTATAGCAGGAAATATTTCTACTAAAAATGGATAAGATTGGTTAAGGACCTCGCCTAATTTTATATAAATGACTTTAAAAAGGGTTGTAGGCAAAAATAATAACTAAATCTTAGCAAAAAATAGTTTTGTACCAATCGTATTTTGTGCCATTATGTGGCAAGAAATGGGACCGAATTCAAATCTTGAAAAATGGGCGTGGTACTGCCCCCTTCTTACAACGCACTTCCCAACGTTTCTGGAGCCCTAACTCGACGAAAAATTTGGTGCACATGTATGCCTCTTAACAGGAAATATTTTCAGTAAAAATGGACTAAATCGGTTAAGTCGCCTTTTTTATATAAAATATTTTGTAAAATGGGCGTAGATGCAGGTAATAAACTATTTCTAGTAAATGTTGGAAAATTTCGCTAATAACCCTGCCCTTTTTATACTTTTTTTCTATATACTTACTCGTAAACAGTAGGGAAATCCCCATATCTGAAGGAAAACTGCATTATTACCCTCTCAAGGTCATTGGTGTTAGCTTCTGTATCATTTTTGCTTCTTTTAAATGAAAATTAGTTCAGAATAGGACCATATGTATATGTATTATTGCGCAGCCTTGTAACACTATTAAGCACACAAAACAAACAACAACAGCATTTCAAGTTTACAGCTGGGTATTTAATGTTCGGTTTCACCCGAACTTAGACTTCCTTACTTGTTTTATTTAAACATGTACCATACAATCCTAATCCACTAACACTTTGTCTGAAAAGTTTAGTTTTTTTTAGTTAAGGCCTAAAAATAAAAAAAAAAGTTTTGTACGATTTGTCCCCTACCAACCGTGGAATGCCCCAGTAGCAATTATTGTTAAGAGGGTGTTTAACATCATCAACATCGCTGAGTGCTTCAACGCTGCCTCGGTTTAAGAAGACGTAGACGACTTCCCTCTGGAATCTGAGCACTCACTGAACATTGGTTACCAGGTCGCCCTATTCGATATTACCGAAATTTGACCTTCCGTCTTTTGCCGAATTTTCGGTAATATTTACAATTTTTCCTATACGCTGTGCCATATTTTTCGATCGAGTGACAACCATCTAGCTTTGTGGATCCTTCAATGTTTAAATTTGAGCTGAATATAAAAATTTTTCGGGAAATATCGATGTAGATCGTCCTCACTCTATTATTATTATCTGAAATTGCTGCGTAATTATTTTTATGAACTATATAAATTTTTTCATCGCCAAATACATGTATAGAAGCGGTAGAGACGAGTTTGTATGTATGTTCTATATGTGTATTTTTCATTTTTATATAGAAATTGGGCGTGGTAATCAACCAATTTTGTGGTTCTTGTCTAGGGCAATTCTGTTTTGAAAAGCAATGATGGTTATAAATAATATCACATCTTCAAGCGTTTTCGAAGTGGATGCAAAGATTTTCAAAAGATTTGAGGGGCCTTACTAGGAATCGCCACGCGCATTTTTCAAGATAGTCGAATACAATTTTAGCAGTGTAGCCTTATAAATACGAAAATATCTCGTTAATTATCGAATTATCACAGAATTATATTTATTTTGCTATAATATTTATTTTTAAAGAAGTATTAGTCGCAATCAGAAGAGGTAGGGTGTTGAATTTCATTACAACACATTTCTTTAAATAACAGGTATTGCCAAAAAAAGTGTGATGATGACCCCACGGACAAAGAGGCTGACGAATAGACCGATGAATGGATGACCAATTTTAACATTAACTTTTTTTTCAGTTGAGAGAACCGATTTTCCGGTTGACTTAAGTAGGATATAAAACAAGTAAAGGTGTCTAAGTTCGGGTGTAACCGAACATTATATACTCAGCGTGAGCTTCAATTGTACATTTCATTTCAGATAAATTACTTTTCTACATAACACGTGGCACCGCCCGTTAAAAAAAATGTCTCCCCATTTCCTCTTACAATAAATCTTGATAAGTGAAATATCATTGATTCAAAACTATTTTTTGCTAAGTTGTAGCTTATTATTCCAGTCTACGACCCTTTTAAACTTGTTTTGTATCTAAGTAGCCGTGGTCTTTAACCGATCCCGTCCATTTTTACTAGAAATATTTTCTGCTATAAGGAAAATATGTGTACACAATTTCATTACGATCCGTTATTTTTTCTTAGAGATATGGCTCACGAAACAAATTGCTTAGTCATAAAAGAGGTGGTGCCACGCCCATTTTCAACAATTTTAGTGTTTTCCAATTTAATGTTATAATTCAATTTAGAAAGTAAAATTTTGTTGATACAAAGCTCTTTTTCGCTAAGATATAGCTTGTTTTATTCGTCTACGACCCTTTTAAAAATCTTTTATATAAAAGTGGGCGTGGTCCTTAACCGATTTCGTTAATTTTTCTTCAAAGCATTCCTTATAGTAAAGGCAACCTCTCTGTCGAAGTTTGTTACGATAGTTTTAACGATTTTTGATTTAAGATTAATAATATTTGTAAAATTGATTTTATCACAAGTGGCCGGTGCCACGCCCATTTAAATTTTTTTTTTTTTTTAATTTTTATCAAGAGTCTCAATATCAGTCTACACGTCAAATTTCAACACTCTAGGTGTATTATTTGAAGGACAATGAATTGAGGGCATGCACCTGGAATGTCCGCTCCCTGAATGGGATTGGTGCAGATGCCCGGCTGGTTGATGTCCTCGTCAAAGCAAAATCTGACATCACCGCCATCCAAGAAATGCGTTGGACGAAGCAAGGAAGAAAGAAGATCAAAAATTGTGACATATATTGGAGTGGCCATGCGAATAAGCGCAGTTTCGGCGTCGGATACGTGGTGGGAGAGAGACTTTGTCGCCAAGTGCTGGCGTTCACGCCTGTGGACGAGCGTCTCGCCGCTATTCGAATAAAAGCAAAATTTTTTAATATATCATTCATCTGCGCCCATGCGCCGACAGAGGAGAAAGACGATGAGGTGAAAGACACTTTTTATGAACAATTAGAACGCACATACGAGCGCTGCCCCCGTCATGATATAAAAGTCGTGCTTGGCGACTTTAACGCCAGGGTGGGCAAAGAAGGTGTTTTTGGCCCTACAGTCGGAAAGTTCAGCCTACACAATGAAACTTCTCCTAACGGACTGAGGCTGATTGACTTTGCCGGTGCTCGAAACATGGTCATATCAAGCACGAGGTTCATGCATAAAAAGATACATCAAGCTACATGGCTGTCTCCTGATCGAAATACTCGCAATCAGATCGATCACGTTGTGATAGACGGACGGCATGCCTCCAGTGTTTTAGATGTGCGAACGATCCGAGGACCTAACATCGATTCGGACCATTATCTCGTTGCAGCCAAAATACGCACCCGCCTCAACGCGGCTAAAAACAAGGAACAAAAAACACAAGGAAAGCTAGACGTCGAAAAGCTTCAATCACAACAGACTGCCAATGATTTCGCAACTCGACTCTCACACCTGCTCTCTGAGGGCACAACTCATCCTGAAGGAATACAGGAGCAGTGGGAGCATATCTCCAAAGCACTTCATACTGCCGCCGAGGAAAAAATTGGTTACCGGCGGCCACGAAAAAACAACTGGTATGATGAAGAATGCCGCGTTGCAACCGAAAGAAAAGACGCTGCCTACAGGGCTACGTTAAAAGCGAGCGCGACAAGAGGAGTGTGTGAACGCTATCGTGAGTTGAAAAGGGAAGCGAGACGCCTTTTCAGGAAGAAAAAAGCAGAAGCAGAAAGGCGTGAGTGCGAGGAGCTTGAGCTGCTAGCCACCAGGAATAACGCCCGAAAATTCTACCAAAAAATACGGCGACAGACGGAAGGTTTTAAGACCGGGGCAAACTCCTGTAGGAATGAAAACGGCGACCTTGTAACTGATGTCCAGAGAGTGCTTAGATTATGGAGGGAACACTTCTCTGCTCTCCTAAATGGAGGCAGCAATTCACCGCGCAGAGATGAAGAACCCGATCCCACAATCGATGATGATGGAATATATGTCCCCCCGCCCGATTATGACGAAGTTAGAATAGCAATAACCAGATTGAAAAACAACAAGGCCGTGGGCGCTGATGGATTGCCTGCGGAGCTATTCAAGTTCGGCGGCGAGGAGTTGGTAAGGCGCATGCAGCAGCTTCTTAGCAAAATATGGGCGGACGAAAGCATGCCCGACGGTTGGAATCTAAGTGTTCTTTGCCCAGTCCACAAGAAGGGGGATACTGCAAAATGCACCAACTATCGTGGAATCAGCCTTCTTAATATCGCATATAAGGTCCTTTCAAGTGTATTGTGCGAAAGATTGAAGCCCACCGTGAACCGGCTGATTGGACCTTATCAGTGCGGCTTCAGACCTGGTAAATCTACCATCGACCAGATTTTCACAATGCGCCAAATCTTGGAAAAAACCCGTGAAAAGAGAATCGACACACATCACCTCTTCGTCGACTTTAAAGCCGCCTTCGACAGCACGAAAAGGAGCTGCCTATATGCCGCTATGTCTGAATTTGGTTTCCCCGCAAAACTTATACGGCTGTGCAAAATGACGTTGAGCAACACCATCAGCTCAGTCAGAATTGGGAAGGACCTCTCCGAGCCGTTCGAAACTAAACGAGGTTTCAGACAGGGTGACCCCCTATCGTGCGATTTCTTTAATTTAATGCTGGAGAAAATTATACTAGCTGCAGAACTTAACCGCACTGGAACAATATACTATAAAAGCGTGCAATTACTGGCATATGCTGATGACATTGATATCATCGGCCTAAACACCCGCGCTGTTAGTTCTGCTTACTCCAAGCTGGAAAAAGAAGCGGTAAAGATGGGTTTGATGGTGAATGAGGACAAAACGAAGTACCTGCTGTCATCGAGCAAAGAGTCAGCGCATATGCGCCTTGGCAACCACGCTACTGTTGGCAGCCATAATTTCGAAATAGTAAAAGACTTCGTTTATTTGGGAACCAGCATCAACATTAGCAACAACATCAGCACTGAAATCCAGCGAAGAATCAATCTTGCCAATAAATGCTACTTTGGACTAGGTAGGCAATTGAAAAGTAAAGTCCTCTCTCGGCGAACGAAAATCATACTCTACAAGTCACTTATCGTACCCGTCCTGCTATATGGGGCAGAAGCATGGACCATGACAACAGCAGATGAAGCGGCTTTGGGAGTGTTCGAGAGAAAAGTTCTTCGAAAGATTTATGGACCTCTACGCGTTGGCGATGGCGAGTACCGAAGAAGATTTAATGATGAGCTGTACGAGCTATACGCAGACATCAACATAGTCCAGCGAATTAAAACGCAGCGGCTGCGCTGGCTAGGCCATGTTATGCGAATGAAAGATGATGCTCCGGCCAAGAAAGTGTTTCTATCGGAACCCGCCTATGGAAGCAGAGGTAGAGGGCGGCCCCCACTCCGTTGGAAGGACCAGGTGGAAAACGATTTAAACTCCCTTGGTGTGACCAATTGGCGCCGGTTGGCGGAGCGAAGGAGCGACTGGCGCGCCTTGTTGGACGGCCATAACCGTTTAGACGGTTAAGCGCCAATTAAGTAAGTAAGTAAGGTGTATTATTTACTAAATAATCAGGTTTTTTGTGTTTTCCAAAATGTTATATATATAGAAAGTGAGCGTGGTTATAATCCGATTTCGCGCATTTTCAATACCAATCTATTCTGGGTACAGATAAGTTCGTGTACCAAATTTGGCGAAGATATCACAATATTTACTCAAGTTATCGTGTTAACGGACAGACGGACGGACGGACATGGCTCAATCAAATTTTTTTTTCGATACTGATGATTTTGTTATATGGAAGTCTATATCTATCTCGATTCCTTTATACCTGTACAACCAACCGTTATCCAATCAAAGTTAATATACTCTGTGCAAAGCACGCTGAGTATAAAAATCGCAAGCGCTGCCACCGATTAAGCCGACAGTTGCTACCGAAAAAATCGTATTTCTTTTTCGAGAAGTTAAAAAATCCGCCTTCGGATTGTTAATATTAATGTCTAGATGCGTCTTTTGCCACCTCTCCCGACATTTTTGGACGCGTATTAGCAGTCGACCCCTGTACTAGACTTTTACCTAGTTAAATTTTAAAGTTCACATGAGAAAACAGCCCTTGGGTTGATTGAAGGTTTTTACAACATTAGTATGCACAATGTCTCCAGTTTTATATGAAAAATTATCTTCACACCAAGGAACCTCCCATCTCTAAAGAGGGAATACTTGAGACTTACGATGGGCGTACTAACAGGGGATTGCCTTCTGGGGTCACATTTTTGTAATTTGGGCATCGTTACTGATAGCATATGTAAGCTGCAGAGATGGGTGGTGATACGCGTTCTGTGCCGAAGAGGTCAGGGAACCGACGCTGGGTCTTAGAAAAAACCTATAGTATCTGCCTGATGACGGCCCTATTTTATACTTAATTGGGCTCTACCTTTAGATTCTAAAGTAAATTGTGGAAACGCTGGGAACACATTCAATCTATGTGAGGTTCTTACTGACCGATGAGATTAACCTAACCTAATCGCCGATAAGAAAGCAGCGTGCGATGCATCAAAGGGAATAAGAGCATACAATAATGCATCAAGGCCGGATGATTGCTGATTGCGCACTGATTGCTTCAATAAAGGATAGCAATCGATAATCCTTTCTAAAACTTTATGATGATGCTTAGAACGATCCATGGCGATCCTGAGTAGTTTCAAAATTAGATAAGAGGAGCTGTCACAATGCCCCTCCTTAAAAACGACCACTGTATTAACTTGAAGAGGGGACCGTGTATGAATAATTTAAGCTATAAATCGACTTCAAGACATTAAATCTCCTGGTTATTCTGTTTCACATTTTGATTGATATTTCCGGGACGGTCAGCACATCAAAAGAAACGCCAGGTGTGGCCTTTTGTAATTCGATATCGGACAAGAACGTGCGTTAAATGATGGGTTTTGTTTCCCGAACGTTCTATGAAACAGTTCTATAGCAAATTGGCTGTCGAATTGCCATTTCTAAAGCTGAATCCGATAGGTAGTTCTTGAATTTAACACGCTCATAAAAACAGCCCGACTTTTTAGATGTCCAATCAAAATTACTATGCAAGTGATTGTTGAACGTCAAAATCTTACTAACTTCATTGGCACGTAACCTTTTAAACGGTAACGGCCGTCCCACAAGACGCACCAGTCCTTATTTTTGAGTTAACTGGCGCCAATTGGTCACGTAAAAAACCCGACCACAAAATCCACGCATGTAAAATATGCCTTTTAAATTGACCTTATGTTTGAAATTCTAATTTTAAAAACTTTCAAACATGTAATTTAGTCATGCGATTATGGCCTATATGGTATCAAAATATGGGAAGAATGATGATTTGTATCCAAAAGATCTAAAGCGGCGTGCGCGTGTCGATCATATGCTACATTTTGAGAATGGAGTACTATTTCAGGTCATCAAGGATATGGTGGTGAGTAATTAAGTTAAGCTTCAAATATTATACTATTTATCTAATAATTAATAGGCAGTTCACAAGGTCTTCTTTTCGTCTTATGACCTATTTAATGATAAAATTTTATAATGGAAACCATTGAATCAACTTACAACTGTACAATGAATAGTTGAGTTGATGAACACTGATTCAGATCCCGATAAAATGTTATCATGCAAATGAAACAACAACGTTGTCATGATGACATTTATCTGGATCAATTTCGGCTCCTCAGGGCTGCTCCGTGGATATAGTTTCTTGCAGGGTAGTATAGAACTTACAGACATATGCACAGGGAGTCCGATATTTACTAACTTGTCTCACTGGATCCCCCATACATACATATTAAGTCTTACAAAAAATATTAAGATCATAAAATATTTACATTACGTGTTTTCATTTTAAACCATGCTAGACCAGCGCAAGGCGAATTCAGTACCAGGTGTTGTTATCCCAACAGCTGATTGCTTCTTGATTATTTTCCATACAACGCCTTGCACAACAATATGTCAGTTAAACGAAATCAATTACATTTTCTTTTGACTTGACATTCTTCTGCGCGGCAAACTGGTTGAATTCGCTTTGCCACCACCTGGTATAGATTCGCCTTGGACCAACGATACATTTACCCTGCTAAAATATATGGAATTAACAAATTTTTCCTAAAAATGCTTATTTACAGCATTCAGCTCCTCAATCTTGTCAAAAAATTAATTACTCCACAAAAAAGTAATTAACAATTGTTAAATGTCGGTATCAATTTGTAGGGAAAATTAGCGTTCTAAGGATTGTTATGGGATTCAAAACGCGACTTTTGATACATCATCCGACATTTTCGGACGGGTTTTAACAGCCGACCTCGGTTGTTAACAAATAGTGGTCTTGTTTTCTCTTAAGTGAAAAATCCTATTAAATTTTATTTAAAAAATAAAAATAAATTCGCACTTGTGGCATATTTCTAAGAACTAATAATACTAGTTATTAGTTTGATAATTTGTTTTAATGTTAAACTAAAATTGGGGGGTAGGAGTGACGATTCGTTAAGTTCTGCCAGCTCTTATAGAACTGATCCGGATCGTTTAAGTGAGATCCGATCGTGATTCAAAGCTCATTGGAACCCAGCTATTATAACATTACCGTGCATTTCATAAAGGGCCAATTAAACTTCCTTAGGTTTAGGCCATTGTCGTAACCATACCCATATCCATAACCATCTCCATTGTGTTCGATTAATGGTGCTATAACCTTAAACATCTAACATTTTCATAAAAATTAAGAAAAAGCAAAAAAATTACAAACATATTCCACAAACAATAAGTCTCTTAGTCAAAACGTATCAAAAACAAAAAAAAAAACATAAATAAATAAAATATACAAAAAGTTAATAAATTCACCAACTCAAATCCTTTTAGGTTATGGATATGGCGAAAAACCAATTGGTTGGGTATGGTATGGTTATGGCGTTAGCGTTATGGTATGGCACCATTAATCGATTACATTGATTTCCGTAAGGTTGGTTCGATCAGCTGTTTTATCTTGTTGTGGATAAGTCACCATTAATTGGCCCTTAAATCATTTGGCAAGTAGATATATATTTTGAAGATGACTATACTTGAGGCAGCAAGACAAGATCAGTAAAAATACGCATCCCATACACATAGCTTTCATATGCTTTTTCCTGACTTGAATTATTTCGATTTACTTTTAGCGTCGCAACATTTACGGTGGCGAAGGTGATTTCAATCAAATTACCTTAGATCTATGTGATAATGCGTATACTTTTCTTGAGTCCTTTCTTAATGGGAGCGCATTTTTTGCGAACAGCGCGACCCCAACTATTGCCGATGTCTGCATAAATACGACTCTAGTGACGCTCGATATGCTTATAGCGGTTGATAAGAATAAGTAAGAATCTAAATAATTTATTTACTTTATCTAAAATATACATACGTATAGTAATAATATATAATATAATAACGTAATAAGTATATACATACGAGAGTTCTAACATAAGCTCTTTTAGTTGACCAGATTAAAAAAAACTTTTTTTTCTCACTTATATAATTATTAAACTGGGTCGAAAAAAAAGTTGCTAATGGCCGCCCTAAATTTAAAGATTATGTTGAGAGGGTTCGGAAAAAAATTTTTTTTTGATCCTTCGAAATACAGCCGAAAAGGTTTTTTCGTTGTAACTTGGTCATTTGACGTTCGATTTTTAAAATTGATATGTCATTATTTTGGCCTTGATAAGCTTCCGTTTAATGTCATTTTAAGCTATGGAGTC